>NC_060280.1:21009442-21361730 GCF_021613505.1 Equus quagga
ATGGATCAAAAACCCATCTTAAGAGCTAATATACTATAATACTCTTAGAAAGTAGTATTCTTGACCTTGGATTTAGTAGTGGATCCTTAGTTATGACATTAAAAGTATGAGCAATGAAAGAAAAAATTGATGAATTAGACTTCATTAAACTTCTGTGCTTCAATTGAAACTATCAAAAAAGTGAAGAAATAACATACAGAATAGGAGAAGATATTTGCACATCATATATCTGATTAGGTTCTTGTTTCTAGAATTATGAAGAGAGTACTTACAATTCAATACAAATAACCCAATTAAAAAATGGGCAAAGGACTCAAATAGACTTTTACCGAAATTAGATATACAAATGACCAATGAGTACATGATAATATGCTGAATGTTATTAGACGTTAGAGAAATGAAATTCAACACCACAGTCATATACCACTTCACCCCCACTATAACCATGTGGACAACATAACCTCAAAATTCCTTGACCTCCCTACACCACTAATCAGCCTGGACAGAGATTCTGGGGCTCCCTCCCAACTCTTTCCCTCCTCAGGAAAGCAGGCAGTTGTGGTTTTTGTCTGCTACCTATGTACTGAGCAAGGGGAAGGATCAGTGATATCTACTAGCCCAAGCCACTTCCTCCATTCTCCACACTAGATGACTAGACTGTGCCTGACGTCACCCCGACTTATTAGAGCTCCAAGACTGGCAAGATATAAGCCAGTTCTCTAACGAGCTCTCTTGGAAAAGTCGAGGCCCTGGATGCATGAAACAACTCCCTCCCTTACCTGGGAAGATAGATCTCTTCCTGATAGTATGACACTTTGCTGGGGACAGAATCTCTGGTGAGATGGGGTCTTGAGTTTACTTACCAGCTTCAGTGAGTCTGGTTTCGCATTCCCACAGGGTGCAGGAATCTTTCAAGTAGTTTCTAATAAGCAAGATAATTTGTTTGTGAATTGTTGCTGAATTGATGTATTTGTGGTGGTAAGGATGGTCCAGGGCTTCCTATGCTACCATGTTGCTGACACCTCTATGCAGTGTTTGTGGTTTTTTTTTTTAAAACATTTTTTGAAGTATAATAAACACACACACACATAGAGTGTACAGTTTCAACAAATTTGTCTGTTGTACACAAGTCATAAAACCACAGCCTCAATCAAGCAAAAGAGCATTTCAATACCTCCCAATGATTTCTTATGCCCCTTTGTAATCCATTCGTCTCACTGACCCTGGTCCCGGGCAACTACTGATTTGGTTTTGAACAACATAGATTAGTGAGTTTTGTCTGGAATTCTACAAATTGAGAATGATATGGTATGTACACTATTTCATGTGACTTCTTTCTCTGAGCATAATTATTTTGAGATATGTTCATAATGTGTGTATCAGCAGTTTATGTTTATGCTGAGCAGTATTTCATTATACGGATATACCACTTTTTTTATGCACTCACTAATTGGTAGGCTTTGGGGTTGTTTCCAGTTTGGGGCTATTGTGAATGAAGATGCTATGAACATCCACATCCTTTCTTTGTGGATATATATTTCCATTTGTGTTGGGTAACTACTTTGTAGTGGGATTTCTAAGAAAGATGTGTATAAGATTTTGAGAATTTTCAAACCATTTTCCAAGTGGTTGTATTGTTTTCCATTCCCACTTGTTATGATGAGAGTTCCAAATGCTTCAAAACCTTGACAACATTTGGTATTGTTAGACTTTAAATTTGGCCACTTAATTAGTATGTAGTGATATGTAGCCATGGTTTTAATTTTCATTTTCCTGGTAATTAATGTATCTAAGCATTTTCTCATTGCTTGTTGGCTATTAGTGTATCTCCTGTAAGTGCCTGTTCAAGTCTTTCATCTATTGTCAAATTGACTGTTTTACTTCTTATTTTTATGGGTTCTTTATGTGTTCTAGCTCAAGAGTTGGCAAAATTTTCTTGAAGGCCAGAGAGTAAATATTATAGGCTTACAGGCCATATGATCTTCAGTCACAACTACTCATCTCTGTTATTGAAGTGTGAAAGCAGACCTAGATGATGTGTAAACAGAAGGGCACAGTGTGTTCTAGTAGAACTTTACACAAACATGCAGTCAGCCCACAATCTGTAATTTGCCAACATCTTTTCTGAATACAAGTCCTGTGTCAGATATATGCACTACAAATGTTATTTCTATCCCATATTTATTTGGTGTCATTTGATGGTTGGTTTTTGGTGAGGCCTCATTCCTGGCTTGTAGGCAGCTGCAATATCATTGTGTGCTCACATGAGCTTTCCTCAGTGTGTGCACCGAGAGAGAGAGAGACAGAGAGAGACAGAGACAGAGACAGAGAGAGAGAGAGCAAGCTTTCTGGTGGCTCTTCTTATGAGGACACTAATCCCATTAGACCAGGACCCCACTCTCAAGAACTCATTTAATTATAATTACCTCCCCAACCCCATATCCAAATACTGTCACATTGGGGATGAGGAGTTCAACATACGAATTTTGGGGAGAAACTAACATTAAGTTCTTAAAAACCAATCTATCATTTGTTTACTTTTTTACTTTCTGGTTAGTGTTTGTTATGTAAAGCCTAAGAAATCTTTGCCAAAATGAAACAATTTTCACCTATATTTACCTCTATAAGTTTTGTTTTATCCTTTGCGTTTATAGCTATGATACATTTTGAGGTAATTTGCATATATGGTGTGAGTAAGGGTTGGTGTTATTTTTTTTCCATGTAGATATCCAGTTGTTCCAGTAACATTTGTCGAAAACACTTCCTTTCCTTGTTGAATTGCCTTTAACATTTGTCTAAACTCAATTGACCATATATGTTTGTGTCTATGTTGGACTGTCTTTTCTGCTCCTTTGAACTGTATGCCTATCCTTTCATCAATCCAACACCGACTTGAGTACTGCAGGTTCATGATGTCTTGAAGTCATGTATTGCGAATACTCCAACTATTCCAGCCAATATTCATATCCATATAAATTTTAGGTTTAGTTCATCAATCTCTAAAAAAGTTACTAAAAAAATTTTGATGGGAATTTCATTTATTATATAAGTCAATGTTTGAAGAATTGACATTTTAATAATGTTTTCTTACCATGGGAATTTCACTTATTATATAAGTCAATGTTTGAAGAATTGACATTTTAATAATGTTTTCTTACCCATAAACATGGTATAGCTCTCTCCATTTATTTAGATCTTCATTTTCTCTCATCAGGGTTCTTTAATGGTTAGTGAAGAGATCTTGTGTGAGTTTTCGTGAATTTATTCCTAAGCACGTTGTATTTTTTGACCTGCTGTAAGTGGATTTTTCTTTTGACATTTTCAATCATTTACTACAAATATCAAAACTATAATTCATTTCTTATATTTTAGAAATATATCTTGCAACCTTGCCATTTAGTTTTAGTGTATGTTTTAGAAATCTCTCAAAATCTTCTATGTAAACAGGTGTGCTATCTGCAAATAGAGACAGTTTTACCTCTTTCTGTCTGATCGTTCTTGATTTTATAACTTTTGCTTATTGCAATGCCTAGTACCTTCAGTAAAATGTTGAATAGATGTGGTGTGAGTGGGCCTTCCGGTTTCCCAATCTAAGGGGTAAAAGTATTTAATATTTTACCATTAAGGATGTTAGTTGAATGTTTTCCATAGATGCCCTTGTCAGGTTGTGTTTTGTTCCTCTCTTTCCCTTCTTGCCTTCTTTTGGATTAATGGAATATTTTAAAATTTAACTTTTGTGGCTGCATTATAGCTACAACACTGAAGGAATCGAAGATATATGAGTGAACGTGTGTGTGTGTATTAATGTGAATGGTGGAGGTCTGCAGAATGTCAATTGATGAATATCTGAAAATTCTGGATCAATAAAGAGTGGTATAAGCTGTAGAAATACACATTTTAAACTCCAAGTTATTTAATTCATCCTTGATTAAAATTAAAGTTATAACTAGAAGACTGATAGTAATAGCTGGAAACTTGGAAGATTAAAAAACTGAATTATTAAGTAATAGACTTTGAGATTACAATGAACTGAGCTAGCCATTATGTCTTGTTATATAAATATGAATAAAATGTTGGAAAATGTATATGTGATCGTTATTCAAAGAAACTAAAAATATGTTTTTTAAGGAGGTAATATTCATGTTTATTCACTATTTTGCTAGAATAAAGTTTAATTGCTTATTTGTAATAAACTTGCATGTGAGATTCCATTTTAACTCTACTTGTTTGTAATTATATAAATTTCACCATGATACCACTGTACTCTGTTGCTGCTTAGTTGTGAGATGATTAATTTTTAGTTTATCTTTACAATAGAATATTGAATTAAATTTATTCTTTTTTTGATATTTAACCCATTGATTTTCTGTTTTGACCTTGTTCTAACAGACTCCCAAATAAAATCTGTAGAGATCCAATTGGATTTGGAAAGACCAATGGTTTTCTCCTTGTATCAATTATGTTCAAATTAAATATGTAGGAAAAATAACAGGAACACAGAGATAAATTCCAATTTTTCTTTAGTAAAGTATATTATTTACAGATACTGAGATATCTCAATCCTGAAATAAAGAGTCAAAAATGTTTTTTATGAGGAGCTGGACTTTGGATTTGTAAGGGATGAGGCAATCGACCATTTTTTTCTCTTATGAGCCATTTTAAGTAAGTGCATGTAATTATTTGATACTGCTAAAAATGAATAATATTACATTCTTTTAGTAAATAACTCAATCTGGCTGTTGTGTTCAAGGCCAAAAATGCATATAGGAAAATCAAATAGGACAGCTATTGTAGTGTTGATATGGAGAGAAGTGGACTCATTTGATAGGAATTAGGAGGTAAGATCAGCAGGAGTTGGTTATTGGTGAGCATATGAGATGAAATTAGGAGCCTGAGTACTGGCCTGGGCTCAGGGCCAGACTGTAGGCCTAGTCAGTTTTAGAGAATTAGGCAGAGTGTTGGAGGAGGGGAGAAAAAACTATAAATCAGGGACTAGTTGAAAACCAGTATTCATCATTTATCACTTAACTCTTGAAGTTGACCAGACAGCAGCAGTAGTGAGGAGTACACATTCCAGCATTCACTCTGATCTGAATTTTAAACCTTGACTTAACTTAACCAGATGAGCATATTTGGACAAGTATCTTAAAGTAAGCCTCAATTGTCTCTCTGTAAAATTAGGATAATAAGAATGCTTAGTTCACCAAGTTGCTGTTAGGATTAAATGAGAAAATGTAAGTAAAGTGTTAAGCACAGTGCTTGGCAAAGAGTAAGGTCTGAAAGGAAGTTGGTTGGTATTATTAGTGCAAAGCCCATAAGAGGGAGCATCCAGATGGTGAGAGAGGTCTTTCTATAGTTAGGATATACAAGAGAAGTACATTGTCTTCAGGTTGAAGATAGCTGTTTCTATCGTTATCCATCTAGACAAATAAACCACTAGCCAGTAATCATCCCTTTGAGGCAGGTAGACTAAGTCTGATCTGGATGTCATCCAAACCCTTTTTACTTCACAGTTTTCTATCTATACAACTTTTAAGATGTCCATTCATTTTATACTTTTTGCTAGGAAAAACATATATACGTGTCTTAAATATTGTGTTATTTAAAATTCAACTTTACATGGCATTCCACACCATTCCTTAAGGTACCTAATGTAGTACTTTACATATATCATATAAAACACTTATGAAATGAACAAATGTCCTATGAATGAAGCTAAGGTTACTCTTTTATATTTGAAGTTTAATATTCCTTAACCAGAAATTTCGAAGTAAACTTAGAACCAATTTAGCTATGAGATATTGTGTTATACTATACTCCCAATAACTATCAAATGAAAGTGTATCAATATCTATATAAAAGGAAAAGTTATTGATCTCTACAGAATTGACAGAACCCTTCAAGATTAGTTATGTTTGCGTGAAGTGAACTGCTTGATATCCACTTGAGAGTGTGATAATGATTCCTGGTGATTTTGAATTCACATTTGAATCTCTAGAATCTTCAGAGATTTATCCTCAAAGGCAAATAATAATAAGATAGCATGACTGCTATATAACAAGGACTTTTGAATTTACTGGTGTAAGATGAATAAATCATTATTTCAAGAGGTAAGATTTCGGCTTTTGTGAGTTAATCTGATGTATTGCTTTTCTTTTACCATTTGAGAAGGATTTATCCTCTAAAGTTGTATTTGTACTTGTGCAGCCAGAGTTGAGAAACAAGGCAGATGTAAACCAGCATCAGCTAGCAAGTAACCCTAGCTGAATTAGCCTAAGTTTCTACAGTCTAGTTAGTGTGTATAAACAAGCATAATTGAAGATAGTAAGATTCCTCCTTTTTCCACCCAGAAAACCAGAAGTTCATAGGATCTTTTAACACTATCTAAATGTGGCACTCAGCCATAATGTTAATAATTCGCTAACTTGGAGATGTTTTGGGGACTTACTATTAGTAAATGTCTTATGGAAATACTTCCTTTGTTTCTTGTTCTGAGTGCTTTAGGTTACAGGCAACCAGATACTTTGTTACAAAGTGGACAACACAAAGTCAGAAAACTTGTATATGAGGTTCAACCTGGCCACTTACTGGGTGAACCAGGGTAAACTTCTTAAATTTTTATGCTGGAACCTTATTCAGCTGTATAGTATGTTGAAACTAATATTATTTTGTTCTATAATACTCCAATTAGAAAACCACTACATTGTTAGATTGTTACATTTGGAAATGTTTTGATTTTTTTTTAATAACTGTGCTTCAGTTGTGTGCTATATATTAAACACTTAATGTTTTGCATAGTAATTAGATTGATATTTCAAACTACTTTACAGAACAGTATTTTAATTGTAAATATTAAAAATTTATAATAAATTTACAATAGGTGATTTCATTTAGAACCCTAATTTGAAATTCCTTTCTATTTCTATTCCTTTTTATTTCTTGTTTGTCCAATTAGGAAAATTGTGTTTCTCCTTTTAAAAAATCGTCGTGTTTTACTGATAGAAATTGTAAACTTGTGGTTTACTAGGCACCTTTATTATACATAGCTATCAGAAAGTAGAAAGTGTCACTTATCCACTCATTTCTAAGAGACTTGACTTCATCTTATTTAATTTCATTTATAGCACAGTTACTAAAGGAATGGACTGGATTCAAACTGCCTGAGCTTCACATCTTGATTCCACAACTTGCTGCATAAATTTAGATAAATTACTTAACATTGTCAAAGTCAGTTTATTCACGTATATGTAAAATTAAAGTACTTAATATTATTGCATGGAAATTAAAATAGAACTCAAAAGATAAAAGTCTTCATCTTGTGTCCATATGATTTTGTAAACATTCAATAACTGCTGGTTGTTACAGGAATTTTCATTGCATACTCGTATATTTATACAATTTCATCATTTTTATACATACCATTCTTTTTGTTATTCTCATAATGCTTATGTTATTTAGTCTTTAGCTTTAAAGCCAATGTAAGTACATTTTATAGATATATAATATAAAGGGAACAATATACATTATTTAAAGTAGATTTAAAAGTGGTTCTGATAAAAACAACTTTTAAAATAAATAAAATATAGAAGATTCATTACACATAAACATATAAACCCTAGACTCTGAAGTAAAAAAAAAAGTCCAAACTTAGCTTGAAAATTTTGTTTTAATAACCTCACATGTGTCAATGAAAACGAAACTGTGAAATTTACAACTTCTATAATGTAATCTTTCATCACAGGTTTGTTTTAGGTAGAAGCTGTGTTGTGTCATGGATGCCTTGGGCGATGGGAACCACACTGCAGCGACAGGGTTCATTTTATTGGGCTTAATTGACGATCCGATCCTTCGAGTCATCCTCTTCATGATCATCCTGTGTATGTACCTGGTGACCATATCTGGCAATCTCAGCACAATCATTCTTATCAGAATCTCTTCTCAGCTCCATCATCCTATGTATTTTTTTCTGAGCCACTTGGCTTTTGCTGACATGGGCTTATCACACCCAATATGCTTGTAAACTTCCTGGTGGAGAGAAATACCGTCTCCTATTTTGGATGTGGCATCCAGCTTGGTTCAGCCGCTTTCTTTGGAACAGTTGAGTGCTTCCTTCTGGCTGCCATGGCATATGATCGCTTTATGGCAATCTGCAGCCCATTGCTTTATTCCACCAAAATGTCCACACAAATTTGTGTTCAGTGGCTCATAGTAGCTTATGTATGTGGTTCTCTCAATGCTTCCACCATTACTATATCCTACTTTACTTTATTCTTCTGTGGACCGAATCAAGTCAATCATTTTTTCTGTGATTTTGCTCCTTTAGTTGAACTCTCCTGTTCAGATATCAGTATTCCCGCAGTTGTCCCCTCATTTACTTCTGGCTCCATCATTGTGGTCACAGTGCTTGTCATATCCGTCTCCTACATCTACATCCTCATCACCATCCTGAAGATGCGCTCCACCGAAGGGCGCCACAAGGCCTTCTCCACCTGCACCTCTCACCTCACAGTGGTCACTCTCTACTATGGGACCACCACATTCATTTATGCAACACCCAAGTCCTGCTACTCAACTGACCAGAACAAGGTGGTATCTGTATTCTATATGGTGGTGATCCCCATGTTGAACCCCCTTATCTACAGCCTTAGTAACAATGAGATTAAGGGGGCTCTGAAGAGAGAGCTTGCTAGAAAAATATTTTCTTAATGAACCCAATTTTTGGTAGGATTTGATATAGTAATATACCATAAATGTAATAATAAAGGTAATTAAATATTTATGGTATAAATATTTCAGTCCGTATGTTAACAGCCAGTGCAGAACTTTTTAGTAAAAGTAGGGGGTGGTTTATAAGTATCAAATTGTAAATCAGAGGGCCAGAGTTCATAACCTTTAATAAAAGGAAAATAAATTTATTAAAAGCAAAGTTTTATTAACATGAATAATTACTTAATCTGCTTAAAATCCTTCTAAAATTTTATTCATATCTTTTCAAATATTGTTCTCTGCCATAAGGTACTATTATTGTACCTCCAAGTCTTTCAGACTGTGTCCATTTTTAACTGCAGCTTATCCTGAAATGAACATGATAATTACAGTTATGACTGAGTACATTCTGAGGGGAAATGACCGAGTAGAACCAGAGTAAAATTACTGGAAACATTCTTCTTGCTGTAGTAAGTAAGGTTATCTGCCGGTGATGGAATTTTTGGACCTATAAATTCTGACTTGCATTCCTGGTCTCGAGCATCAGTCTAGGTAAAGGGGACCTCATGAAAGAGCAGGATGTGATGGCCTGACCAACCTGTGAATGCTTCTGTCAAGTCACCTGCTGGGAGAATGAGCAGGGTTCACCAACCTGTGAATGCTTCTGTCAAGTCACCTGCTGGGAGAATGAGCAGGGTTCCTGAACCCCTCAGGGGCTGGGGGGAACAAACTCTTGGAGTGACTTGTTGATGGTCAGACTCACATCCTGTTAAGGAAGATTGAGAGAACTGGATTGCTTCACCCATAAAGGTTAAATAAGCTCTGTATCCTGAGGACAATCACATTTATTTCCAATTCCCTGTCCTCTAGTTTTTTTTAGACAAAAATATTTTTGTCTATATAATATCAATCACAAACATCTAAAACTAAAGTAATTATCTCCTTCCACTCTCAATTTGCTCCCCTCCAATGTTTTTTAGCCCAGTAAGAGGCACCATCATTCAATCAATTTTTTGATTCGGAAACCTGAGGGTTATTTATTTCTTTTGCCCCCTTCCCCTGCTTACATTCAATCTCAAAGTCTTGTACATTCTGAGTCCAGTACGTATCTCCTACTTCTATTCATGTTCATTGTCAATACTACTATTTCAAACTATCAACTCATACATGTTTTTTATGATAGTGCTCTTGTGATAGGCAATTTTATGTGTGAACTTGGCTACGTTTGTGACCAGTTGTTTGGTCAAATACCAGTTTATATCTTGCTGTGAAGGTATTTTTAAGATGTGATCAACATTGAAATAAGTAGACTTTGAGTAAAGCAGATTACCTTCCATAATGTGGGTGGCCCTCCTGCATCAGTTGACAGCCTTAGGAGAAAAAAACTGAGCTCCTCTAATAAGGAGGCATTCTATTTATTGGCTGTCTTAGGTCTCAAGTTTGCAACATAAACTTTTACTGGAATTTCTAATCTGCTGGACTGCCCTGTGGATTTTGAAATCGCCAGCATCCACTATTGTGCGAGCAAGTTCCTTCAAAAAAAAATAAAAATATTTATCGTATTGGTTCTTATTCTCTAGAGAATCCTGACCAATAGAACTTGAACCAACTTACCTCTTTCATCTCTTACTCTCTTCCAATTCATTCTCCACACGCCAACCATGGTCATAAATCTCAATATATTAATTCCTTTGTTCGTATACCTCAAAAATCTTAGAATAAAGGCAAAAATTCTTCAAAATCTTAGAATAAAGGCAAAAATTCTTCAAAGCAGCTTACAAAGTCTTGAATACAGCTGTTGTTTTATTTCTCTTTCTCTCCACTTTTTCCCTGGTTCCCAAACATCCAAACTCTAGGAATCAATCATTGGTCTGTTTATAAATCCTTAAACACACCCATATTCTTTGCTGCCTCAGGATCCTTTCAGATGCAGTACTTCACCTGAATGCATTTTTCTCCTTACCTGGATTACACTTCTTATGCCGTAGGTACCAACCTAAATGTTGTTTCTCATCCTCTCGGAAACCTTCTTTAAGCTTGAGACCAAATTAAGGACACCAGTTACCACCCCCCACCATAGAACCCTGCATATTTTCTTTGGAATACTCAGTGCACTGGTACTTACAGAATCAGTATTTGTTTTCTCCACAATGCTGGAAGCTTCATACAGACACTACGATGTCTTTCCTCTTTCCCTACATATCTAATTTTCACACAGTTTCTGGAACATAGTAAGCATAAATGCATATTTGAAATGAATGAATGAAAAGTTAATAAATGAATGGATGGCTGAATGAAGCTTTTGCTCTGGCATGAACCGCTGACTCTACTTGAATCTGCTGAATGTCAGCCTGATTCAAGCGATTGAATGTTTGTGTCAGATCCTGCTACATTTGTGACATGTTTTTTCACAAATCCATGCTCAGCACAATATGCCACTGCTTCAACACTCTTTCACTCAGATAGGCAGCTAGAATCCGAGCCTAGTTCAGTAAAAGTTTTGTAATCATCCTCTGCTCGATAATTTCTCCCTATATGTTTGCTTGGTTGGAGAATTAGAAGATCAGGAAACTTACTAATAGTAGTAGCAGCAGTAGTAAGAATATTAGCAATAGGAGCTGTAATGTGAGGTTGCTAACTATACTCCAGGTACTGTTCACAGTAATTTACAAATATTGACCCAATTAATCCTAAGAATAACCCTATAAAGTTTTTTCATCTGTATTTTACAGAGTATGTAACTGAGGCACTTATATAAAAGTTAAGCAAAATCTCAAGGTCACAAATATCTTCTTCATACTTTGATATCCTTTAGAGCATATACTCTCTGTGGAGGGGTGGAGTGGGGAGCTCTTTGAGAATATCCCACCACTAGAAGACTTTCATTTGTCTTTGACACATTCCGTTCTGGCCAACCCTTTCTGTTCTAGGTAAATATTAAGACTTCTACATCTGGATATGTCAGGTTTATTTGTATTAAACTAACTCTCTGACACAAGACAGTTAAGAAGGTGGATAAATATCTTCAAATATTAAAGCCATAGGCTTCTGGTTCTATTGGAGATGAAGTAGCTCCATTCCTCGAGGCCTTCCCTCTTATTAGTAAAAACATCCCTGGATGTCACACAATAAACAAGTATAAGAAGATTCTGAAAGGAGGAAGAAGAAAGCAGACTCCTAGGGACTTCAAGACTGGAGGAACCACTACCTGTGAATCCCTGGGTTTCCTTATTGCTTCCATATATCCCGAATAGGGTGCTGCACAAGCCTCCAACCCAGAACCACCAAAGAGACACAGACAAAAAGAGCTCTAAGAAAAGCCTATTCCTCTGAACCAAGGAACTGGGAGAAGGGTTGCCTTAACAGAACAGAAAATCTTTTGGCAGTACCTGCCCTGCTCCACACAAACACCAATGGAAAAACCATACTCCTCCCCAACCAGATTTCAGTGGGGCCAAGCAGGGAGCTAATCTTCACCCCACCCACCCTCTGATTCTCTAGCCAGGGTAGTGTCAGTGGGGTCCAGTGAGGAAGTGAGCCTCCACTGTCATCTGGCAGCAATGAAACTTGAGGGAGTATGAGGTGGGGCTAGTTGGCACTCTGTTCCCCCAACTAGCATTCCACCCTCTCAACGTTCTGTAAGTTGACCAGTGGGCAGCTCAGCAGCCACCTCCACCCTGCAACAACAAAACAGAGTGAACCAGCTCTCTGTTCCCTCCTTCCCTAGTGGCATTGGGGCCCAACAAGGAGCTGAGATTACTTGGAGGAGAGGAGGCAAACTGTCAGTGTCACACTATCACAGAGAAAGAGACAACAGGGGAGAGGGGGGAACTGAACTTTAATCTCAGTCATCTACAATGAAGCAGTGTGAGTCAGCACTCCATTTTTGCCAGACTTGTGTCGATAGTTCTCATCAGGAACCTGAACATTCACCTGGTGGTTGCAGGGACACCTCAACAGGGGAACTTCCTTCTAAAGAAAGATTGAATATGATCCAGAGTTTCATCATATAATATCCTAAATATCTATGGTACAATCAAAAATGACTTGTCATATCAAGGATCAGAAAAATCACAACTTCAATGAGAAAAGACAGTATATACCAACACCAGGATGAATAGGACATTGAAATTATCTGACAAAAGTTTTAAAGCAGCCATCGAATAAATGCTTCAACAAGCTATCATTAAATTTCTTGATACTATTGAAAAAAAATAGAAAATTGCCTTGTTCTGACTCACTGGATTTGTGATGCCACATTTTTCAAATATATTTGATGACCTAATGGTACTCTGGTCCTCAGGAGTGCTTAATAAACCATTGATTGAAGAATGAAATAATCTAATTGTTTAAATCATTCAAAATGAACATATTGGGGGCTGTCCCTTTGGCCAAGTAGTTAAGTTTGCATGCTCTGCTTCATCTGCCTGGGATTCACCAGTTCGGATCCTGGGCATGAACATACACACTGCTCATCAAGCCACGCTGTGGAGGCATCCACATAGAAGCACTAGAATGACTTACAACTAGGATATACAACTATGTACTGGGGCTTTGGGGAGAAAAAGAAGAGGAAGATTGGCAACAGATGTTAGCTCAGGGCCAATCTTCCTCACCAAAAAAAAAAAAAAAGAAAGAACATATTATTTTAAAAACTTTAGGCAGATCAGTGAAATTTTCCAAAAGAACTTTGACTTCTCTTTCAATGCAATGCTCTCTTCATTAGTGCACCACCATGAAGTGGCTCCAAAGGTGATAATTTTAGCAATGACTAGACCAAATAAACGAATTTTACATGTTGTAACTTTTGCTTCATTCCTATCCATGGTAATAATTGGAGCTTGAGATACATACTATCATTATTTTTTAATAAATATGAATAATTTTTAAGTTCTTAAGAATTTCTCACTGAAGTTCTCTTCCAGGCACCTAATATAATATTATGAACTAGCTTGGAGTAAAAATGATTTTGAAGGTGCTGTCTTATTCCAGAATGACATATTCCAGTCATTATAGTCTAATCACTTCTGAGTTTTTAGCAGATCCTCCAAGACATTATCTCTAGCAGGTAGGCTTACTATGTGATTTGTTTTGAGGTAGAGACCTGGATAAAATCAACTCAAATTCCTCAGATCAGTTTGGCAAACCATATTTCTATTTTGATTGCTCATTAAACATCCAATTTCGTATGAGGTGTGGGCAGAAAAGTGATATGAAGACACTCTGTAGAATTTTGATTTTTTTATCTTTTTCGACTGGTAGGTTGTCAAAGATTTTCATTGGAGAAATATCTATTCAAGTCTTAAGCCCATTTTTTTAATTGGATATTAGGGTTTTTGGTATTGAGTTGTAGGATTTCCTCACATATTTTGGAAATTAACCCCTTATCACATATATGGTTTGCAAATGTTTTCTACCATTCAGTAGTTTGCCTTTTCACTCTGTTGATTTGCTTTGCAGAGGCTTTCTAGTTTGATGTAGTCTCTTTATTTGGACCATGTTTTTGGTGTTATATCCAAGAAATCATTGCCAAAACTGAAGTCATGAAGCTTCCTCTATTTTTTCTTGTAGAAGTTTTACAGTTTCAGGTCTTATATTTGAGTCTTTAATATATTTTGATTTGGTTTTTGTGTATGTTATAATGGTCCAGCTTCATTGTTTTGTATGCATATAGCCATTTTCCAGCACTATTTGTTGAAATGACTAATCTTTTCCCATTTTGTAGTCATGGCACTCTTCTCAAAGATCATTTGACAGTATATGTGTGAATTTATTTGGATTCTGTCCTATTCCATTGGTCTCTATATCTATATGCTGATATGATAGTGTTTTAATTTCTTTAGCCTTATCAATTTGAAGACAGAAAGCTTGATGTTTCTAGCTTTGTACTTATTTCTGAAGATTTCCTTGGCTATTCAGATCTTTTGTGTTTCCAAACAAATTTTAGAATTGATTTTTCTTTTTTCTGCAAAAAATGCTATAGGAATTTTGATAGTGATTGTATTGAATTGGTATATGGCTTTGAGTAGTATGGACATCTTAACAATATTCTTTTAATCCAGGAACAACTGGGGGTATTTATTTATTTGTGTCTTTAATTTCTTTCATCAATGTTTCTAGCTTTCCGAGTACAAATCTTTCACTTTCTTGGTTAAGTTTATTCCTAAGTATTTTATTCTCTTTCTTCCTGTTGTAAACGGGTTTATTTTCCTAATTTCCTTTTCAGATAGTTCATTGTTAATGTTTATAAGAGCAACTGATATTTTCATGTTAATTTTGTATCCTGGGACTTTACTGAATTTGTTCATTAATTCTAACAATTTTTTTACTCTTATGGTTTTCTACATAAGATCATGTCATCTGCAAGTAGAGATAATTTTGCCTCTTCCTTTCTATTTGGATGACTTATTTTTCTTGCCTAATTGCTCTGGCTAGGAATTCTATGTTTAATAGACATGGCAAGAGTGGACATTCTTGCCTTGTCCTAACCTTATAAGAAGAGGTTTCAGTTTTTCAACATTGGGTATGGTGTCAGCTGTGGGCTTATCATACATGGCCTTTATTGTATTGAGGTAAATTCCTTCTATACCTAGTTGTTGAGTTTTTAGCATGAAGAGATGTTGAAATTTTCAAATACTTTTACTGCATATATTGAGGTGATCATATGATTTTATCCTTCATTCTATTAATGTGGGGTATCACATTAATTGATTTCCATATGTTGAACCATCCTTGTATCCCAGAGAGAAATCCCACTTGACCATAGTATATGATCCTTTTTTTTTCAAATGTGCCATTAAGTAGGCCAGCCCTGGTGACCTACTGGGTAAGCTCAGCACGTGGTCCACATTTGGCTCAGAGCCTGAACCTACACTGCTCTGTTAGTGGCCATGCTGTGCTGGCAGCCCACTTACTAAAAAATAGAGGAAAATTGGCATGGATGCTATCTCAAGGTCAATCTTCCTCATCAAGGAAAAAAAAAATGAGGTTGAGTTATATTTACTAGAATTTGTGAGGGTTTTTGAATCTATGTACAGTGTACATCAGGAATATTGGCCTGTAGTTTTCTTTTATGATGTGTTTTGTCTGGCTTTCTATCACGATACTACTGGCCTCATAAAATTAGTTTGGAAGTAGTCCCTCTTCAATTTTTTTGGGAGATTTTTGAGAAGGATTGAAGTTAATTTTTCTCTAAATGTTTGATAGAATACATGAGTGAAGCCATCTGGTCCTGAGCTTTTCTTTGTAGGGAGAGTTTTGATTACTGCTTCAATCTCCTTACTTAATTTTAGTCTATTCAGATTTTCTATTTCTTTATGATTGAGACTAGGTAGGTTTTATGTTTTTAGGAATTGATGCATTTCTTTCAAGTTTTCTCATTTGTTGGCTTACAGTTGTTCATAGTAGTCTCACAATTCCTTTTATTTCTGTGAAATCAGTAGTAACGTCTCTTCTTTCACTTCTAATTTTATTTATTTGAGTCTTATTTCCCCTTTTTCTTGGTTAATCTAACTAAATGTTTGTCAATTTTATCTATTTTTTAAATAACAGAACTCTTAGGTTCAGTGAATTTTTCTGTTTTATTTATTTTTTTCTGTAGTCTTTGTTACTTTTTTTCCTTCTGCTAAATTTGGGCTTAGTTTGTTCTTCTTTTTCTAGTTCCTTGAGGTATAAAGTTATGTTGCTTACTGGAGATCCTTCTTTGTCTTAATGAAGGTATTTATCACCATAAACTGTCTTCTTACTACTGCTTTTGCTGTACCCCATAAGTTTTGGTATGTTGTGATTTCATTTTCAATCGTTTCAAGATATATTCCACTTTCTTTTTAATTTCATTTTGACCCATTAGTTTTCAACTGTGTTGTTTCATTTCCATATATTTGTGGATTCTCCAGTTTTTTTCTCTTTTTATTTTTATTCCATCGTAATCAGAAAAGATGCTTGGTATGATTTAAGTCTGCTTAAGTTTGTTAAGATTTGCTTTGTGACCAACATATATTCCATCCCAGAGAATTATCTCTGTTCACTTGAGAAGAATGTATATTCTTCTATTGGGTGGAATGTTCTATATATGTGTATTAGGTCCATTTGGTCTATAGCGTTTTTCAAGTCTGCCACTACCCTGTTGATTTTCTTTCAGATGTTCTATCCATTATTGGAAGTGGACTATTCAAGTCTCCTACTATTATTGTAGTAATGTTTATTTTTCCCTTCTGTTTTGTCAATGTTTGCTTTATGTATTTAGGTACTCTGATGTTGGATGCATATACATTTATAATTTTATATCTTCCTAATGGATTGATCCTTTTATCATTAAAAAGTATCTTTTTTTGTCTCTTGTGACAATTTTTGACTTAAAGTCTATTTTGTTTGTTAAGTATTGCCACCCCTTCCCTCCTTTGGCTAATATTTCAAGGAATATCTTTTTCCATCCTTTCACTTTTAGCCTGTAATTGTCCTTAAATCTAAAGTGTGTCTCTTGTAAGCTACATATTGCTCAATATTCCTTTTTATTCCATTCAGCTACTCTATATCTTTTGATTTGAGAGTTTAATCCATTTTTGTTTAAAGTAACTCTTGATATGTAAAGACTTACTATTGCTATTTTATTAATTGTTTTTATATAGTCTCCATTATTTTATTTTATTTATTTATTTTTTCTTTATTATTTTCGGATGTACATCATATTTTGAATTCTGTGTACGTTACATCATGTTCACCACCCAAACACTAATTATAGTCTATCCCTTCACATGTGATCGTAATCACCCCTTTTGCCCTCCCCCCCTTCCCCTATGGTAACCATCAATCCAATCTCCAGTGCTATGTGTTTTTTTGTCATTGTTTTTATCTTCTACTTATGACTGAGATAATATGGTATCTGACTCTCCCTCTGACTTATTTCACTCAGCATAATACCCTCAAGGTCCATCCATGTTATCACAAATGGCCAGATTTCATCATTCTTACGGCTGAGTAGTAGTCCATCGTGTATAAATACCACATCATCTTTATCCATTCGTCCCTTGATGGGCACCTAGGTTGCTTCCATGTCTTAGCTATTGTGTATAATGCTGCAATGAACATAGGTGTGCAAGTATCTTTATGCCTTTGTGTTTTAAAGTTCTTTGGATAAATACCCAGCAGTGGAATAGCTGGATCATATGGTAGGTCTATTGTTAATTTTCTGAGGATACTCCATACTGCTTTCCATAGTGGCTGCACCAGTTTGCACTCCCACCAGGAGTGAACAAGAGTTCCCTTCCCTCCACATCCTCTCCAACATTTGTTGTTTCCTGTTTTGTTAATTATAGCCATTCTGACCACAGTGAGGTGATACCTCATTGTAGTTTTGATTTGCATTTCCCTGATAGCTAATGATGTTGAGCATCTTTTCATATGCCTGTTGACCATCCGTATATCTTCTTTGGAGAAATCTCTGTTCAGATCTTTTGCCCATTTTCTTTTTTTTTTTTTTTTTAAAGATTTTACTTTTTCCTTTTTTTTCCCTAAGCCCCTGAGTACATAGTTGTATATTGTTAGTTGTGGGTCCTTCTAGTTGTGGCAGTTGGGATGCCGCCTCAGCGTGGTTCAATGAGCGGTGCCATGTCTGTACCCAGTATTCGAACCAACAAAACCCTGGGCCGCCTGTAGCCGAGTGCACGAACTTAACCACTCGGCCACGGGGCCAGCCCCTGCCCATTTTCTAATTGGATTGTTGGTTTTTTTTGTTGTTGAGTTGTATTAGTTCTTTGTATTTTTTGGATATTAACCCCTTACCTGATATATGGTTTGCAAATATCTTCTCCCAATTGTTAGGTTGTCTTTTTGTTTTGTTGATGGTTTCCTTTACCGTGCAGAAGCTTTTTAGTTTGATGTAGTCCCATTTGTTCATTTTTTTCTTTTGTTTCCCTTGCCTGGTCAGACATAGAACTTGAAAATATGCTGCTCAGACCGATGTCAAAGAGCGTACTGCCTATGTTTTCTTCTAGAAGCCTCATGGTTTCGGGTCTTACATTCAAGTCTTTAATCCATTTTGAGTTGATTTTTGTGCATGGTGTAAGGGCATGGTCTGCTTTCATTCTTTTGTATGTGGCTGTCCAGTTTTCCCAACACCATTTATTGAAAAGACTCTCCTTTCTCCATCATATGCTCTTGGCTCCTTGTCAAATATTAGCTGTCCATAAACATGTGGGTTTACTTCTGAGCTCTCAATTCTGTTCCATTGATCTGTGTGTCTGTTTTTGTGCCAGTACCATGCTGTTTTGGTTACTATGGCTTTGTAGTATAATTTGAAATCAGGGAGTGTGATACCTCCAGCTTTGTTCTTTTTTCTCAGGAATCCTTTGGCTATTCGGGGTCTTTTGTTGTTCCACATAAATTTTAGGATTCTTTGTTCTTTTTCTGTAAAAAAAATGTTGTTGGAACTTTGATAGGGATTGCGTTGAATCTATAGATTGCTTTAGGAAGTATGGACATTTTAATGATGTTAATTCTTCCCATCCAAGAGCACAGAATATCTTTGCATTTCTTTGTGTCTTCTTTGATTTCTTTCAACAATGTTTTGTAGTTTTCGGTGTACACATCTTTCACCTCTTTTAGCCAAAACAATATTGAAAAACAAGAATGGCGTAGAAGGAGTCAAACTTCCCCATTTCAATACTTACTGCGAAGCAACAGTAATCAAGACAGCCTGTACTGGCATAAAGATGTAGAGATAGAACAATGGAATATAATTGAAAGTTGAGAATAAACCCATTTGTTTATAGTCAACAGATTTTCAACAAAGATGAGAAGAACATTCAATGGGTAAAGAATAGTCCTCTCAATAAATGGTGATGGGTCAATTGGATATCCACATGCAAAAGAGTAAGTTTGGACCCTTACTTCATACTATATGCAAAAATGAATTCAAATGGATCAAAGACCTAAATGTAAGAGCTAATACTATAAAGCTGTTAGAAGAAAGCATAGGGGTAAGCCTTCATCATCTCGGATTTAGTACTAGATCCTTAGTTACAACATCAAAAGTAAGAGCAACAAAAGAAAAAGCGATAAATTAGACATATTAAAATTAAAATGTGTGTTAAAGGAAACTATCAAGAAAGTGAGGAAATAATGCACAGGACTGGAGGAAATATTTGTATATCATATAACTGATTAGGGGACTGTACCTAGAATTATAAAAAGCATTTACAATTCAATACAAATAACCCAATTAAAAAATTGGCAAAAGACTCAAACAGCCTTTTTCTAAATTAGTTATACAGATGACCAATAAGTGTATGAAAAGGTCCTTGATATCATTAGACATCAGAGAAATTAAATTCAAAACCACATTGACACACCAGTTCACATTCACTATAACCATGTGGACAATAGCCTCAAAATTTCTTGACCTTCCTACACCAGCAATCAACCTGGCCAGATATTCCAGGATCTTCTACCAACTCTATCTCCCCAGGGAGAAGCAGACAGCTGTGGGGTTTTTGTGCTTCTCTGTGCTGGGGGAGGTGGGGAGAGTGTCTATCAACCCAAGCTTAAGCCTTCATTCTTGCCTGGATGGCTAGGCTGTACTGAATCTGTCAGAGCTTCAAGACTTGGAAGACAGATGCTAGTCCTTTGGACAGCCTCAGAGAACTTGGGGCATCAGGCTCACAAATCAATGCTTTCCTTCTCCAGTGGGAAGCTGCAAGCTGGGATATTTTGTCCTTTCTGCTCTGTACTGTGCAGGGAAAAGGATCAATGGTGTCTACCAACCCAAGCCACTGACTTATTTCACACTGGGTGGCTAGACTGCAACTGACCTATCAGAGCACCAAGACTGGCAAAACAGAAACCAGTACTCTTGGAGCCCCCTCAGCAAAGTTGGGATGCTGGATGCCTGAAATAACCCCTTCTCTTCCCTAAGTGAAGCTGGGAGCTAGGGGGTCCCTTCTCGCTATTATGATGCTGTGCCAGGGGCAGCATCTCTGATGACAGGTCGTCCCGAATCTCCCAGCAGCTTCTGATGAGTCTGGGTTTTCATTTTCTGAGGTTGCAGGAGGCTTTCAATTAGTTTCTGATTCCTAACAAAGGTAATTTGTCTGCGAATTGTTACCAAATTGGTGTGTTTGTGGGGGTTAAGGAGAGTCTGTGCTTCTTACTCTGCTGTGCTGCTGACAACACTATGCAGGGCTTTTGTTTTATGAAGTAAAATAAACACATCTATTTAAGGTATACAATTTGATCAGATTTGTCTATTGTATACAATTATGAAACCACAACCACAATCAAGCAATGAATCTTATGCCTTCCCAATGATTCCTTCTGCACCTTTGCAATCCTTCTTCTCACTCTCCCTGACCCCTGGCAACTACTGATTTGCATTTTGACTATATAGATTAGTTTGCTTTTTGTAATTTTATAAAATAAGAATGATACAGTGTATGCACACATTTTCATCTGACTTCTTTTTCTCAGCATAATTATTTTGAGATTCCTTCATAATGTATGTACCAGCTGTTTTTTCCCTTCTATTTCTGAGTAGTATTTCATTATATAAATATACCAGTTTTTTGTCCACTCACCAATTGGTGGTCTTTGGGGTTGTTTCCAGTGTTGGGCTATTGTGAATGAAGCTGCTATGAACATAAGAGTCATTTGTCTTTTTTTCTCTTGTGATGAGAACTTTTACGATCTACTCTCTTAACAACTTTCAAATGTATAATACAGTTTGATTAACTGTAGTCACCCTGCTGTACATTACATCCCCAGGACTTATTCATGTTATAGTGGAAGCTTATACCTTTTGACCACCCTCACCCATTTCACCCATCCCCCACCTCTGGCAACATAGGAGTCATTTCTATGTGGATACATATTTCCATTTGTCTTAGGTAAATACTTAGGAGTGTAATTTCTGGGAGATATGGTGTATAATTGCTGGGAGATATGACTTTTCCTCATGCATGCATCCAGAGACAGAGAGCAAGCTCTCTGGTGTGTCTTCCTACAAGGTCACTAATCCTGTCAGGCCAGAGTCTCCACCCTTATGACCTCATTTAACCCTAATTATCTCCTAAAGTCCCATAATCAAATACTGTCACGTTAGGGATTAGGAGTTCAACATACAAATTTTAGGGAGGACCTTAACATTCAGTTCACAACAATCAATATATCTATTTTTTTTACTATTATGGTTTGTAGTTGTCCTGTAATGTTTGAGAAAATCTTTGCCCATCCTAAAATGCAACAATTTTCTCCTATATTCACCTCTAGAAATTTCATTGTTTTATCTTTTGTATTTATGTTGTGATACATTTTGACTTAATTTTCATATATAGTGTAAGTAAAATTGGTATTATTTTTTTCCACGTGGCTATGCAGTTGTTCCAGTAACATTTGTTGAAAACATTCATTCCTCATTGAATTGTCTTTAACATTTGTCTAAGTTCAATTGATCTTATAGTATTATTTGTGTCTATTTTTGGACTGTCTTTTCTGGTCCTTTGAACTGTATGTCTTTCCTTTCACCAGCACTATGCTGTCTTGATTACTGCAGGTTTATGACAAGTCTTGAAATCACGTATTGCAAATACTTCAACTTTGTTCTTCCTTTCCAAAATTGTCCTTCATTCTGTTCTTGTTGTTGTTGAGGAAGACTGGCCCTGAGCTGGCATCTGTTGCCAATCTTCCTCTTTTTGCTTGAGAGAGATTGTCACTGAGCTAACATTTGTTCTAATCTACCTCTATTTTGTATGTGGGATGCCACCACAGCATGCCTTAATCAGTGCTGTGTAGGTCCATACCTGGGATCTGAACCTTTGGACCCCGGGCCACCAAAGTGGAGCATGTGAACTTAGTCACTGTGCCACTGGGCCGGCCCCTAAAATTGTTTTTCTTTTTCCAGCCAGTATTGATAGCTACATAAATTTTAGATTTTATATATCAATTCTACAAAATTCCTACCATATTTTCACTGGGATTTCATTTAATATATAGGTCAGTTTTTGAAGAATTATCATAGGTGTGCAGATTTTGTTATCCTCATAAAATAGGTGGTCGTAAGATATTTTCAATAATTAGAATAACTAGATGTAAGATGTATATTGCATAAAATTTCTAAGTTTACCAAAATAGAAAATCAAAATATAATTATACTGAAAGAATGACAGTAGTGAAAGACATATGAGTGTGTATGTGTGCATGCTTGTGTGTGTATTAATGTGAATGTTGGAGGTATGCAGAATGACACCTCCATATAGATGAATATATAAAAATTCTGGATCAATAAAGAATGATATAAGCTATAGAAAAACCAATTTAAAGCTCCAACTTATTTAATTCAGGCTTGATTAAAATTAAATTACAACCAGAGGACTTAAATTAACAGCTGGAAACTTGAAAGATTAATAAACTGAATTTTTAAGTAAAATAGACTGAGATGACAATGAAGTGAGCTAGCCGTTACATCTTGTTTTATAGATATGAATACAATGTTAGGAAAAAGATATATGATCTAACTAAAGAACTAAAGAAACTAAAATTGTGGTTTTTCAGAGGGTAAGGCTTATACTTATTCTTTACTTTCCTGGAATAAAATTGAGTAGCTTATTTGTAATAAACTTGGATGTGAGATTCCACTTTAACTCTACTTGTTTAATGCTATATATCTTTCAGACTTGATACCACCACATTCCATTGATTGTTAGTTGTGAGAAATGAGAAATAATTAATTTTTATATTATATTTACAATAGAATACTGAATTAAAATTTATTGTATTTCTTGATATTTAACCCATTGATATTTGGTTCTGCCTTTGCTATAATAAATTCAACAAAATATATGTAATCCTCTCAGACTGGAAAAACCACTGGTTTTCTTCTTGGATTAATTATGTTCAAATCAAATAAAAAAGAAAAATAGTAGGAACACATGTTTTCTTTAGCAAAGCACGTTATTAGTGAAAAGTCCATCCAGGAGTGCATCAGGAGAGTGAGGTAGGACTTTCTATAGTTAGAATTAGCAAGAGAATTACATTGTCTTCAGGCTGAAGATAACTGCTTCCATCATCATCTATCTAGTCAAATAAGCCACTAATCAGTCATCATCCTCTTGAGGCATGTAGACTAAGGCTGATCACAAAGTCATCTGAACCTCTTTTGACTTCATAGTTCTCTATCTGTACAACTTTAAAGATATTTATTTTATACTTTTTGTTAAATATATATATACACGTCTTAAGCAGTTGTGTTATTTAAAACTCAACTTTCCATGGCATTACATCTCATTCCCCAAGGCACCTAATGGAGTGCCCTACATATATCATATAAAACACTTATAAAATGAACACATGTAGGAAGAATGAAGTTAAGGTTACTCTTTTATATTTGAAATTTAGTATTCCTTAACCTGAAATATCAAAGTAAACTTAGGACCAATATTTAGCTATGAGATATTATATTATACTGTACTCCCAATAATCACCAAGTGAAAGTACACCAACACTTACATAAAAAGAAAAAAACTGATCACTTGAGAATTGACAGAGCTCTTAAAGATTAGTTATGTTTGTGTGAAGTGAACTGCTCAATATTCACTTGAGAATGTGTAATGATCCCGGGTGATTTTGAATTCACAATTGAATCTCTAGAATCTTCAGAGATTTATCCTCAAAGGCAAAAGATAATAAGATAGGCTGGCTGCTATATAATGACAATGACTGAATTTATTGCAGTAAGAGGAATGAATTCTTATTTCAAGAGGTAAGATTTAGGCTTTTGTGAGTTAATCTGATGTATTGATTTTCATTTACCATTTGAGAACACTTTATTCTCTGTGGTTTTGTCTGTACTCACAGCCATACTTGGGAAACAGGGCAGATGTAAACTAGCATCAGCTATCAAGTAACCTAGCTGAATAAGCCTAAATTTCTATAGTCTATTTAGTGTGTATAAATAAGCATAATTCAGGATACCAGGATTCCTCATTTTTTCCCCCATAAAACCAGAAACTCTTATGGTCTCTCAACACTATCTAAACTTGGCACTCAGACATAATGTTAATAAATTCAATAGCTTTAAGATGCTTCAGGGACTTCATGTTAGTAAATATCTTGTAGAAACACTTCCTTTGTTTAATGTTCTGAATGCTTTAGCTTAGAGGCCACCAAATACTTTGGATTAAGTTGAGAACATAAAGTCGAAAAACTTGGAGATGAGGTTCAATCTGGCCACTCACTGGTTGAACCTGGGTAAACTTAACTTTTTAGGCTGGAACTTTATTCACCTGGGTATTATGTTGAAACTAATGTTATTTTGTTCTGTAATACTCCAATTAGAAAACATTGTTACATGAAGAAATGATTTGATTTGTTTCAATAAACGTACTTTAATTATATCTTAGATATTAATCATATAATGTTTTGCATAGTAATTAGATTAATATTTCAAACTACTTGATAAAACATTTTACTTGTAATACATAATAAATTTATGATAGGCAATTTCATTAATAACCTTAATTTGAAATTCTTTTCTGTTTCTTCTTTCTCCTGTCAAGAAAATTGTATTTCTCCTTTTAAAAAATGGTCTGTCTTTACTGATAGAAATTGCAAACTTTGTGGTTAACTAGGCACCTCTTTTAAACATTAGCTGTCAGAAAGTAGAAAAGGTAATTTGTTTTCCACCCATTTCCATGAAACTTGACTTCATCATAAGTAATATTTAATTTCATTTATACCATAGTTACTAAAGCAATGGACTGGATTCAAACTCCCTGGGACTGACATCTTGACTCCACTACTTGCTATGTAAACTTAGGAAAATTATTTAACGTTTTCAAAGTCAGTTTTTTCACCTATAAATAAAATAAAAACAAAATATTATTTCATATAAATTAAATAAACCTATATAAACAAAATTCTTAACACTGTGTCCTCCATTTAGTCAGCATTAAATAAGTATTAGCTATTTTCAGTCTCCATTACATTATCCTATATTCATACTTTTTTCCTTTTTGCTATACTTAGCATTCCTTTTTATTATTTTCATACATCCTATGTTTCTAATCTTTAGCTTTAAAGCCACTTTAAGTACATTCCTAAAGAATATAGTATAGAGAAAAAGACATACATTGTTTCAAACAGATTTTCTAGTGCTTCTTCTGAAATTTTTACAATATAAAACATTCATTATACATAAATACATAAACTTTTTTCTCTAAAATATATATAAAATATGAAAAACATAAATGTTTTACTCTAAAGTCAAAAATGTTAGTCTAAACGGAATAATTTGTTTACAACAACCTCTATGTGTTAACAAAAAATGAAACAAAATTCATAATTTCTTTAATGCAGTGATTTCCTCACAGGTTCGTTTTGGTAGCAGCTACGTTGTGTCATGGATGCCCTGGGGGAGGGGAACCACACTTCAATGACAGGGTTCATTTTATTGGGCTTAATTGACGATCCGATCCTTCGAGTTATCCTCTTCGTGATCATCCTGTGTATCTACCTGGTGACCATATCTGGCAATCTCAACACAATCTTTCTTATCAGAATCTCTTCTCAGCTACATCATCCTATGTATTTTTTTCTGAGCCACTTGGCTTTTGTTGACATGGGCTATTCATCTTCTGTCACACCCAATATGCTTGTAAACTTCCTGGTGGAGAAAAATACCATCTCCTATTTTGGATGTGGCATCCAGCTTGGTTCAGTTGTTTTCTTTGGATCCACTGAGTGCTTCCTTCTGGCTGCCATGGCATATGATCGCTTTGTGGCAATCTGCAGCCCACTCCTTTATTCCACCAAAATGTCCACACAAGTCTATGTCCAGTTACTCATGGTGGCTTATGTAGGTGGTTTTCTCAATGTTTGCTCTTTTACTGTTTGCTTCTATTGTTTACTCTTCTGTGGACCAAATCGAGTCAATCATTTTTTCTGTGATTTTGCTCCTTTAGTTGAACTCTCCTGTTCTGATGTCAGTATTCCCGCAGCTGTCCCCTCATTTACAGCTGGCTCCATCATTGTGCTCACGGTGTTTGTCATAGCCGTCTCCTACATCTACATCCTCATCACCATCCTGAAGATGCGCTCCACTGAGGGGCGCCACAGGGCCTTCTCCACCTGTGCCTCACACCTCACAGCAGTCACTCTGTTCTATGGGACCATCACGTTCATTTATGTGATGCCCAAGTCCAGCTACTCAACTAATCAGAACAAAGTGGTGTCTGTGTTCTACATGGTGGTGATCCCCATGTTGAACCCCCTCATCTACAGTCTCAGAAACAATGAGATTAAGGGGGCTCTGAAGAGAGAGCTTGCTAGAAAAATATGCTCTTAGTGAAGCCTGTTATTTTGTAGCATTTGGTATAATAATATACTGTAAATATTATAATAAATGCACAGAATGGTTTGATCAAAATATAAAGGTCCATATGTCATTAGCCAGTGTGGAGGCTTTTAGTAAATGTATGGGGTGGATTTTCTGATATCAAATTGTAAATCAGAGCCCAATAATATGTCACCTTTAATAAAATAAAACTAAATTTATAACCATTTTCAAAATGGATAACATGGAAATATACTTAATCTGCTGAAAATCATTTTAAAATTTTATTCATATCTTTTTAAAAGTCGTTCTCTGCTATAAATTAAGGTTATTGTATATCTGAAGCTTTAAGACTGTCTACTTTCAACAGGAGCTTATCCTGAGATGAACAAGATAATTACAGTTATGACTGAGTACATTCTGAGAGGAAATGACCAAGTGGAACCAGACAGTAAAATTACTGGAGATATTCTTCTTGCAGTAAGGTTATCTGCTGATGACGGGCTTTTTGAGCCCATCGATTCTGACCTGTGTTCCTGGTCTCTGGCTCCAGCCTAGTTAAAAGATACCCCATGAAAGAAAAGGATGAGATACCCCTGACTAAACTGTGAATCCTTCTGTCAGATCAAAACAGGTGACTCTCTGTGGGAATGAACAGGATTCCTCAAGGATTCAAGAGTGGAACACACTCTTGGAACAACTCATTCATGGTCAGCCTCACATCCTGTTAAGGAAGCTTGAGAGAACTGGATTGTGTTTCCTCTGTGAAGCTTAATTTATCTATCCTGAGACTACCACATTTATTTTCCATTTCTTGTCCTCTATTTAGTGTTCTAGACAAAAATATTTTTATGTATTGTATCTCAAGCACAAATCACCTAAAACTAAAGTAATTATCTCCTTTCACCCCCAACTTGCTCCTTTCCAATATTCTGTATCCCAATAAGAGGCACCATAATTCAATAAATTTATTAATTCAGAAACCTGAGAAATTTATTTCTTTTCCTCCCTCCATGTGCTTACATTCAACCACAAAGTCTTGTACATTTTGAGTACCATATTTATCTCCTACCTCTCTTCATTTTCATTTTCAGTACTTCTGTTTCAAGCTACTAACTCATACATTTTACAATAGTACTCCTGTGATAGCTAATTTTATGTGTCATCTTGGGAAGGAAATGGTCACCAGTTGTCTGGTCAAACACAAGTCTAGATGTTGCTGTGAAGGTATTTTTTAGGTATGATTAACATTTATATCAGTAGACTTTGAGCAAAGCAGATTAACCTCCATAATGTAAGCAGCTCTCATATAATCAATTGAAAACTTTAAGAGAAAGTCCTTCGAAAAAGAGAGATTCTATTTCCAGTCTGTCTGTGGATGAAGACTGTGACATCAAGTCTACTCTTCCACTTACATGCAAAATTTACCTTTGAGGCTTTTATTCCAACTATGGCAGACTTGGTAATTTTAATCAATCCCATGGTGAGCGCAATTAAAACAAATGATAAAATGGAGTTTCTGGTCTGTTGGACTACCCCATGGAGTTTGGAATTGCTAGCACCTGCTATTGTGTAAGTTAATTCCTTAAAAGAAAAGGAAAAGAATACACCATGTTTCCTAATGGTTCTGTTTCTCTGGAGAATCTTGACTAATACAACCCTAACCAGTTTTCCTCTTCCCTGTCTTACTCTCTTCCAATTCTCTCTCCATTTGCCAACAATTGCCGGAAATCTAAATGGGCTAGTTCCTTCATTAATATGACCCAAAGACCCTAGAATGCAGGTAACAATTCTTAATATGATTTACAAAATACTGAATATGGCCCCTGTTTTATTTCTCTGTCTCACTGTTCTTCCCTCAAGTCTCTAATACACAAATTCTAGGAATCAATCATTGGTATTCTTTTAAATCCTTAAACAGGTACATGTTATTTGCTGCCTCAGGATCCTCTCACATGCAGGCACATCACCTGAATGCATTTTTCCCCTCACCTGGGTTTCACTTCTTATGTTATAGGTACCCAACTAAATGTTTCCCCTCCTTTCAGAATCCTTCCTGAAGCTCGAGACCAAATTAAGGACAGCAGTTATCCCCCAATGGCACCCTGAGTATTTTCTTTGGAATAGTCAGTGCACTCGCAGTTACAGAATCAGTATTTGTTTTCTCCACAATGTTGGAAGCTTCACAGAAACACTACAATGTCTTTTGTCTTTCCCCGAGCATCGAATTTTCACACAGTTTCTGGAACATAGAAAGGATAAATACGTATTTGAAATGAATGATGAAAAATTAACAAATGAATGGATGGCTGAATGAAGCTTTTGCTCTGGCACGAACCACTCTACTCTACTGACTTGACTCTACTGGCTTGAATCTTGAATCTCAGCCTGATTCAACTGATTGAATGTTTGTGTCAGATCCTGCTACAACTGGGACAGGCTTTTACACAAACTCATGCTCACCACAATTATGCCACTGCCTCAAAACTGTTTCACTCAGATTGTCAACTAGAATCCCAGCCTAGTTCAGTAAAAGTCTTCTAATCACCCTCTGCTGAATAATATCTCCCTTATGTGTTGGCACGGTCGGAGAGTTAGAAAATCTAGACGGCAAATGTGAGTAATAGTAGAAGTAGCAGTAGTAAGAACATTAGCAATAGCGGCTATAATATGAGTTTGCTCACTACATTCCAGGTACTGTTCCCAGTGATTTACAAGTATTGACCCAAAAGAATCCTCAGGATAACCCTATAAAGTTCGTTTTTAATCTGTATTTTACAGAGGATGTAACTGAGTCACATAAACATTAAATAAAAGATAAAGGTCACAAATATCCTCTTAATATTTTGACTTATTTTAGAGCATATAATCTCTGTGGAGGGGCAGAGTGAGGAGATCTTTGAGAGTACTTCATCACCAGAGGACTTGCATTTGTATCTGACACATTCCATTCTAGCCAACCCTTTTTGTTCAAAGTAAATATGGAGACTTCTACATCTGGATATGTCAGGCAAATTTGTATTAGACTAAGTTTCTGGAACAAAATAAGTAGGAAGCTGGGTAAAAAATCTTTAAATGTTTGAAGGCATAGACTTATGGTTGCATTGAAGATGAAGTAGCTCCGTTCTTCTAGGTCGTCCCTCTTATTACTAAAAATGCCCCTGGATGTGACACAACAAGCAAGTACAGGAAGACTCTAAAAGGAGGAAGAAGAAGGTATAATCCTAGGGACTTCAGCACCTGAGGAACCAAATAATGGTGAGTTTCTGAGTTTCCCTATTGCTTCCAGATATATTGGACAGGGTGCTGCAGAAGCCTCCAACCCAGAACTGCCAAGAGACACAGACAAAAAGATCTCTAAGAATAGCCTATTCCTTCTAGTCAAAGAACTGGGAAAACGGTGCCCATAACAGAACAGAAAACCTTTTGGCAATATCTGACCTACTCCAGACAAACACCAATGCAAAAATCGTACCTGCTTCCTACCCCTAGGTTTCAGTGGGGCCAAGCAGGGAGCTGATCTTCACCCCACCCACCCTCTGATTCTCCAGCCAGGGTAGCATCAGTGGGTTCCAGTGGGGAAATGAGCCTGCACTGTTATCTGGAAGCAATGACACTCAATGAGGGAGTGTGAGGTGGGGCTCTTTGGTAGTCTTCTCCCCCGACAATCCCCTGCCCTCTTGTGAGTGGAGGCCCAGTGGGGTGCTGAGTGTCCACTTCCACCCTGCAACAGCAAAGCACAGTGAACTAGCTCTCTACCTCTTCCTTCCCTAGTGGCAATGAGGTGGGGCCCAACAAGGAGCTGAGCTTTCTTAGAAGCAAGGAAGTTTTCAAGTCATGGTCACACTATCACTGGTAAGAAGACAACAGGGCAGAGTGAGGAGCTGAACTTTCATCTCACTTATCTGCAAGGAGGCAGTGTGAGTCAGCACTCCCTTTTGCTAGAGTTGTGTCTATAGTGCTGAGCAGGAATTCACCTGGTGGTTACAGTGACACCTCTATGGGGGACTTCCTTCTAAAAAAGTGGTTCAATATGATTCAAAGTCTCATAATATAATATCCTAAATGTCTATGATATAATCAACAATCACTGTCATACCAAGAACCAGAAAAATCACAATTTCAATGAGAAAAGACAATATATGCCAACACCAAGATGAATAGGATGTTGAAATTATCTGAAAGGGATATTAAAGCAGCCATCAAACAAATGCTTCAACAAGCAATCTTTTGGCACAAATGAAAAAATAGAAAATTTTAGCAAATCAATAGAAGTTATAAAAACAACTAAGTAAAAAGTATAGAACTGAAAAATACAATAACTGAAGTTAAATAATAAAACAACATGTTGAGTGGCCTCAATGAAGTGGATATGACAGAGGACAGAATCAGTGAACTTGAATAAAGACGAATAGAAATGACTGATATAAACAACAAAAAAATAGATTGGAAAAAATGGAACAGAGCTATGGGAATCTGTGGAACAATGAAAAACAAGTTAACATTCATATTTTGGAAGTTACAGAATGAGAGAATGAGGAAAGGGGGGCTGAATAACTATTAAAGCATCCTAAATTTTGTGAAAGACATCAAACTACAGATTCAGGAAGTTGAGCGAAACTCAAACAGGATAAAGTCAAATAAATTCATACCAAGACACATATAATTAGAGTTTTGAAAAATTAAAAACAAAGAAAAAATATTGAAAGCACTCAGAGAAAAAGGATTCATTACTTATTGGAAAGAGCAATATGAAAGATGAGTTTCTCATCTGAAACCATGAAGGCCAGAAGGAAGTGGCAATATTTTTCAGTATTAAAAGCAAAGAATACATTTTTAAATGTAAGTTCTGTATCTGGCAAAATACCTTCAGGTATGACAGAAAAAGAAATTGAAGATGTTGGAAAGCTAAGAGAATTTGTTTCCAACAAATCTACCTTTAAGTAATGGCTAAAGGAAGTTCTCTAAACAGAAAATAAATGGTGAAAAGAAGACTTGGAACTTTAGTATTTAAAACACAAATAGAACACAATGAAAAATTTAAAAGACATCATATGAAAACACGTGAGATGCAGATAAAGCAGAGCTGAGAGGGTAATTTACAGTACTAAATGCTTACATTACTAAAGAGGAAAGGTCTGATTGTATAAATCAATCTTGAAAGATAAAAATTAAATGGGAGGAATCACTCTACTGGATGTCAAGTCTCACTATATAGCTACAGTCATCAGAACAGCGTGGTGTGGGTGGAAGAACAGATACACAGATCAATGAAGCTGACTGGAGAACCCAGAGAACGATCCACACAAGTATACCCAATGGATTTTTTCAAAAGGTACAAAAGCAATCCACTGAAAGAAGGAAGGCTTTTCTAAAATGGTGCTGGAGCAATTGTATATCCATGGAGGATGGAAGCACTTCAACCTAACCTCACACCTCATGCAAGAATTAACTCAAAATAGATCATAGACCCAAATGTAAAATGTAGAACTATAAACTATAAGTTTTGGGAAAAATATAGGAGAAAATTGTTAAGATATAGGGCTCGTCAAAAGTTCTTAGAATTGACACTAAAACTATAATCCATAAACAAAAAGACTCATCCAATTACTATTATGAAAATGCTGTGTCTCAAAACATGTTCAGAACAAAACATGTTTTGATTCCTTTACTGCTTGCGTGTTTGTATTATACATACATACATGCACACACACATACACATACCTATGCTAAAAATATTTTAACTGTATCCTGTTTGTACTGGAAAAATGGTGATGTGAAGATATACCAGGTAGTTAGACAATATTTTAATTTCTTTGCACACAAAGTGATGATTTTTATTGGAGGTAGTCCCCTTTTTCCACTTTTATTTATCAGCAATCTGTAAATTTTCTTTTAAAGATTTTTTTATTTTTTTCCTTTTTTCTCCCCAAAGCCCACCGGTACATAGTTGTATATTCTTCGTTGTGGGTCCTTCTAGTTGTGGCATGTGGGACGCTGCCTCAGCATGGCTTGATGAGCAGTGCCACGTCCACGCCCAGGATTCGAACCAACGAAACACTGGGCAGCCGGCAGCAGAGCGCGCGAACTTAACCACTCGGCCACGGGGCCAGCCCCAGCAATCTGTAAATTTTTAAATGTTCAAGGTTCTTTTATTAACCCTCTGAGAGATAAGCCTATTTGCATTGTCTACTACCTTCCTTAGGGCTATCTGCATTTCTTTGTTTCTTAGACTGTATACTATGGGATGAAGCAGAGGTGTCAGCACTGTATATGTCAAAGCCATTGGCGTATCTTCACGGAATGAGTCACTGTCCTTGGGCCTCAAATAAACAAAGCAAGCAAATCCATAGTGGATGCACACTACAGTGAGGTGGGAGGAGCAAGTTGAGAAGGCCTTATACTTCCCCTTTGCAGAAGGCATCTTCAAAACTGTGGATCCAATGAAGACATAGGAAATCATAATTAAAATAAAGCTTCCCACCAACACAAAGGCAGAGAGCAAAAAAATAGCCATTTCATGATACAAAGTGTAATCACAAGCAAGGGAGACCACAGGCGAGATGTCACAGAAGAAGTGCTGGATGGTGTTGGAGTCACAGAAAGATAGGTTGAATACAGTGATGACGATGCAGAGAGAAACCAGGAATCCAACCATCCAAGAGGCCATCATGAGCTGCAAGCAGATCTTATGGGTCATCCGGATGGCATAATGCAGTGGGTTGTGAATGGCAGTGTAACGGTCATAGGACATGGCAGCAATGATGAAACAGTTATTGCCTCCTAAGCCTAAGAAGAAAAACATCTGTGTGGCACACTCAGGAAGAGAAATGGTCTTGTTGTCTGACAGCAAGTCCACCAAAATACGGGGGAGAATTACCATAGTGGTACAAGTTTCTGAAATGGACAGACCACAGAGGAAAAAGTACATGGGAGTGTGAAGGTTGTGACTGAGCTGGATGGCCACCATTATGGACACATTTGCAGTTACGGTAGTCACATGGCAAAAGAAAATCATCACAAAGAGAAGATTCTGCAGGTCTGGGAAACCAGAAAATCCCCACAGAAGGAATGTGCTCACTGTAGTATGATTTCCCATCCTCCTGGTAGGCACAGCAGCTTTGCTCCAAAGGTGCAGAGATTCTTGAGATTAAGATTCTGAGATATTTGTAAAAAGATCCTTATGTACTGATGTCACCTAGACTTTAATCTAAGGCATCTGAGCAAGTTTCAGGCAACTCTTCATGGGAGAGCCTGAGAAAGGGGTGCTAAATGCTCCTGACTGAAGTCAAGTTCAGCAGAGAGTGATGAGAATCTGCATAAATGACACAGAAGGGGCCCAAATATCTTCTTGGATTCTACTCAGAAAACACTGTTTAACTTTCTCTTTTCCAATTAGGATCTGCATGTAAGGGGGAAAATGTGAATAAAATTGCTTTATTCTGACACAGGATTTTGTGATGCCACATTTTTCAAATACATTTCGTGATCTAATGGTAACCTGGTACTCATGAGTACTTTATAAACTATTGATTGAATGAATAAAATAATTCAACCCTTTAAATCATTTAAAGTGAATATACATTTTAAAAAATTTGGATAGATCAGTGAAACTTTCCAAAAGAACTTTGACTTTTCTTTCACTGCAATACTCTTTTCATCAGTCATCACCATGAAGTGACTTCAAAAGTGATTATTGTGATAATGACTAGACCACAGAAATGAATTTAACGTCCTGTAACTTCTGCTGGGTTCCTATCCAAGGTAATAATTGAAGCTTGAGATACATAATATTGTTAGTTCTTAATGCATATCAATAATTTTTAAGTTCTTAAGAACTTCCCATTAAAGTTTTTTTCCAGATGCCTAATATAATATAATGGACTAGCTTGGAGTCAAATGACTATGAAGATACTGTCTCATTCTACAATGGCATATTCTGGTCATTATATTTGAATCAACTTTTGAGTTTTTAGCTAAACCTCCAGGACATTTTCTAGCAGATATACCTGTTACATCGTTTGCTTTGAAGAACAGAAGTGAATAGAATCAATCCACATTACTTGGATCAATTTGGCAAATCATATTTCTATTTTGATTGTTCATAAAACATCTAATCTTGTAGGAAGTGAGGGCATAAAAGTGATATGAAGACACTTCACAGAATTTTTATTTTAATTTAAATCAGTGTTAAAGGGAAAGGGAAAGAAAAATAGTAAGTAATCAGCAGTGGAAAATGAAGGAGTGTGCAAGATAAAGAGAAAAGAAACATTGGCTAGAAATTATTCTGTAGGATTCACAAAGATTAAAGACAAAAAAATAAATATATTGTTATTTGAAGAGTTGGTATTGTCTACTTGCATGGTAGTTATTGGCAAAGAATACAAGAAGAGTCAGGCCAGGTAACCAGCACCTTTTAATGTCTATAACATGCCAGACCATATGCTGGGGTTAGACAGAGCTGTCTCATGTAATCCTCAAAAGCCTGTGTGCTAAGGATTTTTCATTCTGATTTTATAAAGGAGAAAGCGAGGTACAGAGTGGTTAAGTGATTATAGAAGTCATGAATTTATTCTATTCACTACATATTGACTAAATATGTATGATGTGCCAGGCTTTTTCTGCATGGGAAACACAAAATGGAACCAGATGCATAGGATCTCTGTGATGTCAGAGAATGACCACTTTTGTTTGTGCATTCGAGGAAGCCCAAGAAGGTAACATACTTAAGTGGAGAAAAGAATGGCAATGAGCAACTAACAGGGAAAGATCAGAGGAGAGAGCATCACAGGCACAGTTCACAGCAAACACAAGACCCTTGGGTGGGAAACTCATCTACCCAACCAATTCAACCAAGACCCATGTGGCTTATCATGGAGACCACTCCACACTCTTTCCACTGAAGCTTTCCCAGTCTATTTACCTCTAAAGGAAACATTTTTCCTTTCTTGTTGCTTCAGCTACCATTTACCTTGTGTGACTCTCCAATTTCTGCCTCTACCAGAAAGGAAATCTCTAATTCCCTTTGGCACATCTCCATTGCTGGAATAACCTCCAACAATTGGATACAAAATTTTCAGAACAGAACTGGCCATATTTATCCACATGACAGAGTTTCCTCCTGTACTTTCAATTCGAGTTAGTTACAGTCATCAGAGAGCCACCATCAGACTCCATTTTTTACTGCTTTCTCTTCTTTTTACAAAGTAAGTTACTTCCAAAATTCCAGATGTTTGTTTGCCAACATGTTTATCTTCTTTTTTTATTCCCTCTGCTATTGTCCTGGACCTATCCCACAGAATAAATATGTTGCCTCCATGGTTGTCTCCTGCATTTTTATTATATTCACCCCATTGTGACCAGGTGTTAGGTTCCTAAACACAGGACATATTAATCACTGATAGTGTCAGAAATAGTGAATGGCTATACACTGCTTATAGGAGGAAATCCGAACACCCCAGCACGATATTCAGTGCTCATCACAAACTGATCCCTAGACACTGCCCTAGCTCAGTTTCTATCACATCGATCTACCTACCCTACACTGAAACCAGACAATAGAACCCTCTATTTTCCAAATACGTTATAATCCTTCATGCTGCTGTTCCTTTGCACGTGGTGTTCCCTCTGCCTCAGTTTCCTCTCCTCTGTATTTCTTCTATCAGACTTTTCACTCATTTTTCAGGCCCTCGCTTGGATTATTTTGACTCTTCTTCCTCTGTTCTGTCCACATTTTCTAGATTCCAGGATCCTAACTAAAAAATGTTTCCTGCGTTCTACTCTATTGCTCATTTGGACATTGCAAAAGCCTTCTTTCCTTCTCCCTGTCCTATCCTTCACTGATTACCAGCTTTTCTATGTTTAATCTGCAATCATGATACATCTATTCGTTATAGTTTTTAGACATCCTTTGCTTACACACTAGATAATTCTGATAACGTCTAATCTTTACTGCATGCTTCATTTATATGACCTCATATATCCTCATGGCTATCTTCAGAGTTAAGTGCTATTAGTATCACCGTGTTTGTAGTGAAGAAACTATGGCTTCAAGAGTTACTTAATTTGCCAAAAGTGATACAGCTGGTCAGTGTTCTTGCACAGGATATTTACAGCCAGGCAGTGAGAGTCTGGAGACCCACTTGCTTGGCTGGTTGATTATAAGGCCTCCCTCAGTGCAAGCGCCCTACGTGGCATTCATGGTCTTACCTGCCCAGCCTCATCTCCTGCTGTCATTCTCCCATAGATGGGGAACATCTCACTTTTCCAAAAAATAATATATCCTTCCTGGCTCCTTTACTTTGCACATGTTGTTTTGTATAACCTGTAGTGTTCTTGCTCTTCTCTGCCTGATAAAAACTTAGCTCTCTTCGACAGACAATTGACATCTCACGTCCCTCAGAAGCCTCCCTAAACCACCCTGGTTATGTTAGTCATTTCTTCTTCTAGATTCACATCCCATTTTATTGTGATGAGATATCGGTTTTTAAAAGAATTTTTAAACTTCACTTATATGCTAGACAGGGCAGAGATTTGTTTTAAAATTTTGTTTCCCCAAACTTGAACACTAAGCCTAATGAATGTACAATTTTTACTAAGATTAGTTCAAAGTTTGCAGGAAAAAATGGAATCCCATATTCTCCAGAAAACCTCCATGATTATCACTTCAGTGCATTTATTAATTACTCTTCACTACACTGCTTGCTCAATTTAGTATTTATTTTATTTGGACACGTCCTGAAGATAGTTGGTTGTTCTCTAAGCAGATTTTAAGAATCATATAATCTAGCAATGGGAAATATATACAGTTGCTTTCTACATTCTTGTTTATTTTGATTTACAAAAGGTGAATAAACAAACAAAAAACTTCTGAAAACTCCAGTAGTGGTTGCTTAGATCATAGGAGAAAGAAATTACTATTTGTGAATTCTAGACTCTATTCCTATTTTCTGTAGTATTCAATTACATTTGACAACAGAAGCTGTCATCTACTAAGGGGCATATGAGAATCACTAGAGGAGCTTTATGAAAATAATAGTCTCCACCCATACCTACCACAAGCTTTTGGCAAGCCTCTCCAAGAAGAGAAATCTCCAGGATATGAGGGTATATGTACTTTGACGGTATGAACTAACTTTCACATTAATTTTGGTTAAGGACTTTTGACTGTTATGATCCTTTTTTTTTCATATTTTTGATGGTAATCTGTGTTGTTTTCATACTCTCACAGTGCAGTAGTGATAGAAGATTATGTCAGTATAACATTACTTCCACTCTTCCCAATGACCCCAGCAGGCAATGGAGAACAATATGCCTGTTACGTTTTTTCAGCCCTGTTTATTTTTCCCAGGACTTCCCCTCTTTATTCACCTGGATTTCCAGTGAGTTTGCCATCCTATTCTGTTTGCAGTTCTTCAAAGCTTTGCCCATTCAGTTTTATGGATTCCCTCTCTACCAGGAGTAAGGAATTGACAGACAGCATTCTTAACTTCCAACTTATCTTTGTCCACAGTTTCTTTAATATCTAATAACCAGCTATTAACATCCACAGTACTTGATTATTAGAAGATATAGAATAATGTTCATTATAAAGAGTAAAAAACCTCTAAAATTCCCACCTTACATAGAAGGAAAATCTCCTTCCAGTTGTTTAAAATCATAAGGAAATTAAACTGGAGGAAGAAGTTACCGTCTCACATCTCAGGTCCGGCTTTTTGAAGTTCTTCCTGTGATTTCATGTATCTCATAATTCACGCATAAGTTTTAAGGCAGTTTTTCACTTTGGATGCCTGTGATGAGTCCTCTCTGACATTAGAGTCTCCTATAATATAAAAGCTTGTGTCTTCGCCGTTCTTTAAGCATGGAGCTCAGTACCATGAATATTTTAATGGAGTCCTTGGGCCACTGGAGACTATTATCTTGAGACTAATGCTCTAGAAACCAGGAGTCTTGGGCTCTGTGGATCTATCAGCCAATGTGATGTCCTCAAAAGTGTTTCTTAGATCCTGATATACTGCAGAGACTTTTTAGTGATGTTTGCACTTATTCTCTGAATAACAATTGAAATAATGGAAATTCAACTTGTTAAAAATATATCTTGACGTATAGATGATTCCCTCAGGGATATTTTACTTCCTGTACTATATCGTTTATTTTATAATTCTGAAAATTTTCCAAGTCCCTCAGATATCCTCTTCCCTTACGCAGGGCAAGGGAATGGCAAGTCATGAGAGGTTATTGCCTGGGGAAACATTCAGAAGATCAGTAGGAAGAAGATTAACAAACAGTATGAGCAATGTGATTTCTTTCTTTGCTCGGGAGGACCTTGTTGAAAAAGAAAATTCTCAGTTGCTGCACTGCCATTCATGATTCCATAAGTGGCTCCTAATTGCCTCTCTTGTCAGCTTGGCTTTCAAAGTCTTCCACCATCTGTACTGTCTTCCACCTAATATGTTATCAAGTCTTATCTCCAATACCTGCTTTCATAACCTCAACACTTCTGGGAAACCAGTCAATACATTGTCTCCTGATTACATTCTGCACTTTCTCATTTGTAGTGTGTTCTGTCTGAAAATCCCTTTTCCTGAGTTTATCCATCCAAACTCTTGATGATTATTTTTTCTTATGCATCTACTCAGAGGACAGGTAGTTAATTCTGGGTTCAAATAATTGATTTTCTATGGATGCCTGTGATATGATCTGCAAAGACAGATGGAGTGCACAATGCTGCTGCTCTGTGTTTCTCTACCCTAAATCATCAGTCTATCTTTGCTATTATCTTCATCCACTGCTCTTTCAAATGCAATGGAAGTCAGCCACTGGGAGAATAATGGAAATACCAATGTCATTTCTTGCTAGAAAATAGAGCTAAAAATATCACCACCCATCCTCTCTATTTTGAAGTAGTATGTGCGTGTTACATTTTCTTCATAACACTATTAACAATCTTCCTGGAAATACAAACATAGAGCATTAATCATTTAATTCATTCAAAAAATTATATTCACTGCCTCTTATATCCAGACACTGTCCTAGGCTACAGGAAATATAAATAACAACCAAAGATATCTGCCCTCATGGAATTTATCTTCTAGCATCTCTAAAGTAGAGTGCGAAGAAACTATGATCTAGCATTAACTTATGTCAAAAAATTAAGAGGAGGCCAGCCCCTTGGCCAAGTGGTTAAGTTCATGCACTCTGCTTTGGTGGCCCAGGGTTTCTCTAGTTTGTATCCTGAGCGCTGACCTAGCACCATTCATCAAGCCATGCTGAGGCGGTGTCCCACATAGCAGAACTAGGACCTACAACAAAAATATATACCTATGTACTGGGGAGCTTTTGGGAGAAGAAGAAGAAGAAGAAGAAGAAAAGAGTGGCAAGAGATGTTAGCTCAGGACCAATCTTTTTTTTTTAAAAAAAGAAATGGTTTAAAAAAAATTAAAGGAGGAAAGAATATTTCAATAACTTTGTCAAGCAGAGTAGTCACCAATTGACCCCCAATCATTTTAACTTCCTCTATTAGCTTCTGTCAAGGGACAGAAAGAAGAAGATGAAAAATGGAGATGTGGAAAAGAAAGTAGAGAGAAAAAACATAAGTAAACATGGTGGGAGTAGGAATTATTTGACTTTAAGGCTCATTTTCTTGAATGAAATAATAATTCATATGATTGATGAAGTTGTTCTGGAAGAGAAAAACATAATCATGTCTGATAGTAATGGTCCTTGTTATTCATTTCAATAATTTTTTAAAAACGAACATGTCCATCAACCTTTAAGGATTCCTCATGTCCATTTGCAGTCAATACTTCCCTAGGCCCCTGGCCCCAGCTAACTGTATTTCTGCTTTTTGATAATGTAGATTAATTTGTTTTTTCTAGAGTTTTATAATTTAGAAATACATAACATGTACTTCACTGTATGCGGTGTTTTATTATCAACATAATTATTTTGATATTCATTCATGTGCTGTGTATTACTAATTTGTTTCTTTTTATTGCTGAGTAGTAATGTTCTATTATATGGATATACCACTTTTTTATCCATTCACTTGTTAATGGGCTTTGAGGCTATTTCCAGTTTGAGGCTTTTGTGAGTGAAGCTGCCATCTATGAACGTTCAAGTAGCCTGGGCATAGATGTACATTTTTACTTGTCTTAGGTTAATACAAAGACGTGATACATGCTGGGTTATATGATAGGAGTATGTTTACATTGTTAAGAAACTGCAGTTTTCCAAAATGTTTGTATGGTTTTATATTCTCATGTATGATACTGAGAATTATACTTGCTCTAAAATCTTGTTAACATTTGACATTATTTTTTAATTTTAGCTATTCTAATGGTTGTATAATGGCAATTTTTGTCATTTTAATTCATATTTCCCTTGTGATTCATGGTGTTAAACATCTTCTTATGTGCTCATTGATCATGTGTCTATCTCCTATTTATTGAAGTATAATTGACATACAATATCCTATTAGTTTCAGGTGTACATCATAGTGATTCAGTATTTATATACATTATGAAATGATCAACATGGTAAGTCTAGTTACTATCTGTCACCATGCAAAGTTATTACAAGATTAATGACTATATTCTCTCTGCTGTTCATTATATCCCGTGACTTATTTATTCTAGAACTGAAAGTTTGTACCTCTTAACCCCGTTCACCTATTTTGCTGGCCACCAACCCCTCTCCCCTCTGGTAATGACAAGTATTTTTGCGATATCTATGAGTCTGTTTTTGTTTAGTTTTGTTATTTTAGTTGTTTTGTTTTATAGGTTCCACATACAAGTGAAATCACACAGCATTTGTCTTTCTTTGTCTGACTTATTTCACTGAGCATGTTACCTTCTAGGTCCATCCATGATGTTGCAAATGGCAAAATTTCATTCTTTTTTATGATTGTGTAACATTCCATTGTGTATACATACAACATCTTCTTTATCCATTCATCTATTGATGGACACTTAGGTTACTTCCAAATCTTGGCTACTATAAATAATGCTGCAATGAAAGTAGGGGTGCATATATCTCCTTGAATTAGTGTTTTCATTCTTTTCTTTCAGATAAATATCCAGAAATGAAATTGCTGGATTGTGTTATAGTTCTATTTTTAATTTTTTTGAGGACTCTCGATACTGTTTTCCATAGTGGTTGCATCAATTTACATTCTACCAACAGCGTACAAGAGTTCCCTTTACTCCACAAAAATGTCTGTTCAAGTCGTCCATTTTTTTTCTTGTCAGGAAGATTAGCCCTGAGCTAACATTTGTTGCCAATCTTCCTCTTTTTTCTTGAGGAAGATTGCTTCTGGCTAACATCTGTGACAATCTTCCTCTATTTTATGGGGGATGCTGCCACAGCATGGCATAATGAGTGGTGCTAGGTCTGTGCCCAGGATCTGAACCTGTGAACCACGGGCTACCAAGCAGAGTGCGTGAACTTAACCACTATGCCACCAGCCAGCCCCACTTCTGCTCATTTTTGAATTGGAGTTGTTGTGTATCTCCTTTTTGAAGTACATGTTCAAAGTTTTTACCATTTAAAAAATCAGGATTTTTGTCTTTTTCTTATTCAGTTCTAAGGATTCTTTATATATTTTATTTCCTCCTGTTTCATCTTTATGGTTTTTATTGCCTTTGATGGTCTTATTCCAAAACCTAGAACTTCCAGCGTAATATAACTTCCATAGAAGTGGTGAGGGTGAACCACCTTCCTTTTTAAAAAATTTAGCCAAAAGTCATTCAATATTTTACCTTTAGTAATGGTGTTAGCTGAAAGTTTTTCGTAGATGCTCTCTATCAGTTTTTGTTCTTTGTGTTCTTGTTCTCTCTTCCTCTTTTCTGCTCATTTTGGACGATTTGAATTTTTAGATTTCCATTTAAAATTTTCCATTGGCATTTTAGGCATATTTCTTTGTATTGCTTTTTTAATGGTTGCTCTCATGAGAAGAATATTTGTTCTTAAATTTTCACAGTTTACCTAGAGATAATAATGTAGTCATTTACAGAAAATACAGAGACCCTGAGACCATATGTGTTTATTTTTCTCCGTCTATCTTTATATTATAGTTGTCATATGTCTTATATCTTTATATATAAAGCTCCCAGAAGACAACATTATAGTTTTTATTTGGAAAATTATATGTGTTTTAAAGGAATTAAGAGGAATACAATATATTATTATATTAAACTAGGTATTTGCCATTTTAAATTTTCTTCATTCATTCCTGCAACTCAGAGATGTCCATTTTCCCCATTGATGTCCTCCTTCCTCACCGTATCACCAAGGTTACTGCTGTAGCAACAGTAGCTTGATTCCACTAAGCCATGTGAGAAGCCCAGAGATTGCCTTTTAGAATTGGACAGCTGAAGGCTGGGGGAGGAATGTTTACACACTGAATTCCAACCTCCACCGGTTGGGGTTGCCTCTAGGACCTTAACTGCTTCCATTTTGGGACTTAGTTGCCTATGGACTGAGCAGGCTGCTCATGGCTTCCCAGAAGGTCTTAAGTTTCAGGGAAGGACTGAAGCATTGAAGTGGAGATGTTATGGCAGCACTGGAAGGTGGGAAACTGACAATGTGAGCCAGAATCACCCAGCACAACTGACTTAATTCCTCAGTCTCAGTTCTCCCATCTGATCAATGAGGATAATATAAGTACTTACATCATGAAATTGTTGTATTAAATATGTGTAAACCATTAAGCATAGTTCCTGGCAAAAAGTGAGCCCTGAATTAATGTTCTTATCATTTTGTTGATGGTAAACTTCAGTTCCTCAAAAGAGGGGCTTCAGGGATTGGTATAGGAGGTAATAAATTTAGGATCAGCAAGAGAATTAGGGTAAGATTGAATCTTAGGGTTGAAGGTAGCTATATTCTACCACCATCTACCTACACCAGAAGGCACTATTCAGGAGGCAACACTTTGAGGTTATTGACCTGAGAGACTATTCCTTGTCTGGAAGTCATCCAAACCCCTTTTACTTTATAATTCTCTAGACGACTTTCAAGGCTTTTATTTTCTTACTTTTTATATGCTAGTGTATATGTCTTAAAAAATTTTGTTATTTAAAAGTCAACTTTACATCAACTTCCATCTCATATTCCCCCAATGTAATTAATGGCATGTCTCAAGGATATCAATACAAAATACTTATCAATAAATATGTATTGAATGGATAAAGCGAAGGATACCTTTTTATATCTGAAGCTTGGTACCGAGTATTTCCTAATCAGAAATAGCAAATTAAACTTGGAACCAATATTAACCTATAAGACAATTTATTAAATTATATTCTCTATAATTATTAAATGAAGGTTATATAACTATGCATATACACCTAGATAAAAGCAAAAGAATAAATTGACCACTTGAGAATTGGCAGAATCTTGAAAGATTGTTTTTGTGTGTGAATTTGAACTGATATCCAGTACAGAATATAATGATGCTCCATCATTATGATGTTTTTGAACTCACGTTTGAATATCTAGAATCTTCAGAGATTTATCCCCAAAGGTATATCAAAGTAAATGATAGCTATATAACCACAATGACTTTAATATGCTACTGAAAGATGAATGAGTTCTTATTCAAAGAGGTAGGATTTTGGCTTTTGCTAATGAATCCAATGTATTGATTTTCATTTGCCATTTGAGAAGTTTACTGCCTAAAATTATATCTGTACTTAGAAGTTAGGGTTGGGAAACAGGGCAGATGTAATTAAGCAATCAGCTAGTAAGCAACTTTGGTTGAATTGCTGTCTCCACCATCAGTTAAAGTGAATAAAAAGGCATAATCTCAGTTACCAGGATTCCTTTTTTGTCTACCCATAAGATGGAAACTCATATGGTCTTTCAAAACTAACCAAACTCAGCACTCCTCCATAATGCTAATAAATTCACCATCTTTGAGATACTCTTGACATTTACTGATATGTAAAGATTTACAGATTTAAACTGAAGATTTAAAAATTGAAAGATATTGGGGCCAGCCTGGTGGCACAGTGGTTAAGTGTGCACGTTCCTCTTTGGTAGCCCAGGGTTTGTCGGTTTGGATTCCGAGTGCGGACCTACACACCACTTGTCAAGCCATGCGGTGTCAGGCGCCCCACATATAAAGTAGAGGAAGATGGGCATGGACATTAACTCAGGGATGGTCTTCTTCTTCAAAAAATTGAAAGATATTGTAAACATCTTTACAAAAAGACTTTATTTATGGGTCAGAGTGCCTTAGCTTCAAGGCAATAACACATTAGACAAAGCTCAAGATATAAAGTCAGAAAATTTGGAGATGAGGGTCAACCTGGCCACAAGCTGGGCGATCCTTTATCAGATTTTAGGCTATCCTTTATTCAGCTACATATTATCTTGAAAATGATATTATTTCATTCTACAAAACTCCATTTGGAAAGCATTGCTACAGTAGGAAGTGACTTGATTTGTTCAAATAAATGTTTTTTAATATATCTGAATATCAATCATATTTTTTGCATAGTGATTCCATTGATATTTCAGATTACTTGATATAATAATGATATTTTGAATTACAAATATTTTTTAAATGTCCAATAAATTTATAAGAGATGACCTCATTCATAACTCTAATTTGAAATTCTTTTGTGCATTAGTATCAACAATAATTTTATTTCTTCTTTTAAAAAAATGATATTTAACTAGTTGTTGTGAAATACGTGAGTAACTAGATGCCTCTTTTATGCATAACTGGCAGAAGGTTTAAAGGGTAATCTGTTGTCCGCTCAGATGTACTGAGTCTGTGGTAAGTTTATTTAATTTAATTTACTGTCTAGTTTCTAGAGGAATGGGCAGTCACACTTCCTGGGCTCCATATTTTGGCTCCACCACTTGCTATGTAACCTGGTGTAAGTTACATAACTTCTTTCAGACTCAGTTTACTCTTAGATGAAATAATAATGAGAGTGATTAATATCATTGTATGGGCAATGAAATAAACTATATGCATATATATGTACAAATAAAATTCTTAACCCCATGCTTCTCATTCAGTAAGCATGCAATAAATGTTAGCTATTACTAAAATCTGTATTAGAAAACCTTATATATATATATAAAGTTGTGTATATATGTATATTTGATATACTCACTAGTCGTTTTTTGTAATATTAATCTGTCTTATATTATTTATTCTTTCAACTTGAAGCCACTTTGTGTACATGTGGAAACACAATAAAAATAAAAAGTGACATTATTTGAAGGAAGTTTTCTGGGGTTTCTGTTAAAAATAATTCTAAAAATACAGAGCCTTATCATTGCATGTAAATATGTACTGATGATTCAATATCTTTATTTATAATGACTTCCCATATCTGTATTAACAAAATTGAAACCATCTAATTTACAACTTTTTTAATGTAATATTTCATCACAGGTTCATTTTGGTAGCAGTTACATTGTGTTATGGATGCCCTCGGGGATAGAAACCACACTGCAGTGACAGGATTCATTTTATTGGGCTTAACTGATGACCCGATCCTTCGAGAGTCATCCTCTTCATTATCATCCTGTGTATCTACCTGGTGACCATATCTGGCAATCTCAACACAATCATTCTTATCAGAATCTCTTCTCAGCTCCATCACCCTATGTATTTTTTTCTGAGCCACTTGGCTTTTGTTGACATGGGCTATTCATCTTCTGTCACACCCTACATGCTTATAAACTTCCTGGTGGAGAGAAATACCATCTCCTATTTTGGATGTGGCATCCAGCTTGGTTCAGCCACTTTCTTTGGCACAGTTGAGTCCTTCCTTCTGGCTGCCATGGCATATGATCGTTTTGTGGCCGTTTGCAACCCACTGCTTTATTCCACCAAAATGTCCACACAAGTTTGTGTCCAGTTGCTTATAGTGGCTTATGTAGGTGGTTTTCTCAATGCTTCCTCCTTTACTATTTGCTTCTTTTCTTTACTTTTCTGTGGACCAAATCAAGTCAATCATTTTTTCTGTGATTTTGCTCCTTTATTTGAACTCTCCTGTTCTGATATCAGTATTCCCATTGTTTTTCTCTCATTTACTGCTGGCTCTATCGTTGTGGTCACAGCATTAGTCATAGCTGTCTCCTACATCTACATCCTTATCACCATCCTGAAGATGCACTCCACTGAGGGGCGCCACAAGGCCTTCTCTACCTGTGCCTCACACCTCACAGCAGTCACTCTGTTCTATGGGACCATAACGTTCATTTATGTGCTGCCCAAGTCCAGCTACACAACTGATCAGAACAAGGTAGTGTCTGTGTTCTACATGGTGGTGATCCCCATGTTGAACCCCCTCATCTACAGCCTCAGGAACAATGAGATTAAGGGGGCTCTGAAGAGGGAACTTGCTAGAAAAATATGTTCTTAATTAACCTGTTGTTTTATATTATTTGATATAGTAATATGCTGTAAATATAATATTAAAAGGGCAAAGAGTGTCTGAGGTCAAAATATATCAGTCTATATGTCATTAGCCAGTGTGCAGCTTTTTAGTAATGGTGGGGGGTACATTTTCTGATACTGAATTGTAAATCAGAGGCCTATAGTGAGTTATCATTAATAAAATTAAATTAAATTTATAGAGACACATATTGGCTCACAAAATAATATCTAATCTGTTGAAATATTTGAAAAATAATATTCACATTTTCTCCAATAGCTCTTCTCTGCCATAAGTTAAGGTTATTTTACCTCCAAATTTTTAAGACAAATATTTTTTCAACAACAATTTATCTTGTAATGAGTGTGATAATTATAATTATGCCTGAGTACATTCAGAGAGGAAATGATAAAGTAGAACCAGATAGAAAATTGGTGGAGACATTTTGTTTGCAGGAAGGTTATCTGCTAATGATGGGCTTTGTGGACTCATAAAATTCTGACCTATGTACCTGACCTCTGGCTCCAGTCACCATATAGGGGGTCCTCAGAGAAGAACAGAATGGATGTCCCTTCTGACCTGTGAATTCTGTCAGGTTAAAACAGGTGACTTCTCCGTGGGAATGAACAAGATTCCTGACCTCCTCAGGGACTGGGTGGGACAAACTCTTGGAGTGACTTTTTCATGGTCAGGCCCACATCCTGCTCAGGAAGTGGGAAGGAACTGGATTGTTTCTCCTCTGAATATGTGACTGCCCCCTGGAGAGGCTTAATCAATCTCTATGTACTAACAACCACATTTATTTATCGTTCCTGTCCCCTCTTTATTGTTTCAGATACAAATTCTATCTTTTTGCTGACAGACTCATAGACCATTAATCATTTCATTTGCTCATTTGTTCTTTCATACATTCAAAAATTATATTGAATGATTTTCTTATTCCAGAGATTGTTCTAGGCTATTGGGAATATAAGTAACAAGCATCCAATAAATCTGCCCTTGTGGTATTTATCTTAGAGCAACATAGAGAAAATAAAACTAACAAGTTAGTGATACAGAATATTCAAAGGGGATATGTGTTGTGGAGAAAGAAAAAGCAGAGCAGAGTAATGGAGATTAACATGCCAGGGGCAGGGAGTGTCAGTGCTGGTCTCACCGGGAAAATAATATCTGAGCCAGGATGCAAGGAGGTGAGGACATGGTGTTACTTGTGTACATTTGTGCAAGTCTAATCTTCCACTCATATGCATATAATTTACCTTTAAGGCTTTTGTTCCAACAATGGCAGGCTTGGTAATTTTAATCAACCCCATGGTAGCACAACTAAAACAATGTTAAATATATCTTAAATATCACATTAGAGCTTACAGGAGAATAAGAAATTGCCTCACCAGAAACTGTGAGAACCCAGAGAAGTAGACTCAAAACTCAGAAATGCTTTTGCCATGAGAGAACTTGACAAGCCACATCCCAGGATGTGGATTTAGAGTTCTTCCAGGATGAAAGGAGCCTATGTCAAAACCTAGGCCATGTCCAGGTGAGAATTATGACTGATACAACTCACATATATCCTCTGATAAGGGGAAACTTGAAGCGATCAAGTCTTGCCCAGGTGTGCCACCCTAGAGATCCAGAGAGTTTCAAGCCTTGAAGTTGGATATAAGATGGTCAAGGACAGGTGATGCCTCAGGGTGAACTGAATAAGCAAACAAACAACTCAAGCCTCAATTATTCCTAGCAATAATTATTCAAATTCAATAACCAGCACCCAGTGAGAAATAGTGACTAGCACAAAAGGAAACAAAATACCAAACATGAGAGCCAGTGGAAACCACAAACAAGAGATTCTGAACGATTAAGATTTAAGATACAAGAATGAAAAGTCACAGACTATAGTACTACTTTGCTTATTTTAAAAAGATAAAAGACAATTTCTGATAATAAATACAATCACAGAAAACCAAAGAAAAAATGACTAAATAGTATGCAAAACAATCACATAGAATTTCATAACTGACAAATTCACCATGCCAGCAGCTATACCAGGCCTTTCTGTGGGGTGCATAATCCTCACTGGTTTTCACATTCGATCCCATGAGACAGCATAGGAAGAGGAGCTATCCTACCTGAGAATACTCATGATCACAACTGGAACTAATATATCTTGTTATATTTTAGGTATAGCTCCAGGATCCCTATGAGCATTGTATCCAGTTATCAGAATCACTGCACTCAAGGAAGCATAAAGTAAAAATCAGAATATATTTCATGTATTGTCCTCCCAGTCTAGATATATTTTATAATTAAAGAATCATTTTTTATTGTAAGCAATGTTGCGTGTAACATAATTGACATTCCATTTTTGTCAGGATATAGGCAAAATAGAAAGTTCATTAGGTCAAATTTGTCCTTAGAGAAATCAAAGGATTTTGTTAACCCTTTACCATAAATAAAATGATACATGTCATCTGCAATCTTAAATTCCATGTAGAGTTCTGAACAAATGCACTGCTTAGGATTCTGTACTGGATCACAGGCAGAACATAAGGACCCTGTATGGTGGTATTTGAGAAATGGGCCACCTACCCTGCATAACACACACAGGGTTCTCAAAGAAATTATGAAACGCCTTTGGGTTTTATAAAAGGCGAACTACTACCAAGTTTTTGACAATCTTCTAGTGTTTCTTTGGCAAAGTTGTCAAGTCTTTTGCCAAAACTATGTACCTATTTACTGGTGAGCCCATGCTGATAATATAAGTTTAACAAAATATTTACTTGGTTGGTCTTGATGGTTTTTATAACAATTACTCAGGATGTCTACACAAATGTTATTGGCATATGTTACCTCTTTTAGTTAAGAAAAAAATTAATAGCTGGGGAAAAGTCTAAAACTCAGCTAAACCAAATTAAAAGGTGAAAATCTGATTTTTCACAATAGATTTTAACACAACTTTCCTAAGTAGTATGATGTGCAAAATCTGAACCACAAGATTGACAATATTGAACACATATAGAACATACATGGACACAGCAAGCAACTAGACAATACATTATTTTTCAATAAACAGTATATCATTTTAATCAGGCAAATATTAGAAAATAAATCTAATCTCAATCTATTTTCATAGTTTTCAGTTTCATAAATATCTTCTCCAAATATAATGCAATAAACCCCGAATTAAATAACAAAAAGATAACTAGAAAACACCTATATATTTGGAAATGAATTAATTCACCATTAAGTATACCATGACTCAAAGAATAAAAATCAAATAGAAATTAGAAAACTGGATGATACACACAAAAATTTGTGCTATAGTTATGTCAGTTCTTGGAAGGAAACATACTAGAAATACTAGAAAAGGGAAAAGTCTAAAAATTAATAATATTTGCATTCATTTCAATAGGTAGAAAAGAATAGTGATATAACAACCAGAGTTTTAGAAGGAAAATGATCATAAAATTAATAGTAAATATCGATCACATAAAAAATCAACACACAATAGGAGGACCAAAAACGCCAAATATTTGGTTTTTATAGTGATTTTTACTGGACTTATCATTAAAAGTTTTTTAAAAAGAAAGTCCAAATAACCAATATAAGGAAGGTAAAGATGGTATAAATACAGATTTTTAGATTTTGATAAGAATATAAGAGTAATTATGAATCCCAGAGCAATTAGGCAAGAAAAAGAAGTAAAGGCACCCAAAGTGGAAAGTAAGAAGTAAAACTGTCACTATTTGCAGGTGACATGATGTTACATATAGACAACCCTAAAGACGCCACCAAAAAACTGTTAAAACTAATAAACAAATTCAGTAAAGTTGCAGGATATAAAATCAATATACAAAAATCAGTTGCATTTCTATACAGTAATAATGAGCTATCAAAAAGAGAAATTAAGGAAGCAATGCCATTTACAATTGCATAAAAACGAATCAAATGCCTAGGAATAAATTTAACCAAGGAGGTGGAAGTCCTGTACATTCAATAAGATAGTAATGAAATAAACTGAAGGCACAAATAAATAGAAAGATGTTCTGTGAGGCGTGGATTAGAAGAATTAATATTGTTAAAGTGTCCATACACTCAAATCAATCTACAGATTCAATGGACTTTCTATCAAAATTCCAAAGGCATTTTTCACAGAAATAGAATAACTATCCTAAAATTTTGTAGTATGGAATCATAAAAGTCCTTGACTAGTCAAAGCAATCTTGAGAAAGAAGAATAAAGCTAGAGCATCATTTTTCAAACTATATTACAAATGATAGGAATCAAAACAGTTTGGTCTTGTCATAAAAACAGACACATGGATCAATGGAACAGAATAGAGAGCCCAGAAATGAACCCACACATTTATGGCCAGTCAAGTTGTGACAAAGGAGCTAAGAATATACAATGCAGAAATGGATGAATAAATGATGTTGGGAAAACTGGACAGGCACATGCCAAAAAATGAAACTGAACCCCTATCTTCCACGATACACAAAAATTAACTCAAAATGGACTAACGACTTGAATGTAAGACCTGAATCCATAAACCTCCTGAAAGAAAACAAGTGTGGTAAACTCCTTGACATTGGTCTTGGCAACAAGTTTTTGGATTTGACTCAAAAGTGAGGCAACATAAGCAAAAAACAAGTGTAACTATGTCAAACTAAAAAGCTTCTGTATAGCAAAGGAAACCATCAACAAAATGAAAAGCCAACCTACCAAATGGGAGAAAATATTTGCAAACCATATATATGATAAGGGGTTAATATCCAAAACACGTGAAGAACTTATACAACTTAATAGCAAAAATAAACAATCTGATTAAAAAATAGGCAGAATTTGAAGTATGAACAAGGCCTAGACATTAGAGAACTTAATAAAAAGATGAGCAGAGGATCCGAATAGACATTTATTTTTGAAAGAAGACATACAGATGGCCAGCAAGTACATGAAGAGGTACTCAACATCACTAATCATCAGGGAAATACAAATCAAAATCACAATAAGATATCATCTCACATCTGTAAAAATGGTTATTATAAAAAATACAGGCTATAACAACTGTTGGCGAGGATGTGAATAAAAGGGAACCCTTGTGCATTGTTGGTGGGAATATAAATTGGTGCAGTCACGATGGAAAACAGTATGAAGAGGTTCCTCAAAAATTAAAAATAGCACTACCATATGATCTAGCAATTCTACTTCTGGGTATTTATCTGAAAGAAATGAAAACACTAACTCAAAAAGATATCTGCACTCTCACGCTCATTTCTGCATTATTTACAATAACCAAGACACAGAAACAACCTAAGTGTCCACCAATGGATGAATGGATAAAGAAAATGTGTATATATGAATGTGTGTATCTATAGATAGATATAGATATACACACAATTGAATATTATTCAGCCATAAAAAGAAGGAAATCTTGCCATTTATGACAACATAGATGGATCCTGAGGGTGTTATGCTAAGTGAAATAAGTCAGGCAGAGAAACACAAATACTGTATGATTTCCCTTATATGTGGAATCCAAAAAAAATAAGCTCTTAGTTACAGAAAACAGATGGGTAGTTCAGTGCTGGGGGTTGTGGGGTGGATGAAACAGGTGAAGGAGGTGAAAAGCTGCAAACTTCCAGTTACAAGAAATAAGTCCTGATGAAGCAATGTATAGCATAGTGGCTACTGTTAATAATACTGTATGGCATATTTGAAAGTTGCTAAAAGATTAGATCTTTAAAGTTCTCATCATAAGAAAAAAATTATAACTATGTTTGGTGATGGATGTTAACTAGAGTGTGCTGATCATTTCACAATATATTCAAGCATCAAATCATTATATTGTACACATGAAACTAATATAATGATATGTCAATTATATCTCAATTAAAAACAACCAAAAAAATATTCTAAAACACGAACAGAAATTTCGCAGAACAGGATATACAGATGGCAAATAAGCTCAGGGAAGAATGTTGAAAATCCTTAACCATTAGAAATACAAATTGAAACCACCATGAGAGTTCGCTCAACAACAATCAGAATTGTTGGCTAAAATAAAAAATAATGAAAACACCAAATACTCACAAGGATGTAGAGAAACTGAATCACTCATACATTGCTGTTAGGAATGTAAAATAGTGCAGCCATCCTGAAAAACAGTTTGGTATGTTTTTATATAAAAACTAAGCACATAATGATTATGTGAACCAGCAAATGTGCTCTGACATTTCTCCCAGAGAAAGAAAAACTTACGTTCACCAAATACCTGTACATGAAGGGCTGCAACAGCTTTATTTGTAACAGCGAAAACCTGGACACCACACTGATGCCCTTCAATGAGTTTTTAGTGAGATAAACTGTGTTATAGCTATACCATGAAAGGCCATTCAGTAATAAAAAAGAAATGAACTATAGATATGCACAATGACCTTGATGAATCTTAAGGGAATTATATTGACCGGAAAAAGCCAATCCCACAAGGTTACATACTGTATGATTCCATTTATGTAACATTTTTAAAAAGACAAAATTTTAGGGGGCTGACCTGGTGGCACAGTGGTTAAGTTCGCACGTTCCACTTCGATGGCCTGGGGTTTTCTGGTTCGGATCCCGGGTGCAGACATGTCACAGCTTGGCAAGCCATGCTGTGGTAGGCATCCCACATATAAAGTAGAGGAAGATGGGCACGGATGTTAGCTCAGGGCCAGTCTTCCTCAGCAAGAAGAGGAGGATTGGCAGCAGATGTTAGCTCAGGGCTAATCTTCCTCAAAAAAAAAAAATGACAAAATTTTAGAACTGGAGGAGAGATTAGTGGTTGCTAGGGGTGAACGACTGGGCCAGAGTCACGGGATGGCAGGGAAGGAGATGGAGGTAGATATGATAATAAAAGGCCAACATAATGGAAGCTTGTGATGGTGGAGTGTTCTGTATCTTTACTGTAGTGACTGATACAACAACATATACAAGTGACAAAATTTTTTTTTTTAAGATTTTATTTTATTTTATTTTTTCCTTTTTCTCCCCAAAGCCCCCCTGTACATAGTTGTATATTCTTCGTTGTGGGTCCTTCTAGTTGTGGCATATGGGACGCTACCTCAGCGTGGTTTGATGAGCAGTCCCATGTCCGCGCCCAGGATTCGAACCGACAAAACACTGGGCTGCCTGCAGCGGAGCGTGCGAACTTAACCACTTGGCCACGGGGCCAGCCACGAGTGACAAAATTTTTTAGAATTAAATACATTCATACACAAATGAGAGTATTACAATGGGAGATCTGAATAAGATCATTGGATTATATCAATGTCAATATCCTAGTTGTAATAGTGTGCTATAATTTCACAAGATGTTCGCATTAGGAGACATTGATACACAAGAACTCTGTATTATTTCCTAAAACTGCATGTGAATTGACTATTATTTCAAAACAAAAAGTGTACTTCAAAAGGAGGGCCAAGCTGAGGAAGACGCAGGCACGACGGTGTTGTGAGAAGCCATTCCTGCTTTTATCTACTACAGCACTCATCCAGTGAGGTCCTTGGGGTAGGAACCAGATTAGAGTCACAATGTATCTATCCATACAGTTTAGCGCATTAGTTGCTCAATAAATGCTTGTAAATAAGAATCACAGGGAGAAGGCAATTCTAACCAAGGGAAGTCATTGCTGAAAGTTGAACAAGTGAGAGCTGGAAGAGATCTCTTTGGGGGAGGAAGGGACAGTGTCTTCATTAAAAGTGTTGAAGTCATAGAAGAGCTCCAAAGGCAAAGATTACTTGAGGGTCCAGAATCCTGGAGAGCAGAAAAAGCTCACATCAGGAGCCCACCATTTTCTATGATTTTTCACCTTGAGGAATTTGCTAAATGAAAAGTAGTGTCTGAGAGTCTAAAAAGCAGATAACCCAGATTCGTTGCTGATAAAATAGAGATTTTTAAAGCTGTATGAGGCTGGGAAATAAAAATTGTGGTTCAGGCTCAAGCATGGAGGGAAGGCCCTAGTAAAAACACCTATGCTTCCAATTGGAAGACCTGAAGTGAAACACACTCAGAGAGCAGGGGCAAGCAGGAATTAGTTCAGTCATCACAAAGATTAAAACTTGAAGTTCAATAATCTCAATATCATTTTAGATACATTGTTCTACCCGATCCTGAATACCTGCCAGGGCCAAAAATAAATAGTCTCTGGATGAAATTTAAATTATCCATAGTTTCAAGTTTCCTCTATGACTTTTTTTCAATTTTATTCAGGTATAGTTAAGAAATAGGAATTGTATATATTTAATGTTTACAGCTTCATGTTTTCATATACATATTCATTATGAAATGCTCACCACAATCAAGTTAGTTAACATATCCCTCACCTCATGTAGTAAATCACACAGGATTCTTTTCTTCTACTTCATATTTATCTTCTCTCCTTCCTGGGTTTCTTCTCTCGTCCATCCTTCTTTCTTTCCTCCATCCCTCTTTTATTGTATTATTAGAGCCAACTGATATAAAATTACCATTAAATTGTTATTAATTTTTCTAAGTACCAATTCTCAAAATTCTCTGTACAAGAACCAGGACACTTTATACATAGACTATCATCCCCTTGGCTAGAAGTCATGAAGGATATTGGGGGAAAGTCATTGTGGGAACTGGGCCCTGGGTCAGAATGTTCTGTACAGAGACTAGGATTTAGAGTAGCTAAATTTATGGCTCCTCCAGTTATTCACTGTTCTAAATTGGGCAAATGGTTTTACCTCTTGTGCCTTAATTTCCTTATCTGTAAAGCAGGAATAATAGCAATAATTCCTGACCCAGGTGCCCTGCCCCAGGAGGGGAGGAGTCATGGTCACCGTGGGCCTCTCACTTCTGCTCAGGTGCAGAACCTGTAGATTCGATGTAAAGATTAAATTTGGTAATTATAATCATGCGAACTTAGCCTGAGGTCTGAGAAGTGACAAACAGGGCAAATATCCTGGATGTGGGCCAAATAGCACTGTGAGAATTAGGGTGTCAACAATGGAGATCTCTCTTTTCTTCCTCTCCACATTTATTTTTGGATCTTTCCTGGCTTCTTCCTTCCCTCCCACTTCCTTCTTTCTTCTGTTCTTGTTTTCGTATTTTCTTCCAACTCCATTGCCACCTAACTTTCTGCTTTCCCGTTTTCCTACCCTGAGAATATCACAGTCTTGTAGGGACAAGACATATAAACAAGCCCCGTGCCAAGAGAGGAGACAAATTGAGAAGCAGGGAAAGGAGGTGGAGAAAGCAGATATCAACAGCAGTGAACTATGAATTCTGGCTACCATTTAGTCCTTGGAACAATACAAAATGTTTTTGTGTGTGTGAAAATATATAACAATGGCTACTGATGATCCCCAGCTACTGAACATTGGAATTTCATTGCCCTCCTAACCAAACAAGAAATTCTTAAGTTTCATTTATTCCTTGTATAAGTCCTCTGATCTCCAGAGTCAGCTTAGCTCCAGTTCTATTCAGACATCTTCACCTGTCATTGTAAATCACCATATATTTTGAAACTGCTGAAAATGAAATTTATAGTTTTTCAAGATACATGTTGTACTCAAGATTTTGGGGGGCCGGGGGATAAAAATATATTTTTATGATTCTAAAATTGCAGTGTTGTGACTTGAAAAGAATGGCTGGGTATAACTTAATATCTGTTTCAATATACATCTTTTTCACTTAATTAAATACACTCAATTTGTTGCAGCAAGTATCAGAGACTTACTGTAAATTAGTACAAATCTATAATATATAAAACTTTTATTTCAGTGTAAAAGATAGCTAACAAAATGATTCTAAAATTTTTCTTCCAAAACAGTATGATCTTCTTTATATATAAAATTAATAAATGAAACACCAGAGTGCTTCCAAGAGTTTCACTTTCTTCATGTCTCTGGTTTTTAACCTTTAGAGAATTGGACCTTGACGTAGATGTAAAAGACTTAGATATGGTGCAAAATTGAGCCTCAAAATAATCAATGAAATGAAAAAGTTTAAAAAATTATATGAGGACATTGAGGATTTAGTGCTTTTCAGGGAGTATTTGTGAAAATGGAATGATGAAGTTTATGAAATGGGCAGTCAGAGAACTTCTAGCCAAATTATAATTCAACATTAAACAAAGAGAGACCTGGAGACCCAATGGGCTCTGACACCATCTCTAATCAATGAAGTTGTGTTAAGAATCCCAGCTGCATGCTTTTCGGAAGCTCTCCTTAGCTGCATTCACTCCAGCACAACTCCATGCTTCCTCTCTTGAGATTATTCTTTCTTTGCGGGGGTTTTCCAAAGTTTCTTTCCCTAATAATTTTATTGAGATTATAATGGTTTATAACATTGTGTAATTTCAGGTGTACATTACTATTTATCCATTTCTGAATAGATTTAATTGTGCTCACCACCAGTAGTGTAATTTTTGTCTGTCACTGTACATACTTGGCTCTTTAGCTGTTTTCCCACCCTCAGCCCTTTTCCCCTCTGGTAACCACTAATCCGTTCTCTTTATCAACGTATTTGTTTATCTTCGACATATGAGTAAAATCATGCAATATTTTTCTTTCTCTGTCTGGCTTATTGTGCTTAACACCATACCCTCAAGGATCATCCATGTCATTGCAAATGGGACGATTTTGTCTTTTTTATGGTTGAGTAGTATTCCATTGTATATATATATATACCACGTCTTCTTTATCCACTCATCCATACAAGGGCACTTGGGTTGCTTCCATATCATGGCTATTGTGAATAATGCTGGAGTGAACATATGGGTGCAGAAATCTCTTTGGATCATTAATTTCGAGTACTTTGGATAAATACCCAGTAGTAGGATAGCTGGATCATGTGGTGTTTCTATCTTTAATTTTTTGAGAAATAGCCATACTGTTTTCAACAGTGGCTGCACCAAGTTGCATTACCAAGAAAAGTGTATGAGGGTTCCCTTTTCTCCACATCCTCTCCAATAGTTATTGGTTTTTGTCTGGGTAATTATAGCCATTCTGACTGGTGTAAGGTGATATCTCATTGTAGTTTTTATTTGCATTTGCCTAATAATTAGTGATGTTGAACATCTTTTCATGTGTCTGTCAGCCATCTGTATATCTTCTTTGGGAAAATGTCTGTTCGTATTCTCTGCCCATGTTTTAATTGAGTTGTTTGCTTTTTTGTTGTTGAGTTGTATGAGTTCTTTATATATTTTGGAAATTAACCCCTTGTCAGATATTCGATTTGCAAATATATTCACCCAATTCGTGGGTTGTTTTTTTGTTTTTTTCACGGTTTCCTTTGACTTGCAGAAGATTTTTTAATCTGTTGTAGACCCATTTGTTATTTTTTCCTCTGTTTCCCATGCCCAAGTAAACACGGTATTTGAAAAGATGCTGCTAAGACCAAGGTCAAAGAGTGTACTGCCTGTATTTCCTTCTAGGAGTTTTATGATTTCAGGTCTTACATTCAAGTTTTTAATCCATTTTGAGTTAATTTTTGTGTCTGGTGCAAAATAATGGTTTACTTTCATTCTTTTCCATATGACTGTCCGATTTCCCAGCACCATTTATTGAAGAGAATTTCCTTCGTCTATTGTATGTTCTTGGCTCCTTTGTCAAACATTAACTGTCCATAAAGGTGTGGTTTCATTTCTGGGCTTTCAATTCTGTTCCATTGATTTGTGTGTCTGTTTATTCCTAGATATTTTATCCTTTGTTGGGATTGCAAATAGGATAGTATTCTTGACTTCTCTTTCTGCTAGTTGACTATTAGTGTATAGAAATGAAATTGACTTTTGCAAGTTGACTTTTTTACCCTGCCACTTTGCTGTAGTTGTTGATTATTTCTAATAGTTTTCTGATGGATTCTTTAGTGTTTTCTATATCTAGAATCATGTCATCTGCAAACAACAAGTTTCACTTCCTCTTTTCCAACTTGGATTCCTTGTATTTCTTTTTCTTGCCTAATTGCTCTAGCCAAAACCTCTAGGCCTATGTTGAATAGGAGTGGTGAGAGTGGGCACATTTGTCTTGTTCCTGTTCTTAGAGGGATGCCTTTCAGTTTTTCACCATGGAGTATGATCTTGGCTGCGGGTTTATCATATATGGCTTTATTATGTTGAGCTACTTTCCATCTATAACCATTTTATTCAGAGTTTTTATCTTAAACGGATGTTGGATCTTGTCAAATGCCTTTTCTGCATCTACTGAGATGATCACGTAATTCATATTCCTGATTTTGTTAATGTGGTATCTCACACTGATTGATTTATGGAAGTTGAACCACCCTTGAGTCCATGGAATAAATCCCACCTGATCATGGCGCATGATCCTTTTAATGTATTGCTGTATTTGTTTTGCCAATATTTTGTGGAAGATTTTTGCATCCATGTTCATCAGTGATATTGGCCTGTAATTTTCCTTCTTTGTGTTGTCCTTGTCTGGTTTTGGTATCAGGGTAATGTTGGCATCATAGGAGGAGTTAGGAAGTGTTCCGTCTTCTTCCATTTTTTAGAATAGTTTGAGAAAGACAAGTATTAAATCTTCTTTGAATGTTCGGTAGAATTCTCCAGAGAAGCTACCTGGTAATTTTGTTTGTTGGGATGTTTTTGATGACTGTGTCAATCTCTTTACTTGTGATTGGTCTATTCAGATTCTCTATTTCTTCTTCATTCAGTTTTGGGAGGTTGTATGAGTCTAAGACTTTATACATTTCTTCTAGGTTATCCAATTTGTTGGCATATAGTTTTTCACAGTAGTCTGTTATAATCATTTGTATTTCTGTAGTATCTGTTGTAATTTCTCCTCTTTCATTTCTAATTTTATTTATTAATTTGAGCCTTCTCTCTTTTTTTCTAGGTTAATCTGGCTAAGGGTTTGTCAGTTTTATTTATCTTCTCAAAAAAGCTCTTAGTTTCATTAATCCTTTCTACTAGGTTTTTGTTTTTATGCTTTTGGAGTGTTTTTTGGTGAGGAATATTGGCTCTGAGCTAAAATCTGTTGGCAATCTTCCTCTTTTTTTTTTTTGGCTTGGGGAACCTTGTCCCTGAGCCTATATCTGTGCCAGTCTCCTCTAGTTTTTATGTAGGATGCCTCTGCAACATGGCTTGGTGAGTCATGTGTATGTCCACACCCGGGATCTGAACCCGTGAACCCCATGCCACCTACACTGAATGTGCATACTTAACCACTATGCAACCAGGCCAGCCCCTTTTCTACTGTTTTTCTAGTCTCTATCTCACTTATTTATGTTCCGATTTTTATTATTTCTCTCCTTCTGCTGACTTTGGACTTTGTTCTTCTTTTTCTAGTTCTGTCAGGTGCAGTTTAAGGTTACATATTTGAGATTTTTACCGTTTGTTGAGGTGGACCTGTATTACTATGAATATCCTTCTTATGACTGCTTTTGTTGCATCCTATAAGAATTGGTAGATTGTGTTTTCATCTTCATTTGTCTATTTATTTTTAAATTTCTCTTTTGATTTCTTCATTGATCCAATGGTTGTTCAGTAGCATGTTGTTTATCTCCACATACTTCTGACTTTCCGTTTTTTCTTATAGTTGATTTCCACTTTCAAAGCATTGTGGTCAGAAAAGACGCTTGAGATGATTTCAATCTTCTTGAATTTATTGAGGCTCATCTTGTTTCCCGACATATGGGCTGTTTATGAGAATGATCTGTGTGCACTTGAGAAGGATGTGTATTTTGCTGTTTTTGGATAGAATGCTCTCTATATATCTATTAAGTCTATCTGATCAAGTGTTTCATAAATCCACTATTTCCTACTTGACTTCCTGTCTGGATGATCTGCCCATGGATGTAAGTGGGGTGTTGAGGTCCCCTGCTATTATTGTGTTGCTTTTAATTTCTCCCTTTAGGTATGTTAATAGTTGCTTTATGTACTTTGGTGCTCTTGTGTTAGGTGCATATATATTCATACATGTTCTGTCCTCCTAGAGGAAAGTCCGTTTTATCATTATACACTACTTCTCATTGTCTTTTTTAACTTGAAGTCTGCTTTGTCTGATATTTGGTATGGTGACATCTGCTTTCTTTTGTTTGCCATTAGTTTGGAGTATTGTCTTCTATCCCTTCGCTCTGTGTCTATGTTTGTCTTTAAAGGTGAGATGTTTCCTAGAGGCAGCATAATGTTGGTAGTTTTTTAATCTACCCAGTTACTATGTGTCTTTTGATTGGAGAATTCAATCTATTTATATTTAGAGTGATTATTGACATATGAGGGCTTAATACTGCCATTGTGTGTCTTGTTTTCAAGTTGTTCTGTTTCCATTGCTTTTCTTCCTTTGTGTTTCTGACTGCTATTTCATTTTAGAGGTTTTCTGGGGAGGTGTTCTCAGTTTCCTCTCTTTTTATGAACTTTGGATCTTCTCCAATGTTTTGTTTAGTGGTTACTGTGAGGTTTGCAGAAAAGATCTTGTAGATGAAATAGTCCATTTTCTTATAGCCTCTTATTTCCATTAGCCTAGCAGTTTCTATGCCCTCCCTCTTCCACAAATTATCTGTTTTGTGTCATGAGTTTGTGACTAAGTTTAAGCGTTTATTGTTACTTTTAGTGCTTTTCTGCCCTTATCTTTTAAGTTATAATTGAGTATTTTCTTCCCTGTTCTGATAGAGAGCTTCAGTTTTTTAATTTTGTCTGCCTATTTATCTCCTTGCTCAAGGCTTTGTAGACCTTTGCCTTTTTGTTTCTGATATGAGTTCATCTTTAATCATTTCCTGTAGGGGAGTTTTAGTGGTGATAAAATCCCTCAGCTTTTGTTTATCTGGGAAAGCTTTAATTTTTCCATTGTATCTGAAGGAAAGTTTCATTGGATAGAGTATTCTTGGCTGAAAGTTTTTGTCTTTCAGTATTTTGAATATGTCATTCAATTCTCTCCTAACCTGTAAGGTTTCTGCTGAGAAATCCGCTGAAAGCCTGATAGTGGTTTTATATAGGTTATTTTCTTCCACCTTGCTGCCCTTAATAATTTTTCTTTGTTGTTGACTTTTGCCAGTTTTACTAATATATGCCTTGGAAAAGATCTTTTAGTATTGATGTAATTAGGCATTCTATTGGCTTCATGCATTTGTAAATCTGGTTTCTTCCCAAGGTTTGGGAAATTCTCAGCTATTATTTGTTTGAACAAGCTCTCTGCTCCTTTCTCCCTCTCTTCTTGCTCTGGGATACTTTAATCCTTATGTTGCTTTTCCTAATTGAGTTGAATATTTCCCAAAGAATTCCTTCATTTTTTAAAAATCTTAGTTCTCTTTCCTCCTCCACCTGTGGTATTTCTATATCTCTATCCTCTAACTCACTAGTTTTTTTTGTCCATAGCATCAGCTGTATTTTTTAAGGATTCTAGATTATTTTTTATTTCACTAATAGTGTTCTTCATATCCAGATTTTCTTCTTGTTTTTTTATAGTTTCTATCTCTTTTAGAAAGTATTACTTCTCATTAATTTTATTCCTGAACTCATTGAACTGCCTTTCTGAGTTTTCTTGTAGTTCATTGAGTTTATGACAGCTATTTTGCATTCTCTGTCATTTAGATTGTAAATTTCTGTGCCTTCATGTTTGGTTTCTGGAGAATTGTCATTTTCCTCCTGGTGTGAATTGTTGCTGTAGTTTCTTATGGTGTTTGGTGAACTAATCTTATTTTGTCAGCACTTTTGTGGTAGTATTAGTCACAGATTCCACCTGCTATGGCTAGGGGGATGCAGGAGCTGAGTTTCTGATCCTACCCTGTCTACTGGAAGTTGTCAGGGTACTATGCACACTTGTACGAGCTGGGAGAGTGTTTATCTTTATCAATGTTCTAACTCAATTTAAACAGCACTTGAATAATTTGTTTTTTGAGAGCTTAGGGAAGTTAATTATGAAAACTTCTAGCCATATGGTTTGTTGTGGAATGAGAAGAATAGTTCTTAGACAGATTTTTCTATATTATTCCTAGATTTTGGTATGGAATAGACTAAAGAGACCAGAAATAACCCCAAACATATACAGTCAGCTAATATTTGACAAGGGAGCCAAGAACTCTTGATAGGGGGGACAATAGTATCTTCAACAAATAGTGTTGAGAGAACTGGATAACCACATGGAGAAAAACGAAGCTAGACCCCTATCTTGCACCACTCACAAAATTTAGTTCGAGATAGATTAAAGACAATCTCCTTAACATTGGTCTTGGCAATGATTTTTTAGATATGACACCAAAAGCACAAGTAACAAAAGCAAAAGTAAGCAAGTGGGACTACAACAAACTAAAAAGCTTTTGCCCAGAAATTGAAACAATAAAAAAAATGTAAAGGCAACATACCAAATGGGGGAAAATATTTGCAAATCGTGTATCTGATAAGGGGTTAATATCCAAAGTATATAAAGAACTCATACAACTTAATAGAAAAATACCCCAACAATCCAATTAAAAAATGGGAAGAGGGAGCTGGCCCAGTGGTGCAGCAGTTAAGTTCACATGTTCCACTTTGGTGGTCCAGGGTTCCCTGGTTCGGATCCCGAGTGAGGACCTACCCACTGCTTAGCAAGCCATACTGTGGCAGGCATCCCACATATAAAGTAGAGGAAGATGGGCATGGATGTTAGCTCAGGACCAATCTTCCTTAGCAAAAAGAGTAGGATTGGCAGTGGACATTAGCTCAGGGCTAATCTTCCTCAAAAAAAAAATTTTTTTAATGGCCAGAGGATCTGAATAGACATTTTCCCAAAGAATACATACAAATGGCCGGCAGGTACATGAAAAGGTGCTCAACATCACTAATCTTCAGGAAAATGCAAATCAAAACCACAATGAAATATCACCTCACACTTGTTAGAATGGCTATCATCAAGAGGACAAGAGATGACAAGTGTTGGTGAGGATATAGGGGAAAGGAAACCCAATTTGGGAATGAAAATTAGTTCAGCTACCATGGAAAACAGTATGGAGATTCCTCCAAAAAATAAGAATAGAGCTACTACCTAATACAGCAGTCCCACTCCTGGGTATACACCCAAAGGGAATGAAAACAGGATACTGAAAAAGTATCTGCACTCTCATGTTTATTGCAGTATTATTCACAATAGCCAAGACAAGAAAACCACCTAAGTGCCTGTCAATGGATGAATGGAAAAGAAGATGCGGTATATGTGTGTGTGTGTGTATATATATATATATATATATATATATACACACACACACAATGGAATATTATTCAGCCACAAGGAAGAAGGAAATCCTGTCATTTGTGACCCCATGGATGGACCTTGAGGGCATTGTGCCAAGTGAGATGTCAGAAAGAGGAAGACAAATACTGTATAATCTCACTTATATATGGAATCTAAAAAAGCTGAACTTGTAGAAACAGAGTAGAATGGTCGTTTCCAGGGGATGGGATTGGGGGAATTGGAGGGATGTTGTTTGAGGGTACATACTTGCAACTAGTAGATAAATAAATTCTGGAGATTTAATGCACAGCCTAGTGATTATAGTCAGCAGTACTGTATTATAATCTTCAAAGTTGCTAAGAGACTAGATCTTAATTGTTTTCACAACAAAAAAGAAATGATAATTTTGTGCGTGATAAATGTGTTAACTAATCTACAGTGGTAATCATATTTCAATATGTAAATGTATCAAATCAACACATTGTACAGCTTAAATTTACCAAATTTTATATATCTATTTATCTCAATTTTTACAAAGTTTCTATCTTCTAGGTCACTTTAATAAGTTAATTTTTCCAGAAATTCCTCCATTCCAATCTAGTTTCCATATTTGTTTGAATAACATTGAAAAAAGTATTTTTGAAAATTCTTCGAAATTTTCTCTGTATTGTGGTCCTTCCTTTATTTCAACTCCAAATTTGTGTACTTTCTCCTTTTTTGATTAAGTGAATTAGTGATCTTTGTCTCTACTCTCCCTCTCCTTCTCTTTCTCTCTCCCTTTCATTTTTTCTTCTTTTCCTTTTAGACCAAACTTTTCCTTCCCAAAGTCAACCAAGATAACAAAAATACAGACTTCCAAAACATGTTTTGATATGTTTATTACAAAAATGTGTGTCCATGTGTGTAGACATATATATCTGTATATATACATGTATATGTGTAATACATTTTAAAATATATCAACACTGTATCTGGCTTTGTAGTAGAACAGTGAGAGTAGCGTATATCAGGCAATTAGAACACACTTTAATTGCTTTGTGCACAAAGTGATGGTTTTTATTGGAATTACTCCACTTTTTCCACTTTTATTTATGAATTCTCTTTAAATCTTTTAAATGTCCTAGGCTCTTTTATTTACCATCTGAGGGGAAAAAATATACATACCTTGCCTAGTACTTTCCTTATCTGCATTTCTTTGTTTCTTAGACTGTAAATGATGGGCTTAAGCAGAAGTGTTAGCACTGTATACATGGAATGAGTTACTGTCCTTGGGCTTCAAATAGACAAATCCAGCAAATACATATGTAGGGACATCACAGTGAGATGAGAGAAGCAAGTTGAGAAGGCCATACGCTTCCTCTTTGAAGAAGGAGTCTTCGTAACTTGAACCCAATGGAGACACAGGAAATCATATGTCAAAGGTGCCCAGAAACACAAAGGTAGGGAATGCAAGAAGAACCATTTTCTGACAAAAGGTGTAGTCACAGGAAAGGGACCACAGGTGCAATGTCACAAAAAAAAGTGCTAGATAGTGTTGGAGTCACAAAAAGACAAGTTGAATACCATGAGGACAATGCCCAGACACATCACAATCCCAGTGACACAAGAGGCCATCATGAGCTGAAAGCAGATCTTTTAGGTCATGTAGATGGGGTAGTGCAGTGGGTTGTGAATGGCAGTGTAACGGTCATAGGATATGGCAGCCATGATGAAACAGTTAATGCCTCCCATGCCCAAGAAGAAAACCTTCCATGTGGCACCCTCCGGAAGAGAAAATGTCTTGCTGTCTGAAAGCAAGTCCACTAACATGCAGGGGATGATTACCATAGTGATACAGGTATACTAGAAAAGGACAGGACACACAGGAAACAATACATGGGGGTGTGAAGGTGGTAACTGAGTTTGATGGCCACCATTATAGACACATTTGCAGCTAGGATGGTCACATAGGAGAAGAACATCACCACAAGGAGGAGACTCTGCAGGTCTGAGAAACTGGAAAATCCCCAAAGAGAGAACATGCTCACTGTGATATGATTGCCCATCCTCCAGTTTGGCTTGTTATCTTTCCCCTAGAAGTGCCAAGGTGCTTGAGGTCAGGACTTTGAAATAATGCAAAATTCTCCTTCTGCACTGATGCCACCTGGACTTTAATCAGGGTACCTGGACAAGTGTAAGACAACTCTTAATGAGAGAGCCTGAGAAAAGGGAGCCAATTCCTTTTAATTCAAGGTTAGGACACAGAGTGATGAGGAGAAAGGTTCTAGTAAGAGAATCTGTATAAACGCCATAGGTTAAGCAAGTATACCTTCTTGAAGCCTTCTCATTTGGTATCCATTCTCTAATCGAAAGTCAGAATCTTCATAAAGAGGGAAATATGAAAAAAGTGCTTATGTTTTCACCTACAGGATTATGAGAAACATCATCTGTAAAATGTTTATTTGTTGTCTAATCATAGCCTGGCACATGGAAGGGATCAAAATGTTAACAGTACCAATAAAATCAATTCCTTTTTTTTTCAAATTTTGGAGAAGTAAGGACAATTTTCTGAATGGCTTTCAAAACTTTTTTGCAGGTAATTATATCTTCAGATGTGTTCCCCAGATTTTAGTGACTGCTTGGCTAACATACCAATGAATAGACATGATAAATAAATTTATAGTGTTGAAATTTGTACAGTTGTCCTATCCTTGACAATAAATTAAGGGTTGAGCTATTTAATGAATGTCTTCTTTCCAGGCATACCTTGGAAGCAAAATTGTTACGGAGAGACCACTCCATTCCAGGATGGCATATCCTTGTTCTGATGTCCTGATAAAATCTTGAGCTGTCAGGAAAACTTCCAGGATAGTTTCTGAATGACATACTGATAGAAAGGATTGCTTTGCAGCACAGACTTGACAAAAACTAACTCAAGTTCCTCAGAATATTTTACCTAGTCATATTTTTATTTCTATCAGTTCTTAAAATATCTACCTGTGTCTGAGATGGCAGCATGAAAGTAACACAAGAACTTTCCATCCAATGTGAAGTTCAGTTTCTGGCGCTGTTGTCAGGGAAGGAAAGGAAGACAGCAAGGAGATAGGGATGTGGGATTGAGGAGTTGGGAACGAAAGAAAGTTATACATTCTCACTCCCACCCATTCCATTTTCTGCCAAACCTTTCCAATAAGAAAAACCAAAAGCTTCAGGAGAAATTGACACATCTAGGTTTTGAAACTCTCACTATGATTCTGTTACTTCCTTTTCCATTTGTACTGATGATAAATTCTACTGTCCTCATAATACTCAGGAGAACTAGTGATGGAGAATGTGACAATGTAACATTTTCCCCATTGTTTCCTGTAGCCTTCTCAGTCCTTGAGGAGAAAAATCTGTGGGAGATGTTTGTGGCCCAGCATTTTGTGATAAATTCACCATGCTTGTGTTGTACCACTTCTGTATACTGAAAGAGACAATTATATCTATCCCTGGAAACTCCATTTCCAAGTTTTGACAAACTACTACTCTTGCAGGGAGATCTATTGGGCTTAAAATGTCTAATTTCTTTGAGATGGCAACAAGACCTCAGGAATTTGAGGCCGCTTCTTGATTGTAAGCCTCTTACAAAAGCTGACTCTTTTGTCCCTTTCCCGTTCCAAAACTTTGGACAGTGGCCACTGTAAATTAATCTACCTCCAAAGGGGCACCCTGGGGATGGCTTAGTCTACCTTATCAATCATCATTCCCTATCCGACTGAACTGGAGGATTGTTCTGGTAGCTCCACTTAATTGCTGCTCATGGGTCAATGTCTGAAGGTGGAGAAATGACGCATATTTATCACCAAGTCTTTGGAAAAGTGCGTTAACTTTCTTCCAACCCAATCAGAATAAAAGTCAGCATTGATCAGCTTTTTAATGTTGTTTCCTACAAAGATACTGTTATTTTAAATATTTAAATAAAGGGTACATTTTATTGAGTTGTAGTTGTGAATTCTGATCAGCAAATTTGGCCAAATATATGTAAATTAGACGTTCATGAGGTTTAGGCTCTTTCAGGTTAGATTTGGCTTCTCAAGTTCCCTACATATATGTGAAAAACGTATTTCCTGTACCTTCCTACAGTTCTGCTGTGAGCCTTAAAGTGCTCTAAAAAAAAATACAGTTTTAATAAAGATATCAATTTCCTCATAAGGTTGTTTTAGATCTACCAAGGGAATTATTGTGGCTCTTATAAACCACAAATGCATAATTATAAAATTAAATCGTCACATTGATTAGCCGAAGAAGAAACACAAACAACAAAATTGCTAATGTTTTACAGTGACAATGTTGCCATGAAGTGTGATGCCCGCAAGTTTAGATTATGGGTAAAACTGGAAATTGCATGAGGAATTTATCCCTATTTTTTCTTTGCCGTTTTTTGCTTGGTTCTTTTGATACAATGGTATAAGTCAACTGGGCTTTACATTAGACCTGTAATTACAACGGCATCCAATGTGTATTAAGATAGGGGATGGAGCAAAATTAGAGGCCTGGGTTCAAATCTCAGCTGCGCTCTTTTGCGCAGGTATGAGCAAGTAATTTAATCTCTGTGATAATCATTTTTCTCATCTGTAATGGACATGAATACCTGTTTGCTGTGGTGACATGGCTGCATACATAAACGTAACACAGGGTATGTGCTCAGTGCTTCCTACTTCCATTCCCATTTCCGAAAACAAATTTATAGATGACAAAATTATAGACAAATCTTCCACAACAGATGCTCAACAATACTTTCCTCCTCATAATTTGCCTGTAACTTCATAATTTACCTTCTTCTTCATCTATGCTGCCTAACTTCTTGCTGCATTTGGCTGTTATCTGGAGTTTACAATCCTATTCTAGATCTGCAGGGTTTTTAAGCTCCCCTCTCTGTTGTTTGTAGGCCAAATATGCCAGGAATAGGAAACAACAACAGTATTTATCTCAAGTCTAATTGTCCCCTTAATTTTATCAGTACATTCTAATCGATTGTTAATTATTTTACACTTTTTCTGGTGAGGAAGATTGGCCCTGAGCTAACATCTATTGCCAATCTTCCTTTTATTTATTTTTTCTCCCCAAAGCCCAAGTACATAGTTGTATATCCCAGTTATGTCATTCTAGTTCTTCTCATCACAGAATGGCTTGATGAGCGATGAGTAGGTCCACGCCCAGTATCCAAACCGGTGAACCCCGAGCCACCAAAATGCAGCATGTGAACTTAACCATTCAGCCACTGGGCTGGCCCCTGACTGTTAATTTTTAAAGCTACTTGATTATTAGTGGCTATAGCACTACACACATGGTATACAGAAATATAAAATTCCCACCTTGTACCAGAGAAGAAGCACATTCAGACCTCTTAAAACCATGAAAAATTAAGCTGTAGGAAGACGTTGGAGTCTCACAAATCATCCTTAGTTTTTTGCAGTTCTTTATACATGTCATTTAAGAACAAGTTCTTAAGCCACTTGTGATCTTTGAATGCCTGCGGTGAGTCGTCTCTGTCTGAATTGTGGAGTCTCTTATGAAAATAGAGTAGTGGATTCTCTGTTCCTCATGGCTGGAGCTCAGTTCTATGTGGATTCCAGTGAGAGTTTGGGGGTCACCCGAGAACATTACACCTTGACACTACTTAGAGTTTCTTTCTTTCCATTAGCTATCAGGAGGATTGTCCTCTGTGGACGTAAAACTCATTGTGAGGTCTACAGAACGGTTTTTATTCTGACATATCACAGTGATTTTTCAGTAAAGTTTGTTCTTATTTAACTGAATAGCAAATCAAGTAACTGAAATTCAATTTGTCAAAATGTATTTTTGAATGTGGATGATTCCCCCAGGTGTATTTACTTTGTACTCAATATCATTTATTTTACACCTCTGAAAATTTGCCAAGTCCCATTGGTCTCTTCTTCCCTATTTATAGGGTTAGGGTGAGGGCTTATCATATAGGTTTCTGCCCAGGGAATCAGTCAGAAGAAAGGTTGATGAAAGAAAAGGAGCAGAGAATGATTGTTGTGATTGCTTTTGCATGTGACAATTGCTATAAAAGGCCTTGCTGAAAGGAAAATCCTCTCTAACTGAAATTCCTAATGACTCATTGCCACTCAAAACATTCTTCTAATATCCTATTATGAAATTTTTAAAACATAGAGTCTAGCTGAAAAAATTTTACTGCAAGCATCTGTACATACATTACCTAAATTGTACTGGATATCTTCTATTGTGTAATAAACCATTCCAAAACTTAGTGGCTTTAAAGACAACCTCTATTATTTATACAGACAAAGCTCACTAGAGATATTAGGGGATATTGAAATTGTAGTTCCTCTAATGTCTGATTATTGATGCTGGCTGTTTTCTGAACCTTAGCGGGGGATTCAGCCTCCCTGCATGGCCATGGTGACTCTGTTCCACAGGCAAACATCTTTCAAGAGTCAGGCAGATGCGGTATCACCTTTTATGCCCTATCTCACTAGCATCCACTCTATTCATTGAGGCAGCCAGAGTTCCTGCCCAGCCTATAGCAAAGAGAAATAGATTCCTACTCTTGATGAGGATGTGGCAAATTTCTGGAAGACTGCATGGGAATGAAATGTTTTTTATTGAGATATAATTGACATATAACATTATATGAGTTTCAGTTGTACAACATGATGATTTGATATTTGTATATATTGTGAAATGATCATTGCAATAAGTCTAGTTATGTCCATCACCACTCATAGTTACCAATTATTTTTCTTGTGATGAAAACTTTTCAGATCTACTCTCTTAGCAGCTTTCAAATATACAATATGGTATTCTTAACTATGGTCACCAAGCTGTACAATACATACCCAGGACTTTATTTTATCATTGAAAGTCTGTACCTTTTGATCACCTTCATCTATTTTGTCCATGCCCCACCTCTCACCTCTGGCAACCACCAATCTGTTCTCTGTGTCTACGAGTTTGGAGATTTTTTTGTTCATTTTTTTTTTAGATTACACATATAAGGGAAATCATACAGTATTTGTCTTTCTTTATCTGACTTATTTCACTTAGCATAATACCCTGAAGGTCCATCCCTGTTGTCACAAATGTCAAGAGTTCCTTTTTTAAGGCTGAATAGCATTCCATTGTATATATATGCCACATTTCCTTTATCCAGTCATCCATCAATGGACACTTTGATTGTTTCCACGTCTTGACTGTTGTAAATAATGCAGCAATAAACACAGAGGTGCAAATATCTTTTTGATTAGTGTTTCATTTTCTTCAGATAGCTACCCAGAAGTGGAATTGCTGGATCATATGGTAGTTCTGTTTTTAATTTTTTTAAGGTAAATTCATATTGTTTTCCATAGTGGCTGCAACAATTTACATTCCCACCAACACTGTAGGAGGGTTCCCTTTTCTCCGTGTCCTTGCCAACACTTGTTATTTCTTGTCTTTTTTATGACAACCCTTCTAACAGATGTGAATGATATCTCACTGTGGTTTTGATTTGCATTTACCTGATGATTAGTGATGCTGAGCATCTTTTCATGTACCTGTTGGCCATTTGTATGTCTTCTTTGGAAAAATGTCTATTCAGATCCTCTGCTCAGTTTTTAATTTAGTTGTTTGTTTCTTTGCTATTGAATTGTATAATTTCTTTATAAATTTTGGATATTAACCTCTTATCAGATGTATGAGTTGAAAATATTTTCTCCCATTTGGTAGATTGCCTTTTCATTGTTTTGATGGTTTCCTTTGCTGTGCAGAAGTTTTTTAGTTTGATCTAGTCCCTTTGTCTCTGAGCCTATGGTGGGGTCCACCATTGGCAGGCTTATTACCAGAGACTCAGGTGAGAGTGTGTGTTGTCTGGTGCCTGGGGGGATGCAGCTGTCTCCAGTACCTTGTTCAGCAGAGTGGTGCTGGGATAGGGGTACACTTCAAAGTCCACAGTTGGATCCTCAGATTATGGGCTTATTACGAGATGTGTGAATGAGTGTGGCTCCTGCCAGGTCCTTGGGAAAGCTGCTTCCTGGTCACTGGTTAGTCCCCTGGGTGGATGCCACTAGCCCTGGACCGTGGCTGAGAGGAGCTGGAACTGAGCCCAAGGTTCCACAGTTTCAGGTTCCATAGCCAAGACTGAGGTGCTCAGGTCTAGTTCTGGAGGCGTGGATGGGCATTTCTCCTACCAGGTCCCTGTGTGGCCTGGAATGATCCCTGATCATGGCTGAAGGGGCTGGAGATGAGAATAGCCTATCTCCAGCTTACTCCCTGTGCTGGTAGGACCACTCATGGACCGTGGTTGGGAAGGGCTGAAGCCTAATATTTGGCCATTTGAAGATCTCCAGGAGTGCAGACAGGAGCATCCCTAGGCTGACAGGTCTGCTGGTGGGCTGCAGTATTGATGGTATTGGAGCCAAATATAGGGCCCTTACAGGATCTCCACGGGTGCAGATGAAAGAGTCTGCTGTTTGGTCTCTGTGTCAGCAGGACCGTTCAAGGACTGCAGTTGGAAGGGGCCGGAGATGAGCATATGGCCATTTCTGGATCCCCAGGGTACAGAGAGGAAGGTCTCCAGCCTGGGTCCTGTGCCAGCAGGCCTGCTTGCCGACTGCAGCTGAGAGGGGCCTGGCGTCTAGTATAGGGCCCCATCAGGATTTCATGGGGTACAGACAGGAGTATCTACTTCAGGATCCCTGTGTCACAGGACTGTTTGCGCAGGCTGTGTGTAGGACAGCCTGGAGCAGTTACAGGGCCCTTTTAAAATTTATAGTCTGACAGAATTTGATGGGTTTACCTTCCAGGGTCCCCAGACTGTGGCCAAGAGGGCCAGAGCCGATTCACAGACCACTTCATGGTTCACAGCCAGGACAGTAATTTGTATGTCTATTACCTGATACGTGAGTGGGTGTGATTCCTCGCAGATCTCTTGGCATATTGTAATGGTGACAAGCCCAAAATCTACAATACCAGCAACATGGGATTGCTGTTAAAATGAAATGGAGAAACATAGTGGTTTTGGACCCAGACTTTCTGGATTCGAACACTGGTCCCACAACTTTCTAGCTGAATGATTTGAGACAATCTACTTAATGTTTTTGTACCCCAGATGATTTATTTTTGAAAAGAAATAATAGTACTACTTGATAGGGTTTTTGTGAGGAATATACCAGTTATATATGTAATGCTCTTAGAATAAGGCCTGGGACATAGTAAGTACAAATTATTGTTTGCTAAATAAATTAAATTTTAAAAAGTGTTTGGCACCTACAGGTGTTCAACAATATTTATAACTATTACTATCATTATTACTGATTTCAAGGTTTTTCTCAATTAGTTTACAGATGTATAAAAGTGAGAGCTAGCAGAAAATTTTAATTTAAGCAATAAGCAGCATTGGCTAGGTCCTAAGTATGATGCTGGTAAGCAAAAATTTTATATGTCACCTGAAATGCTAAGAATGGATCCTAAGAATATATTCTGACAATTGTCTTTCTCAGAGCCTCCTTTACATCTCTGTTCCTCAGACTGTAGATGAGGGGGTTCAACATGGGGATCACCACTGTGTAGAACAGAGACACCACCTTGTTCTGGTCAGTTGAGTAGCCGGACTTGGGCATGACATAAATGAAGGTAATAGTTCCATAGTAGAGAGCAACTGCAGTGAGGTGGGACGTGCAGGTGGAGAAGGCCTTGTGTCGTCCTTCAGTGGAACGCATCTTCTGGATGGTGATGAGGATGCAGACGTAAGTGAGAGCTATGACAAACACAGTAACCACGATGATGGAGCCAGAAGAAATAGAAGGGATAATTTGAATAATGGAGATATCCGAGCAGGCAAGTTTCAACAAAGGGGAGAAATCACAGAAAAAGTGATCTATTTGGTTTGGTCCACAGAAAGACAGGCTCAATAGACAGCTAGTAAATGTCCAAGCATTTACACACCCACCCAGATAGGAGGCACCTACAAAGAGAATGCAAATTCTGGGGGACATGCGGGTGGAGTAGAAAAGGGGAGAGTAGATGGCCACATAGCGGTCACAGGCCATGGCAGCCAGTAAGAAGCACTCGGCCATCCCAAATGTGACCCCAAAACAGAGCTGGGCTTCACAGCCAGCGAGAGGGAGGGCTATTCCATGTCCAAGGAATCCTACAAGCATTAGAGGTGTGATTGATGTGGAAAACCCGATGTCCACAAAAGCCAAATGGCTTAGGAAGAGGTACATGGGAGTGTGAAGCTGAGAACAACTTCTTATTAAAGTAATTATGCTGATATTGCCTGCTAAGGTGACAACATAGATTCCTAGAAATATCACAAAGAAGATGGCACAAAGTGTAGGGTCCTTTGTTAACCCCAAAATGATGAACTCTGTCACGCTGGTGTGGTTTCCCACCATCTCCTTTGTAAATTGTTCCTGTTGAGGAATATGGAAATATTCATTTGTTTTGTACTTTTGTCCCACACACTCCTGATTTTCTGACTATTCCTCAGACTCATTCACAGTGATTTCTTCCTCTGCACAGCCTATAAATTTGTGCTCTACAGGATTTTTTTTGTCTCTTTCCTCTTTTGCATAAAATGAGAATGATTCAATGTCACTCTCTGGAATCTCAGTTATATTCTTTTATTTATCTAATATTTATTTTAAAACATCTCTTTGATCTTGACTCCTAGACATATATCTCTCCAAAGGTCCAGATCTACAGTTTCAACTATCTATCTGAAATCTCTAGTTGAAAATCTGACAAATAACTCAAAACTCAGCCTCCTCCATACTGAACTCATCCTTTTCTTGGGCCCCTCTTCCTACATTCTATATCTGTGAAATTATACCACCATCCACTCAATCTCTCATGTCGGAGATGTGGAAGTCATCCTAACCTTCCTCCTCTCTTTGTACTACATCTATTAAAATCCTATTCAGTCTATCTATAATTTAGTTCCCAATTTTATTTCTTCATCTCCTCACTTCCATTCCTAGTGTCCCTGCTTTGGTCAAGGCCTCTTCATTTTATTTATCTATTTACTTACCTTCCTTCCTACCCCCTTCTAATTTGCATTACATCTGCCAGAGTGATCTTCTGCCGAAGTGAAAAGTAGGTGATGCCAAAGGGATTACTTTAAGTCCTTCAGTGCTTTCTCAAGCCTTCAAGATGAGACCCAACCTCTTTAGCACAGCACAGTGCACACTTTCTGATATATCCCTGCATATGACTCTTTGCATTCTCTCAGGATATTTCCATCCAACAATTGCACTCATCAATCCTCCTGAACCACTTCAAGTCCCTCAATACACTCTATTCTCTTTAGCTTTTGACTATTTTTCTCCTACTTGAACTCCCACCATTGTTGCCCTGGGTGACCTACTGATCCTTCAGATTGATTTCTCTCCAAAGCCTTCTCTGACTTCTGAGGGTTAATCAGTCAACTTTCCTTTGTGTTGACATCACACTTTGAAGATGTCTAGATTGCCATTATTTATACTGGATTATGGTTTTTGTTGTTGTTTGTTCATTTACATTTCACTCTTCCAAGTTATTAATTAGATATTCTGCTCAACAACCGTGCATTTTATCACTACATTACAAATAATAACTAGTGCTTGAGAATAAAATGTGCTGAAGAAAAACTTTTTAAACGAATGAGTGAATGGTTAGTGAGTAGGCTGTGGGAAGCCACAGAGAAATATAATTTAGGTTCCCTGTCCAGAGAAATCAGGCTGGTAGAGAAGAAAGACAGTGAAGATATTATTAATGCATAGGAAGTCTGTAATAGTAGTATAAGTAAAGAAATGTCTTATTTTGTTTCTAAAAAAATATCATATAACCATGCTAATGAAAAACAAGAAAATTTGAAAATTCCCCTCAAATCTCGGTACTATCACACTAGTTAACTACTATAAATTTGGTAATTTATTGACAGGATTTTTTCCTGTTGGATATATTTTAATATAGCTTTATAACAATGTAGATAAATTTTTAATACTGATAATTTACTTTAGTTTTTAATATAAGAATATTATCACATTATAATTCCTCACAAATAAGAGTTCTTGAGATCTGCATGATAATGCATTGAGTGGCCAGACCTTAATTTAACTACTCTTCTGTTAATTTCGCACATTTAACTGTTCACAACTTTTTACTATGGGCACTAGTAATCTCACAAATTGGATAGAGCATCAGGAGGATAACAAACAAAATATAATCAATTTTCTATGTAATTCCATTACTAGGTATTTTTCTTAAGGAATAACTCAAAGAAGTATGTTTTGTGCTCTAAGGTAAGTGTATCCCCATGATTTGCAATCACAAAAATCCTAAACCAAGGTGCTCAATGTTCAATGTTTTGTTAAGTCTTGGCTGCATTTTCATTAAAGAGCTTAATACCGTCTCCATGTTTTGCCATTATGTTTTGACAAAGGCAAAGTCCCTGTGTTTTGAGGCAGTCCTGAGAAAGCAAAATTAATGATAAATAATAAGGGAAGACCCAGAGAAATACTGAAGTCTGATGCAAAAATTTCAGGGCATTCTAAAGCTTTAGTGAAAAGTAGCAAAGAGAGTTATATTTATCAGAATGAGAAAATAGAAGTATAAAAAATATTTCTTTTGAATATTATAAAATTTTAAAAAATCTAATTGCGATTTACTGTAATGATTTGAAAACTTCTCTCATGCACATGTTTTCTTTCCATTAACTTCAGCTAAATAACAATCCCTGCAGGTGAGTTGCACAGATTTACAAATCCTTTCTGCATACACTTTCTTTTTCTTTTTTTTTTTTTTTACATATAGTTAACAACTAAAGAAACACACACCTCTTTAACAATGCCTCACAAATTATTTTGGTTTATTTTAATTTAGGGGCATATGTCTTTACACATTTGTAATCATATATGTTATATAATTTATGTTTTCACAATATTAACAATAAAATATTTCCCGTTCTACAAGTAACCTTCATAAATGAAACGCTGGATGGAATGCACGTCCGACTCCTTAGTATGGTAGTCATGGGGCTTCATAATCTATCCTGTTACTCTTCTAGGTGTATCTCCCTATACATGCGTCCTTGCAACTTCTTTTTAAAAGATTGACACCTGAGCTAACATCTGTTGCCGATCTTTTTTTTTTTCTCTTTTGTCTTCTCCCCAAAGCCCCCCAGCACATAGTTGTATATTCTAATTGCGGGTCCTTCTAGTTGTGCTATGCTGGACGCCGCCTCGGCATGGCCTGATGAGCAGTGCTAGGTCCCTGCCCAGGATCTGAACCCGGGAAACCCTGGGCCACCGAAGTGGAGTGCAGGAACTTAACCACTCAGCTGCTGGGCCAGGCCCTCCTTGCAACTTTTGTGCTTTTAAGAGACATGTTAACATGACACTGAAATTTTACACTCAGTGTTATTGGTTCCAATATTCATATAAAGACAATTTTCTTCTAACAACTTTATTTCAGTTCTTAAGGTTTTAAAAATTTACCATAAGTGATAAATATCAATACAAATGTCTTCAAAATGCCTTTATTTCTTAAAAATTAAAAATTTCTTACTTTAGAATAAGAAAGCATTTAATATTTCCGATGGTGGGATTTAGTTCTTTGCTTGAATGAATTGTGAGGTATAATGAACCAATAGGTGAGAACCTGCAGCTCATTAAAAAATATGTTCTATCTCTTTTCTGACTGATCTTCATTAAGTGCACTTAGATTACTGTAATGACAGGCAGCTTACTGCCATTGGTGTTAGCTCTATCATTAAAAATCTGCTTTTAATCTTTATCAATTGACCCTACATGAGTTTAATGGTACAAACCATCTCTTTTCTATATAAAAACTTGGAAATATTTGAATATAATTGCCTGCCTCCATTGCCTCCACTTTCTAAAACTAAGCATCTATAGTTCATCATTCCACCTGTGGCATACTTTTCAGATCCCTCACAATTCTCTTTGAAAGCCTCTGAACACTCTGGTCTGATGAGTGGGGCCAGGCACTGACCAGCATTTATGCTCTTTGCCTTCTGACTCAAGCAGAGTTCAGTGGGGCCAACACTGTTTTCATCGTGCACACAGTGTGAACTCGAATCTGTGCTGACAGCAGAATCATGGAGACTGAAGAGAGAAAACTCAGATCCTGGGCCACCACTGGACAGCTATTTTACCTTGCACATGATACTTAATCTTGCTGACTCCCAGTCTTTTTGTTTTTAAAATGGGAATAATTGTCTTTTTAATGCATCTTTCTTGTGAGATTTTAAAAAATGATATCAGTAAAGTTCTTAAAGATGTTTGGTCATACACCAGAGCTAAGTAACAATTTTTCATTAAGTAAAACTGGAGTATTAGTAGATTTTCAATTATTTAAGTTTTTGATGAGAAGTATAGTAAAATCTGTCTTTCAACACTTGTCAGGAGAATTTTACCACAAATCCAGAAAAAGTCAGGAAGTACAGTATCTGATGCCTTCTTAGCTCTGGACTATGCCATTCAGCTACATAATATGACAGCTGATTTTGCCCTTCCCTTCCTCTCCACTGGCCACCTATAGTTCTTTCTGAAGATCTTCATTTTGTGATCTCATTCATGCCTGTCCATCAGGGTCAGGAACTATGGTTCTCAACTATCTTTCCTTCAGTGCATGGGTCAGTTTTGGTGACGAATAGAGGGCATAGGTGAGCCTCATCCAATCTGACGATCAGGTGATTTCTTCTTGATTTCTTTTTCAGAGATTCAGTTACACAAGCTTAGCAGCGGCTTTGGCTGCTGCAGACCATCCACACCGATCTAGGGACTCCTGGGCAGCCTGACTTGGGTGTCTACAATGACCATTATGCAGTGCTCCTCTTGCTGAGGCCACAGTTTCCACAGGGTCAAGATCTAAAGTTGGTGAGTTTCTTTTATTTTTAATTTCTCACTGAACAAATACAAATTTTAAATTATTTAAATAAAACCCATGAATATTGCACTCACCTTTCAGAAACAGAATTGTTCATGCTGAATTCCAAAGAGAACTTTATAAAGCAGATGTTCTCCACTTAGCTTTATAAGTAGTTGTGGACTGAATAATCAACAATCTAAACTATTGAATGCTCCCCTGGGTCAAAAAACAGTTACATACATGCTGTGAGAATGAGGGTGGGCATCTTTGTGTGTGTGGTGGGAGGCAAAGGAAGGTTCTAATAGGACATGACAAATCCCTTAGGGCCGTTATTGCTAGCCCCTTTGAGAAAAAAGTTCTTGAATTTGTTGTACAGAAACGACTTATGGAGCCAGGTGTCTCATTAAGGCCAGGTTACCCTCCCCCAAGGGACATCTATATGTCATGATGTCCTTTGGAATTCCTTCTCCCTTGTTTAATGAAAGCGAAGGAGAGAGTTCTTGGTTTCCCAGAAGCACGTCCAACATTCAGAACAATTAGCGTATCTGCTTGATTGGTGTCAGTATATGATGTCAGGATACTTTCCAATTAAAATAACATTTGAATCAAATTGAAAAGGAGCATTGGAGTTGAAGGAGGGAATAGTAAGGAAGGAAATTATTACTTTGACTTAGTGACTATTTAGCTGTAGAAAAAATTAAGATGATTCATCCTGGAATTCGGTATACGTAGGATTGTCCCTTATTTAAGTGTCTTGGAACTCTTTTCTTCCCGCCATTCAACAGAACAATTCAAGCTCATCTTATGCATCTAAGAACCCACAATCCATTGAGGCAGCAGGCAACAGCCAAGTACGTTAGATACCTCATCTTCCTTTACATGTCTCCAAGGGATGCCATTGGGATCCATCATTCCTACAGCTCTTTTGACAAGTTCTGGTGAGCAGAGGCATCCCAAAGTGATTTATTTTGCTATATGTAACCATCATTTTCCACCCTCAAGTTCTACTCAGGGCTGAACTCCTTTACATCTTGCACCTTTCATTTTTACTGTGCCCTTGCCAGGATTGTTTAACCCCACGTGGGAATATGTCCTTCAACCTAAAACCATCAAAATATTTTTCTGAAACATACAAGCTTCCTCATTTCATCAGTCCAATTCAAAAGTACTAAAATTGCTATCAAAAAGCAGAGTGGATTGCAACACTAGAATAAGAAGAGACAGGTCCCAAATCTCCAGAAATGTGTTAAAAATAGATCTTGGGATATAGATGATTCCATCAGGGATATTTTACTTCCTGTACTATATCATTTATTTTATAATTCTGACAATTTGCCAAGTCCAAAGGACTTCTCTTTCCTATACACAGGGCAAAGGAATGGTGTGTCATGAGGAGCTATTGCCTGGGGAAACATTCAGAGGATCAGTAGGAAAAAGATTAACACGCTATATGGGCACTATGATTTCTTTCTCTGCTAGGGAAGACATTGCTGAAAAAGAAAGTCCTCAGTTACTGCACTGCCATTCATGATATCCCCAAATGGCTCCTAATTGCCTCTCCTCAGCTTAGCCTTCAAAGTCGTCCACCATCTGTACTATCTTCCACATAATGTGCTATCAAGGCTCATCTCCAATATCTGCTTTTATGACCTCAATACTTGTGGCAAACCAGTCAATACATTGTCTCTTGATTACGTTTTGCACTTTCTCATTCTCTACTCTGTGTTTTGTTTTGTTTTTTTTTTGTCTGAAAATGCCTTTTCCTGAGTTTACCCATCCAAATTCTTACTGATTCTTCAAGGTTCAGGACAAATGCCCCCTTATCCAAGATGCCTCTTGCTTGAATAATATATAAAAACCAAGAGAGAAGTTATAGTCATTAAGAAGGGATTCTGTAAGGAGAGACACTTACTTTGGATGGCTTCTGCTGGATTCCAGAACCTCTTTGCTATCAGGTGTGCTGTAGCGACCTAGGTGGCTGTATATGATAGTAAATTGGGACTTTGCAAGCTAGGTAAACATTTTTGCGCCTTTCCTAGATCTCTCTTATCAGGCATTGAATACATCTCCAAGCTTCTTTGAGAGCTGGCTTGTAATGTTCATAGCCACAGTGTTTTGAGAATTTCTCTTCACTGAAAGGAACATAATTGACTGGAAATATCTGGGCATGCATGCCCTCACTCCCAGGAAGGCCCATGGCCAACAGTTGACCCAATCATCAACAGTGGTTTAGAAACATCAACAACTATAACACCCTATTGTTACAAGATAGGACAACTCTGAGGTGCCTTTCATGCTCCAGTGCTCCCTGTGGGATCAAACTAAAGTTACACTTTAGCAGAGCCCACGTCTTTATGTAGCTTTTCTGCATGCCTTATGCTTCTCTCTCATCCTTACAGTTTGCCCTGAGATCACTTCTTACTAAAACACTTGCAAAACAGTTGCTGTCTAAAGCTCTGCTTTTGGAGAATTTGTCATAAGACAGAGTCTCAGTGCATACACAGGAATGAGGACTGTGTATACTTTATTACACACACTCAAAATTTTTTAAAAAACAATGGAGTATAAGTGTTAGGTTCTGATTTCTGGCCCAGATTCCTTCTCCCTTGAGGGACTAGTTATAACCCATAACCATCATTTCCAGTCATATAGTCATACAGACTGAATTTCTTCTTCTTCTTGTGGGTCTTATTGTATTTGCTCCTTATGGTGCTAGGATTTCTGCTTCCTGCTAAATGGCCATGATTACTAGAGATAAATATTTTTTTTCTCATGCATCTATTCAGAGGACGGGTAGTTAATACTGAGTTCATATCATTACTCTTCTATGGATGCCTGTGGTAGGATCTGCAAAGACAGATGGGGAGCATGATGCTGCTGCTGCTCTGTGTTTCTCTAACCTAAATCATCAGTCTATCTTTGCTGTTACCTTCATCCACTGCTCTTCCAAATGCAATGTTAAGTCAGCCACAGGGAGGGTAATGGAAATAACAGCGTTATTTCCTTCTAGAAAATGGACTTTGAGACACCATCAGTCCTCCCGTCCATTATGAATAAATTTGTGCATGTTGCATCTTCTTCATAGCACTATTTACTATCTTGCAGGAAATAGTACCATACAGCATTAATCAATTCATTCATTCCAAAAATTATATTGCCTGCCTCTTATATCCAGACACTGTCCTAGGTAGGCTATGGGAAATATAAGTAACAGCCAAAGATGTCTGCCTTCATGGAATAAATCTTCTAGCATCTTCAAAGCAGAATGAGAGGAAACTATGGTGTAGCATTAACTTACTATTTGAAAAAATTAAAAGAGGAAAGAATATTTCAATACCCTTGTCAAGCAGAGTAGTCACCAATTAACCTCCAATCGTTTAAACTTCCTCTACCAGCTTTCAGCAAGGGACAGAGAGAGGAAGATGAAAAACGGAGATGCAGAAAAAAGTAGAGAGACAAAACATAGGAAAATGTGGTGGGAATAGGAATTATTTGTTTGATCTTAGGGCCCATTTTCTTGAATTAAATAATAATTCATATAATTGATGAAACTGTTCTGCAACAGAAAAGAACAATCTTATCTGATAGTATTGGTCCTTATTATTCATTTCAATAACTTAAAAAAAAATTTCCATCACTCTTTAAAGATTCCTCATGTCAATTTGCAGTCCATACCTCTGTATGCCCCTGGCCCCAGGTAACTGTATTTCTGCCTTTTACAGTTTGGCAATGTAGATTAATTTACTTTTTTCTAGAATTTTATAATTTAGAAACACATAGCGTACTCCATTGTATGTGATGTTTTTCTATCAACATAATTATTTTGAGATTCATTCATGTTCTGTATATGAATGATTTGTTTATTTTTATTTCTGAGTAGTAGTATTCTATTATATGGATATACACTTTTTTTATCCATTCACTTATTAGTGGGCTTCGAGTTTATTTCCAGTTTGAGGCTTTTGTGAATAAAGCTGCCATCTATGAATATTCAAGTAGTCTGGGCATGCATGTACATTTTTACTTGTCTTGGGTAAATATAAAGTGGAGCATGCTGGGTCATATGATAAGTGCATGTTTACACTTTTAATAAACTACAGATAGCTTTCCAGAATGGTTGTATGGTTTTGCATTCTCACGTGTGGTATTGAGAATTCCACTTGCTCCAAAACCTTGCTAACATTTCTTGTTTTTTAATTTTAGCTATTCTAATGGTTGTATAATGTCATTTTTTGTCATTTTAATTTTAATTTCCCAAATAACTCATGGTGTTAAGCATCTTCTCATGTGTTTACTGATCTTTTGTGTATCTCCTTTTTTAAATAAAGTATAATTGACATACAACATCCTATTAGTTTCAGGTGTACATCATAGTGATTCAATATTTGCTTATATCATGAAATGATCACCACAGTAAGTCTAGTTACCATACAAAGTTATTAAAATATTAATGACTATATTCCCTATGCTGTACATTACATCCCCACAACTTATTTGTTTTATAACTGTAAGTTTATACCTCTTAATCCCCTTAGTCTTTTTTTTTTTTTTTTGCTGGGTAGCATTCGCCCTGAGATAACATCTGTGCCAATCTTCCTCTATTTTGTAAGTAGATTACTGCCAGACCGTGGCCGCTGATGAGTGGTGTAGGTCTGTGCCTGAGAATCAAATCAGGCCACCGAAGTGGAGGGCACTGAACTTACCCACTAGGCTGTGGGGCTGGCACCACTTCATCTATTTTGCTGGCCTTTCCACTGCTCCCCCCTCTGGTAACCATGAGCTTGTTTCTTGTATCTTTGAGTCTGTTTCAGGCTTTTTTTGTCTGTTTACTTTGTTTTTTAGGTTCCACATGTAAGTGAAATCATACAATATTTGTCTTCCTCTGACTTATTTCACTTAGCATGGTACCCTCTAGGTCCATCCATGTTGTTGCAAATGACAAGATTTCAATCTTTTTTATGACTGAGTAACATTCCATTGTATATATACACAACATCTTCTTCATCCATTCATCTAACTATGGACACTTAGGTAGCTTCCATATCTTGGCTATTGTAAATAATGATGTAATGAAAAAGAGGTGTACATACCTCCTTAAATTAATGTTTTCTTGTAAGATAAATATCCAGAAGTGAAATTTCTGGATTGTATCATAGTTCTATTTTTAATTTTTTGAGGAACCTCCATACCGTTTGCCGTAGTGGCTGCATCAATTTACGTTCTTACAAACAACGTACCAGGATTCCCTTTTCTCCACATCCTTAACACTGCTTGTTATTTTTTGTCATTTTGGCAGTAGCTCTACTAACAGGTGTAAGGTGATATTTCATTGTGGTTTTGATTTACATTTCCCTGACGGTTGGTGATGTTGAGCATCTTTTCATGTGCCTGTTGGCCATTTGTATGTTTTCTTTGGAAAAATGTCTATCCAAGTCCTCGGCCCACTTGTTATTTGAGTTGCTCATTGGATATCTCCCTTTTTAAGTATGTGTTCAAAGCTTTTCCTCATTTAAAAAATTAGGATTTTGGGGGCCGGCTCCGTGGCCGAGTGGTTAAGTTTACGCACTCCGCTGCGGAGGCCTAGGGTTCGAATCCTGGGCGCGGATATGGCACCGCTCGTCAGGCCACGTTGAGGCAGCGTCCCACATCCCACAACTAGAAGGACCTGCAACTAAGATATACAACTATGTACCTGGGGTGGGGGGCGGTTTGGGAAATAAAGCAGGAAAAAAAAGGAAAGATTGGCAACAGTTGTTAGCCCAGGTGCCAATCCACAAAAAAAAAAGAAATTAGGATTTTTGTCTTATTCATATTCAATTCTAAGAGTTCTTTATATGTTCTACATACAAGCCCTTTGTCATGTATTTGTATTACATTTTCTCCTTTTTAGTGTTCTAGATTTCTTTTTGCATGTTTGAAGAGCTAACACTTTAAAGTTTGATGAAGTCGAATACGTCATTTTTATTTGGTATTGCTAGTGTTTATGTGCCCTATTTAACAAAATCTTTGCCTACTCTAAAATTACAAAGATTTTATCATATATTTAGCCCTAGAAATGTTATAGGTTTGCCTTTTACATTTATATCTATGATAGGTTTTGAGTTAATTTTTGTGTATCATATGAAATAAAGGTTATTGTTCTTTTTCTTCATAGAATGTGAAGTTTTTGAAGTAATATATGATGAAAACTCTTTCCCCATTGAATTGCATTTAACATTAGTCCAAAATAAACTGACTGATGTATATATGTACATATCCAATACATATGTGGATCTATTTTTGGTCTGTCTTTTCTCTTCCTTTGATAGGTATGTCTATCATTTCACCAGTACCATACTGTCTTGATTACTTTAGTTTTATGATAATTCTTGAAGTCATGTAGTGTTAATGCTACAACTTCTTTTTTTGTTTTTTTAACATTACTTCCACTATTTTGTCTAGTTTGCAAATCCACATATACAGCTTGTCTATTTATATAAAACTCCTTGTAGAATTTTTCACCATATTGCATAGAATCTATAATCCCTTTTTGAAGAATTGGTCCCTTACTGAAATTGGGTCTTCCAACTCATTTATTTGTGTTTTCTTTATTTCTCTCAGCAGTGTTCTATATTTTTTTTTGAGGAAGGTTAACTTTCAGCTAACATCTGCCACCAATCCTCCTCTTTTTGCTGAGGAAGATTGGCCCAGAGCTAACATCTGTGCCCATCTTCCACTACTTTATATGTGAGACACCTGCCACAGCGTGGCTTGATAAGCAGTGCATAGGTCCATGTCCAGGATCCGAACCAGCAAACCATGGGCCCCCAAAGTGGGCCACGTGTACTTAACCGCTACACCACTGAGCTTGCCTCCCAGTGTTGCCTAATTCTTAATAAAGTATTGTGTAACTTTTCATAAATTTATTCCTAAATATTTATAGTTTTTGGCATATTATAAACGTATTTTTCTGTTTTAATCTTTCCATTGTTTGTTCCTAGTATACAAATATAAAATTACTTTTGTATATTATATTTTTATCCTGCAATCTTACTAAATAAGTTATAGTCTATGTTTTGTAGATTTCTTAGAATTTTCTACATGGACATTTATCTACAGGTGGAGACAATTTCACTTCGTCCTGTTTCGTTTTTAATATTTTTATTACTTTTCTAGCCTTATTTCAATCCCTGGAAATTCCTGTATAATGTAACTTCCATAGAGGTGCTGAGGATGGACCACCTAGCCTTTTGAAAATATTTATATGAAAGTCATTTAATATTTTGCCATTAATAATGATCTTAGCTGAAAGTTTTTCATAGATATTCTCTATCAGTTTTTGTTGTTTGTGTTATTATTCAACTCCTCCCTCTTTCGGCTACTTTTAGATGATTTCAATGTTAAAAATCCCATTTAAATTTTTCCATTGACCTTTCAGGCATACCTCTTTGCATTACTTTTTTAGTGGTTGTTCTCATGATAAGAATATATGTTCTTAAATTTTCAGTTTACTTAGAGTTAATAACATAGTAATTTACAGATAATAGAAGGACTATGAGTCCTTATATGTTTATTTTTCTCCCTCCATCTTTATGTTATAGTTATCATATGTCTTATATCTTTATACATAAAGTCTCCAGAAGACAATATCATAATTTTTATTTCTAGAGTTTTATGCATTTTAAAGGGATTAAGAGGAATACAGTATTTTTTATTAAACCAGCTATTTACCATTTTAGATTCTTTTCAAGTATTCCTGCAAATCAGAGATTTCCGTTTTCCCATTGATGTCCTCCTTCCTGGTTGTATGATCAAGAACACTTCTATAGCAACAATGGCTTGATTCCACTAAGACATCTGAGAAGCTCAGAGATTGCCTTTTAGAACTGTCCAGCTGAAGGATGGGGGAAGAACGTTTATGCACTAAATTCCTGTCTCCATTGGCTGGGGTTGCTCCTGGGAACTAAACTGCTTCCACACTGGGATGCACTTGTCTGTGGACTGATTAGGCAGTTCGTGATTTCCAGAAGGTCTTAGTTTTCAGGGGAGGACTTGAGCGTTGAAGTGGAGATGTTGTGGCAGCACTGAAAGTGGGAAACTGATCGTGTGGGTCAGAATCACCCACCACAAGCATTTTAATTCCTCAGTCTCAGTTCTCCCATCTGATCAATGAGGATAACACATGTACTTACATCATGAAATTCTTGTGAGGATTAAGTTTGCATAAACTGTTAATCATACTTCTTGGAAAAAAGGAAGCCCTGAATGAATGTTCTTATCATTTTGTTGATGGCAAGCCCAAGTTCCTCAAAAGTAGGTCTTCAGGGGTTGAGATAGATGATAATAAAGTTAGGATTAGCAAGCGAATTAGGGTAATATTGAATCTTAGGGTTGTAGATCCCTGTATTCCACCACCATCCACCTACACCAGAAGGCACTACTCAGGAGGCAACACTTTGAGGTTATTGACACAAGAGAATATTTCTTGTCTGGAAGTCATACAAACCCTTTTTTCCTTTATAGTTCTCTACATGACTTTAAAGGCTTTTATTTTCTTACTTTTGATCTGACAGTTAATGTATATGTCTCAAAAAATTTTGTCATTTAGAATTCAACTTTACGTCAACTTCCATCTCGTATTCCCCCAAATTAATCAATGGTATGTCTCACAGATATTGATACAAAATACCTATCAATAAACACATATTGAATGGATAAAGCTACAAATATCTTTTTATACCTGAAAGTTGGAACCAAGTATTTCTCAATCAGAAATAGCAAAATAAACTTCAGACCAATGCTTACCTTTAAGACAATTTATTATATTATATTCTCTAATGATTATTAAATGAAAGTTATATAACTATGCACCTAGATAGAAGCAAAAGAATAAATTGGCCACTTGAGAATTGACAGAATTCAGAAAGAGTAATTGTTTTTTTATGTGTCAATTCAATTGCTCAATATCCACTACAAAACATAAGGATGCTCCATGATGCTTTTGATCTCACATTTGAATCTCTAGAATCTTCAGAGATTTATCCCCAAAGGCATACAAAAATAAAAGAGAGCTATATATCCACAATGACTTTAATCTGCTACTGAAAGGTGAATGAGTTCTTATTCTAAGAGGTAAGATTTTAACTTTTGTTAATGAATCTGATGTACTGATTTTCATTTACCATTTGAGAACACTTTACTCCCTGAAATTATATCTGTTCTCAGAAGTCATGCTTGGGAAACAGGGAAGATTTAATTAAACAATCAGCTAGTTAGCAACTTTGGCTGAATTATTGTCTCCACCAAGAGTTCATGTGAATAAACAGGCATAATCTAAGTTACCAGGATTCCTTGTTTGTCCCCAGTAAGATGGAAACTCATATGGTCTTTCAATACTATCCAAACTCAAAAGTCCCCAATTATGCTAATAAATCCAATATCTTTTAAATATTCTGGGAATTTATTGATATGTAAAGATTTACAGGTTTAAATTGAGATTAAAAAATTGATATTGTAAATATCTTTGCAGAAAGACTGACTTTATGGGTCAGAATGCTTTAGCTTCAAAGCAGTAACACATTAGACAAAACTTCGGATATAAAGTCAGATAATTTGGAGGTGAGGATCAACCTGGCTATAAACTGGATGATCCTTTTTCAGTTTTTAAGCTATACTTTATTCAGCTACATATTATGTTGAAATTAATATTATTTCAGTTGGAAACTCCAATTGGAAAATATCGTTTCAGTAGGAAGTGATCTGATTTGTTCAAATAAATGTGTTTTAATTTTTTGAATATCAACCATGCTTTTTGCATAGTGATTACACTATTTCAAATTACTTGATAAAAATGATATTTTGAAATACAAATATTTTTTAAATATTCAATAAATTTACAATAAATGACCTCATTTATAACTGCAATTTGAAATTCCTTTGTGGGTTAGTATCAAGAACAATTTTATTTCTTCTTTTAAAAAATTTTTATTTAACTGGTTGATATTGTGAAATATGTAAATAACCAAGTGCCTCTTCTATACATAACTGCTAGAAGGCTTAAAGGAAAATCTGTTTTCCACTTATTGTCAGATGTACTGACTTCATGATAATTTTATTTAATTTCATTTATTGTATAGTTTCTAGAGGAATAGACAGTCATTCTTCCTGGACTTCGTACTTTGACTCCACCACTTGCCATGTAACCTTGTGCAAGTTACGCTACCTCTTTCACAGTTAACTCATATATGAAATAATAAGGAGAGTAATTAATACTATTTTATGGATAGTGAAACAGAAATATACATCTATATGTATATATAAAATTCTTAACCCTATGCTTTCCTTTGGTAAACATGTAGTGTTAGGTATTACTAAAATCTGTATTACAAAATCCTGTGTGTGTGTGTATATATATATATATATATATATATATATATGAAGTTGTACATATATATGCATATTTGATCTACTCACTGGGCTTATTTGTAATTTTCTTCTGTCTTATGTTATTTATACTTTGACCTCAAAGCCACTTTAAGCGCACATGTGGAAACAATATGATATAAAAAGAAAAAGTGACATTATTTGAAGGAAGTTTCTGGAATTTCTGTTAAAAATAATTCTAAAAATACAGAGCCTCGTCATTGCATGTAAATATGCACTGATGATTCAATATCTTTATTTATAATGACTTCCCATATGTGTATCAACAAAATTGAAACCATAAAGTTTACAACCTTTTTAATGTAATGTTTCCTCACAGCCTCATTTTGGTAGCAGCTACACTGTCTCATGGATTCCCTGGGGGATGGGAACCACACTGAAGTGACAGGGTTTATTTTATTGGGCTTAACTGATGACCCAATCCTTCAAGTCATCCTCTTCATGATCATCCTATGTATCTACCTGGTGACTGTATCCGGCAATTTCAGCACAATCATTCTTATCAGAATTTCATCTCAGCTCCATCATCCTATGTACTTTTTCCTGAGTCACTTGGCTTTTGCTGACATGGGTTTATCATCTTCTGTCACTCCCAATATTCTTGTAAACTTCCTGGTGGAGAGAAATACCATCTCCTACCTTGGATGTGCCAATCAGCTTGGTTCAGTCATTTTCTTTGGGACAGTGGAGTGCTTCCTCCTGGCTTCCATGGCATATGATCGCTTTGTGGCAATCTGCAGCCCACTGCTTTATTCCACCAAAATGTCCACACAAGTCTATGTCCAGTTACTCATAGTGGCTTATGTGGGTGGTTTTCTCAATGCTTGCTCTTTTACTGTTTGCTTCTATTCTTTACTCTTTTGTGGACCAAATCAAGTCAATCATTTTTTCGGTGATTTGGCTCCTTTAATTGAACTCTCCTGTTCTGATATCAGTATCCCTGCAGCTGTCCCCTCATTTACTTCTGGCTCCATCATTGTGCTCACGGTGTTTGTCATAGCCGTCTCCTATATCTACATCCTCATCACCATCCTGAAGATGTGCTCCACTGAGGGGCGCCACAAGGCCTTCTCCACCTGTGCCTCACACCTCACAGCAGTCACTCTGTACTATGGGACAGTCACATTCATTTATGTGATGCCCAAGTCTTGCTACTCAACTAACCAGAACAAGGTGGTGTCTGTGTTCTACATGATGGTTGTCCCCATGTTGAACCCCCTCATCTACAGCCTCAGGAACAATGAGATTAAGGGGGCTCTGAAGAGACAGCTTACTAGAAAAACATTTTCTTAATTAATGTGTTACTTTATAGTATTTGGTGTAGTAATATGCTGTATATAATAATAAAAGGTCAAAGAGTGTCTGTGGTCTAAATATATTGGTCCATATGTCATTAGCCAGTGTGAAGCTTTTTTAGTAATGGTATGGGGTGCAGTTCCTAATATCAAATTGTAAATCAGAAGCCTATAGTGAATTACCTTTAATAAAATTCAATTAAATTCATAATGAGAAACACATATTGGTTCACCAAAAAAAATCTAATGTGTTGAAATCTTTCAAAAATTTTATTCATGTTTTTTGTTCCATAGCTGTTCTCTGATAAGTTAAGGTTATTTTACCCCCAAACCTTTAAGATATTGTCCATTTTTTTGACAGCAATTTATCCTTTAACTAGTGTGATAATTATAGTTATGACTAAGTACATTCAGAGAGGAAAGAAAAAAGTGGAACCAGATAGAAAATTGGTGGATGTGATTTCTTGCAGGAAGGTTATCGGCTGAGGATGGGCTTTGTGGACCCATAAAACTCTGGCCTGTGTACCTGATCTCTGGTTCCAGTCACCATATAGGGGGTCCTCAGAGAAGAACAGAATGGATGTCTCTTCTGACCTGTGAATTCTGTCAGGTTAAAACAGGTCACTTCTCTGTGGGAATAAACAGGGTTCCCGAACTCCTCAGGGACTGAGTGGAACAAACTCTTGGAGTGACTTTTTCATGGTTAGGCCTACAGCATGCTCAGGAAGCTGGAAGGAACTGGATTGTCTCTCCCCTGAATATGTTACTGCTGTCTGGAGAGGCTTAATCAATCTCTATGTACAGACGACAACCACATTTATTTATCGTTCCTGTCCCCTCTTTATTGTTTCAGACACAAATTCTATCTTTTTGCTGACAGACTCATAAGCCATTAATCATTTCACGCATTCATTTGTTCTTTCATACATTCAAAAGTTATACTGGGTTATTCTTATATTCCAGAGACTATCCAAGGCCATTGAAAATATAAGTGATAAGCATTCAGTATATCTGCCCTTGTGGAATTTATCATATAGCAGCAGAGAGGCAATAAAACTAACAAGTTAGTGATTCAAACTATTCTAAAGGGATACGTGCTATGGAGAAAGAAAAAACGAATCAAAGTAACAGAGATTAACATGCTGGGGCCGGAAGTGCAAGTGCAAACCTTACTGGGAAGATAACATCTGAGCAGGGATGCAGGAGGTTAAGACACTTCTTGTCAGATACAGTGTTACCTGTGTACATTTGTGCATATCTAATCTTCCACTCACAAGCATACAATTTACCTTTCAGGCTTTTGTTCCAACTATGGCAGGCTTGGTAATTTTAATCAATCCCATGGTGAGCACAACTAAAACAAATGATAAAATGTTAACCATGTCTTAAATATCACATTAGAGTTTACAGAATAATAAGAAATTGCCTCACAAGAAACTGGCCCCAGAGAAGTAGACCCAAAACTCAAAAATGCTTTTGCAATGAGAGGATTTGACAAGCCAGAAGGGAGTGTTCTCAACCTGGGCTGTGGATTTAGAGTTCTTCTGGAATGAGAGGAGATCATGTCAAAACCCAGCACATGTCCAGATGAGAATTCTGACTGATACGCCTCACATACATCCTCAGATAAGAGGAAACTTGAAATGACCAAGTCTTGCCCAGGTGTGCAGCCCTGAAGATCTGGAGCGTCTCAAGCCTTGAACTTGGATATAAGATGGACAGGGACGGGTGGTGACTCAGGGTGAACTGAATAAGCAAACAAACAACTCAAGCCTCAATTATTCCTACCAACAATTATCCAAATAGAATAACCAGCACCCAGTGAGAAATAATGACTAGCACAAAAGGAAGCAAGATACCAAACATGAGAGCTAGTGGAAACAACAGACAACAGAAACAGAACCACTAAGATTTAAGATATGTGAGTTAATAGACACAGACTATAATGTTACTTTGTTTGAAGAGATAAAGGGCAATTTCTGAAAATACAAAGAATCAATGAAAACCAAAAATAACCATTAAAGTATGCAAAACAATCATATAGAACAGCATAACTGAAAAATGCACCTTGCTAGCAGTTATACCAGGCATTTCTCTGTGGTGAGCATAATCCTAACAGATTTTCACTTTGGATCCCAAGAGACAGCGGAAGCACATCCTAGCTTTGGAGCCTCATGACCATAATTGGAACTAATATATCTTATAATACTGCCAGGTATAGTTCCAGGGTCCCTACAAGTATAGTTTCCAGTTATCAAAATCACTGCAGTCAAGGAGACATAAAGCATAAAACAGAATATATTTCATATATTGTCCTACCAGTCTAGATGCATTTTCCAATTAAAGAATCATGTTGATTACAAGCAATGTTGCATTTTCATCAGGATATAGGCAAAACAGGAAGTTCATTAAGGTCAAATTTGTCCTTAGAGAAATCAAAGTATTTTGTTAACTCTTTACCATAAAGAGGATGATGCATGTCATCTGGGGTATTAAATGCCATGTTGTCTATAGAGTTCTGAAGAAATGCACTGTTTAGGATTCTGTACTGCATCACAGTCAGAACATAAGGGCCCTGTGTGAGGCTATTTGAGAAACTGGCCACCTACCCTGCATTCAACATACAGGGCTCTCAGAGAAATTATGAAATATATTTGGATTTTATAAAAGAGGCACTACTACATAAAATCTTTGACAATCTTCTAGTATTTCTTTGACAAACTTGTAGACTCCTTTGCCAAAACTACATACTTATTTACTTGTGAACCTATGCTGATAATATAGGTTTAATGAAATTATATTTTCTTGGATGGTCTTGATGGTTTTTATAACAATTATTTGGGATGTCTACACAAATGTTATTGGTATATGTTAACCTTTAAGTTAAGAAAAAATTTAATAGCTGGGGAAATGTCTAAAATTCAGCTCTTAGCTAAACCAAATGAAAAAGTAAAAATCTGATTATTCATAATGGATTTTAAGCAGTATGAGGTGCTTCTTAAGCAGTATGATGTGCAAAATCTGAACCACAAGATTGACAACATTGAACACATATAGAACATACGTCAACACAACAACCAACTGCAGAAAATACATGATTTTTCAATAGTGTATTTTTTAATTGATCAGATGTTAGAAAATAAATCGTCTCAACCTACTTTTAGTAGTTTTCATTTTCATAAAATATCTTCTGTAAACATAATGCAATAAACCTGGAAATCAATAACAAAAAGATAACTAGAAAATACCCATACATTTGAAATGAATTATTACCCAATTAAATAACTTGAGTCAGAGAAAAAAAATCAAATAGAAATTAGAAAACAACTGGATAATACATATAAAAATTTGTGCTGTAAGTATATCAGTTCTTGAAAGGAAACTTATACTAGAAATACTAGAAAATGAAAAAGGCTAAAATTAATAACATTTGCATTAAATTGAATAGGTAGAAAATAATACTAATATAAAACCTAGAGTTGTACAACGGAGAGAATTATAAAATGAATAGGAAATATTTAGCAAATAAAATATCAACATGCAATAGAGAGGTCCAAAAATGACAAATGTTTGGTTTTTATAGTGAGTTTTATTGACCATATCATTAATTTTTTAAAAAGAAAGTCTAACCAATATAAGGAAGGTAAAGATGGATATAACTATATATTTGTGTATATTGATAAGAATATAATTATGAATCCCAGTGCCATTAGGCAATAAAAAGAAAAAAAGTCATCCAAATTGGAAAGGAAGAAGTAAAACTGTCGCTATTTGAAGAAGACATGATGTTATATGTAGAAAACCCGAATAACTCCACCAAAAAGCTGTTAGAACTAATAGATGAATTCAGTAAAGCTGGAGGATATATAATCAATATAAAAAATCAGTTGCATTTTTATACACTAATAGTGACCTATCAAAAAGAGAAATTAAGAAAACAATCCCACTCAAAATTGCATCAAAAAGAATAAAATATCTGGGAATAAAATTAACCAAGGAAATAAGAGCCCTGTACATTGAAAACTATCAGGCAATAATGGGAGAAATTGAAGATGTAAATCAATGGAAAGATATTCTGTGAAATGGGTTAGAAGAATTACTATTGTTAAAATACAATATACCCAAATCAATCTACAGATTCAATGCAATTTCTATCAAAATTCCAATGGCATTTTTCACAGAAATAGAACAAACTATCCTAAAATTTAGTGGTATGGAACCACAAAAGACCCTAAGTGGCCAAAGCAATCTTAAGAAAGAAGAACAAATCTGATGCCTCATGCTCCCTGATTTCAAACTATATTACAAATTACAGGAATCAAAACAGTATGGTATTGGCATAAAAACAGACACATATGTCAATGGAACAGAACAGAGAGCCCAGAAATCAACCCACACATTTATGGTCAGTTAATTTGTGACAAAAGTCCTAAGAATATATAATGGAGAAAGGACAGTTTCTTCAGTAAATGATGTTGGGAAAACTGGACAGCCACGTGCAAAAGAATGAAACTGGACTACTATCTTACACCATATACAAAAATTAACTCAAAACAGGCTAAAGACTTGCACATAAGACCTGAAACCATAAAACTCCTAAAAAAAACAAAGGTGGTAATCTCTTTGACATTGGTCTTGGCAATGATTTTTTGGATTTGCCACCAAAAGTGATGTAACAAAAGCAAAAATCAACAAGTGGAATTATATCAAGCTAAAAAGCTTCTGTATAGCAAAGGAAATGATCAATAGAAGAAAAAGGCAACCTACAAAATGGATATTTGCAAACCACATATCTGATAAAGGATTAATATCTAAAATATATAAAGCACTCATACAACTTAACAGCAAAAACAATCTGATTTTAAAAAGGGCAAAATTTATAGTGTGCACCAGGCAAATCAAAATGCAAATCAACATCATGAGATATCATCTCACATCTGTTAGAATGGTCATAATCGAAAACACAAGATATAACAAGTGTTGGTGAGGATATGAATAAAAAGAAACCCTTGTGCCCTATTGTGGGAATGTAAATTGGTGCAGCCACTATGGAAAATGGTACAGAGGTTCCTCAAAAAATTAAAAATAGAATTACCATGTGATCCAGCAATTCTACTTCTGGGTATTTATCTGAAGGAAATAAAAACACTAACTCCAAAAGATATCTGCACTCCCTTGTTCATTGCCATGTTATTTACAATAACCAAGAAATGGAAACAACCTAAGTGTCCACCAATGGATGAATTGATAAAGAAGATGTGTGTATATATATACACAATAGAATATTGTTCTGCCATAAAAAGAAGGAAATCTTGCTATTTGTGACAATGTGGGTGGACACTGAGGGCATTATGCTAAGTGAAATAAGTCAGATAGAGAAAGACAAATGCTGTATGATTTCACTTATACATTGAATCTACAAAAAGAAACCTCATAGATACAGAAAACAGATTGGTGGTTGCCACAGGAGGGATGTGGGGCGTGGGTAAAATAGATGAAGGTGATCAAAAGGTACAAACTTTCAGTTAAAAAATATATAAGTCCTGGTTGTGTAATGTATAGCATGGTGACTACAGTTAATAATACTGTATTGCATATGCAAAAGTTGCTAAGAGATTACATCTTAAAAGTTCTCATCATAAGAAAAAATTATAATTATGTATGGAGATGGATGTTAACTAGACTGTGCTGGTCATTTCACAATATATTCAAATATCACATCATTATGTTGTACAACTGAAACGAATATAATGCTATATGCCAATTATGCCTCAATTGAATACAATAAACAAACAAATGAAAAATTCCAAAACATGAACAGACATTTCACAGAACAGGACATACAGAAGACAAATAAGCTCAGGGAAGTATGTTCAAAATCCTTAACCATTAGTGAATGCAAATTGAAACCACAATGAGAGATCACTAAACAGTGAGTTGTTGTTAGTGATCCAAATTGTTGGCTAAAATAAAAAATAATGAAAACACCAAATGCTGGCAAGGATGTAGAGAAACTGAATCACTCATATATTGCTGTTAGGAATGTAATACAGTGCAGCCATCCTGAAAAACAGTTTGGTATGTTCTTATATAAAAACTAAACATGTGATGATTATGTGAACCAGCAATTGCACTCTTTGACATTTTTCCCAGAGAAATAAAAACTTATGTTCATCAAATACCTGTACATGAATGGTTGTAACAACTTTATTTGTAATAGCCAAAACCTGGGCACCACACTGATGCCCTTCAATGAATGTGTAGTGAGACAAACTGTGGTACAATGCCACTCAGTAATAGAGAGAAACGTAGGGTTGATATGCACAACAACCTTGATGAATCTCCAGGGAATTATGCTGAGTGGAAAAAGCCAATTCCACAAGGTTATGTACTGTATGATTCATTTATGTAACATTTTTGAAAAGAAAAATTTCAGAACTGGAGGAGAGATTGGTGGTCGTGAGGGGTGAATGACTGGGCCAGAGGCATGGGATGGCAGGGAAGGAGATGAGGTGGATATGATTATAAAAGGACAACATAAGAGAATCTTGCGATGATGGAGTGTTCTGTATCTTTACTGTAGTGGCTGATACAACAACATATACATGCGATGAAATTGTTTAGAATTAAATACACTCACAAAAATGAGTAATATTACAATGGGAGATCTGAATAATATCAGTGGATTATATCAATGTCAAGATCCTAGTTGTAATTTTGTACTATAGTTTCACAAGATGTTCCCATTTGGAGACATTGATACACAAGAACTCTATATTATTTGCTACAGCTGAATGTGAATTTATTATTTCAAAATAAAAAGTGTACTTCCAAAAGAGGGGCAAGCTGAGGAAGACATAGGCACCAGGGCATTCGAGAAGCCATTTCTGCTTTCATCTACTACAGCACTCAGCCAGTGAGGTCCCTGGGGTAGGAACTGGATTTGAGTCACAATGTATCTATTCATAGAGTTTAGCATGTTAGCTGCTCAATAAATGCTTGTAAACAAGAAGTACGGGGAAGAGGCAATTCTAACAGAAGGAAGTCGTTGCTGACAGCTGAACAAGCATGAGTTGGAAGAGATCTCTTTGGAGAAGGAATGGACAGTGTCCTCATGAAGAGTGCTGAAAGCACGGAAGAGCTACAAAGGCAAAGAAGACTTGAGGGTCCCAAATCCTGGAGAGCAAAAAAAGCCCATATTGGGAGCCCACCATTTTGTTTCACTTTTCACCTTGAGGAATTTGCTAAATGAAAAGCAGTGTCTGTGAGGCTAAAAAGCAGATAACCAAGATTCTTTGCAGATAAACCAAACAAAGATTTTTTAAAGCTGTATGAGGCTGGGAAACAAAAATTGTAGTTCAGGGTCCACCAAGGATGGAAGGCCCAAGTAAAAAATCCAATGCTTTTGATTGAAACACCTGAAGAGAAATACATTCAGAAAGGACAAAAAGGAAGTAGTCCTGGCATCAGAAAGACTAAAACTCAACATCCAATAATCTCAATATCATTTTAGAGTGCTACAAAGAGTTTCATTTTCTTCATGGTTCTGGTTTTTAGCTTTTAGAGAAATGGACCTTGATGTAGATGTAAAAAACTTAGATATAGTTCAAAATTGAGCCTCAAAATAATTAATGAAATCAAATAGTTAAAAAAATTATATGAGTAGATTTAGAATTTAATGCTTAGCAGGGAATATTTTTGAAAGTGGAATGAAGAAGTTCGTGAAATGGATGGTCAGAGAACTTCTAGCCAAATTATAATTCAACATTAAGCAGAGAGAGCTGGAGACCCAATAGGCTCTGACACCATCTCTAATCAATGAAGCTGATAAGAATTCCAGTTGCATGCTGTTTCGAAGCTCTCTTCAGCTGCATTCAATCTAGCACAACTCCATGCTTCCTCTCTTGAGATTCTTTTATCTTTGCAGGGATTTCTCCCAAGTTGTTTTGCCTTCATTCTGAAATCTTCTCTGCACTCCACCCATCAACTTTTCACAGAGTACAGTCTCTACCTCTTCCTCTTAACTAAGCCTAGCTGTTTGGGAAGGGCACATCTGCTTCTCAGCTCTGTTGAAGAGAAGTTGCTCACTGTCATATTCTACAGGCACCAGCACACAATGCTGACATTCTCCTAACTTCTTACCGTATTTCTAAATTATTTATTTGCATCTTTATGACAAAACATTTCACTCGTTGATGCCAATATTATCCAGCTACGAAACAATAAACAATAAACAATCGTCCTCAGAGTCCTTTACTGACTACTCACTTTCTTCTCATTTATTAAAGATTTTGCCACTGGCTTCCTGGTCCTTTCCATGTATCAGCCCTTGAGGCCCACCACAGTGTTAGTAATGTTCTTCACCATATGGATGTACCATTAGGCAATGTGACCTCAAAATGCCTGGATCTCCTTGCAGTTTCTAACACCTTCCACAATCTACATGAGAACCTTACTACAATGGCATCAATCAGACTGCAGTTACATATAAAACCTACCATGGATGTAGATATCATAAATTAGAAGCTATTTATCTTTACCTGTGTTCTAACTCAATAGAACAGCATTTGAATTATTTGTTTTTTGAGGGCTTGAAGAAGTTAATTATGAAAACATCTAGCCGTATAGTTTATGTGGAAGGAGAAGAATAGTTCTTAGACTTTTCTATATTATTTCAAGATTTTGACATGGGAAAGAATGAACAGACCAGAAATAACCCCTAACATATACAGTCAGCTAATGTTAGACAACGGAGCCAAGAACACTCAATAGGGGAAAAAACAGTGTCTGCAACAAGTGGTGCTGGGAAAACTGGATAACCACGTGAAGAAAAATGAAATTAGAACCCTATCTTACACCACTCACAAAAGTTAATTTGAAATGGATTGAAGACTTAAGCATATGACCTGATACAGTAAAACCCCTAGAAGAAATCAAAGGGAAGAAATTACTTGACACTGGTCTTGGCAATGACTTTTTTGGATATGACACCAAAACACAAGCAACAAAAGCAAAAATAAACAAGTGGGACTACATAAACTAAAAAGCTTCTGCACAGCAAAAGGAACAATAAACAAAATGAAGAGGCAAGCTAGCAAATGAGAGAAAATATTTGCAAATCATATATCTGATAAGGAATTAACATCTAAAATATATAAAGAAATCATACAACTTAACAGCAAGAAAACAAACAATCCAATTAAAAAATGGGAAGAGGATCTGAATAGACATTTTCCCAAAGAAGACATACAAATGGCCAACAGGTACACGAAAAGGTGCTCAACATCACTAATTATCAGGGAAATGCAAATCAAAACCACAATGAGATATCACCTCACACCTGTTAGACCGGCTATCATCAAGAAGACAAGACATAACAAGTGTTGGTGAGGATACAGGGAAAAGGGAACCAAATTTGGAAATGCAAATGGCTCAGCCACCATGAAAAACAGTATAGCAATTCCTCAAAAAAAAAAAATAGAACTACCATATAATACAGCAATCCACTCCTGGGCATATATCCAAAGGGAATGAAAACAGGATATTAAAAAGATATCTGCACTCCCATGCTTATTGTAGTATTATTCACAATAGCCAAGACAAGAAAACCACCTGAGTGTCTGTCAACAGATTAATGGATAAAGAAAATGTGGTATATACATACGCAATGGAACATGATTCAGCCATGAGTAAGAAGGAAATCCTGCCATTTGTAACAACATGGATGGACTTTGAGGGGATTATGCTAAGTGCTGTGTCAGACAGAGAGAGACAAATAATATATGATCTCACTTATATGTGAAATCTAAAAATGCCGAACTCATAGAAACAGAGACTAGAGTGCTGGTTTTCAGGGGCTGGGGTTGGGGGAATTGGGGTGATGTTGTTTAAGGGTACACAGCTGCAACTAGTAGATAAATAAATTCTGGAGAGTTAATGCACAGAATAGTGATTATAGTTAAGAATACTGTATTTTAAACTTCAAAGTTGCTAAGAGACTAGACACAACAAAAAAGAAATGATAATTATATGTGTGAAAAAGGTATTAGCTAATGCTACAGTGGTAATCATATTGCAATATATAAATGTATCAAATCAACACATTGTACACCTTAAATTTACAAAATGTATATAAATTATATCTCAATTTTTTAAAACTTTTATTTTCTAGGTCACTTTAATAAGATAATTTTTCCGGAAATTCATCCATGCCAATCTAATTTCCATATTTGTGTGAATAGAGTTGAAAAAAGTATGTTTGTAAAATTCTTCAAAATTTCTCTGTACTATGGTCATTCCGTTAATTCAACTCTAAATTTGTGTATTCTCCTCTTTTTATATGAAGTAAATTAGTGATCTTTCTCTCTACTCTCCCCCACTTCTCTCCCTTTCTTTCTTTTTTCATTTTAGAATAATTTTTCTTCCCAAAGTCAACCAAGGTAATAAAAATATAGACTTCCAAAACATCTTTTGAAATGTTTACTACACAAATGTGTCCATGTGTTTATTCATGTATCTTCTATATATGTATATGTACACATATATGTGTCATACATTTTAAAAAATATTAACACTACATCTGGACTTTGTAGTAGGACAGAGTGAGAGTAGGGTATATCAGGCAATTAGAACACACTTTAATTACTTTGTACACAAAATGATTTCTATCAGAAGGACTCCACTTTTTCCACTTCTATTTACCAATGTTCTGTACTTTTTAAATGTTCTGGGCTCTTTTATTTGCCATCTCAGGAAAATGACACTAATGACGCTGTCTAGTGCTTTCTTATGGCTATCTGTATTTCTTTGTTTCTTATACTGTAAACAATGGGGCTAAGCAGTGGTGTCAGCACTGTATACATCACAGTCATCAGCATATCTTCATGGAATGAGTCAATGTCCTTGGCCTCAAATAGACAAAGCCAGCAAATCTATAGTATATGGACACCACAGTGAGGTGGAAAAAGGAAGTGGAAAAGGCCTTATACATCCTCTTTTCAGAAGGCTTCTTCATAACTATGAACACAATGAAGACATAAGAAATCATAATTAAAATAAACCTGCCCACCAACACAAAGTCAGTGAATGCAAAGAACCATTTTCTGACAAGAGATATAATCACAGGCAAGGGAGATCACAGGTGCAATGTCACAAAAAAAAGTGCTGGATGCTATTGCAGTCACAAAAAGACAAGTTGAATACTATGAGGACAATCCCCAGAGACGTTAAAATCTCAAAGACACAAGAGGCCATCATGAGCTGAAAGAAGATCTTTCAGGTTATCAAGATGGGGTAGTGCAGTGAGTTGTGAATAGCAGTGTATTGGTCATAGGATATGGCAGCTATGATGAAGCAGTTGTTGCCTGGCAAGCCAAAGAAGAAAATCATCCATGTAGCTCACTGAGGAAGAGAAATGGTCTTGCTGTCTGACAGCAAGTCCACTAACATGTGGGGGAGGATCACCATAGTGATACAGTTTTCTGAAAAGTACAGGCCAAAGAGGAAAAAATCCATGTGGGTGTGAAGGTTGTGATTGAGCTTGATGGTCACCATTATGGGCACATTTACAGCCAGGATGTTCAAACAGGAGAATAAAATCACCACAAAGAGGAGACTCTGCAAGTCTGGGAAGGAATGTGCTCACTGTGGAATGATTGTCCATCCTCCAGTTGGCCTTGGTATCTTTGCCCCAAAAGTTCTGATGTTCTTGAGGTCAAAACTTTGAAATTATTGTAAAAATGTCCTTCTGGACTTGAACCAAGGGCACCTGGACAAGTGTAAGACAACTCTTAAGGAGAGAGCCTGAGAAAAGGGAGCTAATTCCTTTAAATCGAAGGTTAGGGCTCAGAGTGATGAGGAGAAAGATTCTAGTAGGAGAATCTGTATAAATGCCATAGATTAAGCCAACATATCTTTATGAAGACTTCTCATTTGGCATCCATTCTCTAATTGATAGTCAGGATCTTCATAAAAGAGGGAAATATGAGGAAATTGCTTATGTTCTAACCTACAGGAATATAAGAAACATCATCTGTAAAATGTTTACTTGTTATGTAATCATAGTCTGGTACATGGGAGGAATCAAAACGTTGACAATAACATCGATTCCTTTTTTTCAAATTTTGGAAAAGTAAGAACAATTTCTGAACGGCTTTCAAAACTTCTTTGCAAGTAATTGTATCTTCAGATGTCTTCCCCAGGTCTCAGCAGCTGCCAGGCTACCATGTCAATGAGTAGACATGATAAATAAATTTATAGAGTTGAAATTTGTACAGTTATCCTATACTTGACAGTAAATTAAGGCTTGAGATATTCATTGAGAGTCTCCTTTCCAGGTGTATCTTGGAGGCAAAATTGTTATGGAGAGATTCCTCCATTCCAGAATGGCATATTTTTGTCTTGATGTCCTGATTAAGTCTTGAGCTGTCAGGAAAACTTCCAGGATAGTTTCTGAATGATATACTTATGGAAAGCATTGCTTTGCAGCACAGCCTTGACAGAAATTAACTCAAGTGACGTAGAATATTTTACCCAGTCACATTTCTATCTCTATCAGTTCTTAAAATATCCACTCTATGTCTCAGATGGCAGCATGTAACACAAGAACTTTCCATCCAATGTGGGGTTCAGTTTCGGGCACAGTTGTCAGGGAAGGAAAGGAAGACAGCAAGGAGATAAGGACGTGGGATTGAGGAGTTGAGAAGAAAAGAAAGTTATACATTCTCACTCCCACCCACTCTGTTTTCTGCCCAGCTTTTCCAATAGGAAAAACCAAAAACTTCAGGAGAAACTGGCACGTCTAGATTTGGAAACTCTCAGTATGATTGTTATTCCTTTTCCATTTGTATTGATGATAAATCCTACTTTCCTTATAATACTCAGGGGAACTAGTAATGGAGAATATGACAATGTAACATTTTCCCCATTATTTCCTGTGGCCCTCTCAGTCCTGGAGGAAAACTTCTGTGGGAGATGTTTGTGGCCCAGCATTTTGTGATAAATTCACCATGTTTGTGTTGTTCCACTTCTATAGACGGAAAGAAACAGTTGATTTCTATCCCTGGAACCCCATTTCCAAGTATGGCAAACTACCACTCTTGCAGGGAGATGTAGTGGACTTTGAATTCTAATTTCTTTGAAATAGCAACAAGACCTACAGGAATTTGATGCTGCTTCTTGATTTTAAACCACTTTCCTGACTCTCTTGTCCCTTCCCCTTACCAAAACTTTGAACAGTAGACACTGTAAATCAATCTACCTCCCAAGAGGCACCCTGGGGACAGCTTGGTCTGTGTTATCAATCATCCTTTCCCACTAGACTGAACTGGAGGGTTGTTCTGGTAGCTACATTTAATCACTGCTCATGAGTCATTGTCCAAATGTGGAGAAATGGTACATATTTATCAAGTCTTTGGAAAAGTACATTTAACTTTCTTCCAACCTAATCAGAATAAAAGTCAGCACTGATTCAGCTTTTTAATGTCATCTTCTATGAAGATACTGTTATTTTATTTTATTTGTCAGAAGCTTCCTTTTTTATTTATAATATTACTTTTTTATTGTGGTAACATTAGTTTATAACATTATATAAATTTCAGGTGTACATCATAATATATTTCAAATGCTGTGTGGATTACATCATGTTCACCAGCACAGACTAATTATAAGCCACCACATACATGTGCCTAAATACTTCTTTTACCCTCCCGCCTCCCACCTTCCCCTCTGGAAACCACCAATCCAATCTCTGTTGCCATGTGTTTACTTGTTGTTGTGTTTATCTTCTACATATGAGTGAGATCATATGGTATTTGACTTTCTCCTTCTGACTTACTTTACTTATCATAATACTCTCAAAGTCCATCCATGTTCTCACGGCTGTATATCATCATTTCTTATGACTGAGTAGTATTCCATTGAGTATATATACCAGATCTTCTTTACCCATTCCTCCCTTGATGGGTACCTAGGTTGCTTCCAAGTCTTGGCTATTGTGAATAATGCTGCAATGAACATAGTGGTGCATGTATCTTTTTGCACTTGTGTTTTTAAGATCTTTGGATAAACACCCAACAGTGGAATAGCTGGATCATATGGTAGATCTATTCTTGATTTTCTGTGGAATCTCCGTACTGTTTTCCATAGTGGCTGTCCCAGTTTTCACTCCTACAAGCAGTGTCTGAGGGTTCCCTCTCCAAAACTTATTGCTTCCTGTAATATAAGAGCACACAACATAATTTTTTGAATGAAAGAATGAATGAAATTACTAATGTTCTATGTGAATATTTCCAGAAAGATGGTTAATAGTGTTATGAAGAAAATGTAGCATGCACATATCTTCAAAATTGAGGGGAGGGTTTCTGCTGTCTGTAGCTCCATTTTCTAGAATGAAATGACACTGTTATTTACATTACTCCCCTGTAACTGACTTTCATTGCATTTGGAAGAGCAGTGGATGAAGATAATAGCAAATATAGACTGGCGATTTAGGGGAGAGTGACACAGAGCAGCAGCAGCATGTGCCCCCTCTGTCTTTTCAGGTCATATCACAGGCATCCATAGCAAATCAATGATATGAACTCAGAATTCGCTAACTGTCTTCTGAATAGATGCATAAGAAAAAATACCAATTTCTAGTAATCAAGACCATTTATTACGAAACAGAAATCTGAGCACCAGGAGGAGCAAGTGCAATAAGGCCCACAGAAATTCAGTCTGTATGAGCATATGACTGGCAATGATGGTTAAGGGTTATAAGTAGTCCCTCTGGGAGAAGTAATCTAAGCCTGTAACCAGAATCTGATGTTTATACTTTATTTTTTTTTAAATTTTGACTGTGCATGAAAGAGTATATACAGTCTTCATTCCTGTGCATGCATTGAAACTTAAGTTCTCCAAACCTCAGAAAGTAATTCTTATGCATATGATTTAGTGAGAAATGATCTCAGGGAAAACTTTAAGGGTGATAGAGAAGCAAGATGAGGCATGAGGAGAAGCCAAAGATGTGGGCTTTGCTGAAGTATACCTTTAGTCTGATCCCACAAGGATCAGAGTTGTCCTACCTTGTAACAATAGAATTTTTTTGTGGTTGTTGTTTCTAAATCACTGTTTAATTCAATTGTTGGCCATAGCCCCCCCCCCCCCCCGGGAGTGATGACATGCATTCCCAGATATTTTCAATCAATTACTTTCCTTTCAGCCAAGAGTAGTTCTTGAAAGAATACATTAGCAGTTGGCTTTCAAAGTTTAGTGAAATCTTCACTGAACTTTTAAGGGAGATCAAGGAAAGGCAAAAAGCTATCTATATAATTTAAACAGTCCCAATTTATTATTATCTACAGCTACCTAGATTGCTACACCACACTGGTTAGCATTGAGTTCTGGTATCCAGTGTAGACCGTTCAAAGTATGTGTCTCTCCTTGCAAAATTCATTCTTAATGATTGTAATTTCTTTCTTGTTTTTTATACATTATTCAAGATTCAAGCTTCTTGGATGAGGTAACATTTGTGCTAAGCCTTAAAGAATGGGTGAGAGTTTGAGTGAGTGAAGTTAGGAGAAGAGATTTTCAGGCAGAGCAGCATACAGAATAAGGAACGTGCACAATTTAATCAGGAGGTAGTGTGTTAACTGCTTTGCCTCAAGTATCGAGGTTAGGAGAACAGACACTGGAGATAAGCCTTGGTAGCACATTAGGTGGAAGATGGTGGAAGACTTTGAAGGCCAAGCTGATGAGAGTGGCAATTAGGAGCCATGTGTGGATATCACGTATGGCAGTGCAGAATTGGGGATTTGGATGAAAGGGGATTTTCCTCTGCAACAAACTCTTCTACAGCAGAGTTGCCTCTGAGAAAGAAGTCACAGTGCTTATACTGTGTGTTGATCTTCTTCCTACTCATCTTCTTCTGAATGTTTCCCAGGCAATGGCTCCTCATGACATGCCATTCCCTTGTCTTGTGTATAGGGAAGAGGATTCATGAGGGATTTGGCAAATTTTCAGAATTATAAAATAAATGATATTGTGCAGGAAGTAAAGTATCCCTGAGAATAGACCTACATCCCCAAAAAGATTTTTAACAAGTTAAAGTTCCATTATTTCAGTTTTTATTCAGAGAATAAGTGCAAATATCACTAAAAAGTCTCTGTGGAATATCAGGATTTTAAAACATTTTTGAAGACATCACATTGGATAATAAATCCACAGAGCATAAAAGTGCTGGTTTCTAAAGCAGCAGTCTCAAGATAGTAGTCTCCAGTGGCCTAAGGACTCTCATTAAAACCTTCATCATATTGAACTCCATCCTTAAGGAATGCAGAAGACACAACCTTTTATGTTGTGGGAAACTCTAATGTCAGAGGGGACTCATCACAGGCATCAAAAGGGAAAAACTGCCTTAAAACTTATGTGTGAATTATGAGATAATGAAATCAAAGGAAGAATTGCAGAAAGCCATACCTGAGTTGTGAGACCGTAAATTCTTCTTCCAGCTTAATACCTCATGAGTTTAATAGATTGGTAGGTGATTTTCCTTCTGTACAAGGTGGGAATTAGATTTTTTTCTCTTTACAGTGAATATTATTCTACATTTTCTAATAATCTAGTACCTGTAGATGCTAATAGTCTTTTGGTAAATATTAAGGAAACTATTGGAAAGATAAGTTGGAAATTAAGAGTGTTGTCAATTCCCTGCTTCTGGTGGAGATGGAATCCAGAAAACTGCATGGGCGAAATTTTGAAGAACTGCAAATAGAGAATAGGATGGCAAACTCAAGGCAAAATCCAGGTGAGTAAAGAGGGGATGGCCTGGGAAAAACAAACAGGGCTGAAAAAAATGTTATAGCCCTCTTGTTCTCCAGTGCCTGACAAGGTCATTGAGAAGAATGGAAAGAATGCCATGCTAACATAATCTTCTATCACTACGCCACTATTAGAATATGAAAAAAAAACAGAGTCTTAAAGTCAAACGTATGAAATGAAAAAGATCACAAAATTAAAAAGTTCTTGACCAAAATTAATGAGAAATATGGTGAAAATTACATATATTCTAATATCCTGGAGATTTCTCCTTGCAGAGTCTTGCCAGGAACTTGCAGTAAATATGGATGGAATCTCCTGGGCATTCTGATATGCCCCTTAGTACCTAATCACTTGTATAAGTCAAATGTGATTTAATAGTACAGTAAATTAGGGGAGTAGTTAAAATGAAAAATTATAATCTGTTTCTCTTATACTGTAAACAACTACTACTGGCATTTTCAGAGGTTTCTTTGTTCACCATTCACAAATTCAACTAGTGAGCATGTAGAAAGCTTCTATACAAGCATTTACACTGCTGCGTGACAAGATTCTTAAAACTTCTTTAGAGAGCAGCCAGCTATCTTTAGTATGTGTCCAAGTAAAATAAATGGTAAATAGAGCAAAGGTAAAGGATTATGGAGGAATTAGTAAACGAACCACAATAATTATTATGAATGGATTTCTGGAGAAGATGGAATTCCATTTTTTTCTATGGTCATTGAAAGAATCTTATTTAAAAACCTACATTCACTAGACTTATGAACAAGACAGGGGATACAAAATTTTAAAGCTACTCACTGCTTATCTACAATAGGAGTCAAGCTTTAAAAAAAGGAAAAAAGGAAAGAAAAAGAAAACCTTATTTCAATAAAATAGGATGTGAATCTAGAAGAAATGACTAACATAGGCAGGGAAGTTTGGGTAGACTTTTGAGGGGAAGTGACATTTGAATGGTCTTTTCAAGAATGCTAGGCCTTTAGTTTCCAGGTCTTCAAAACAAAAGGGACTGTATTGGAAGAGGAGTAGCCAAAGAATCTCACCCATGCCAGAACCTGGTTTATATCTCATGATGATGGACTCAATACTGATTCTTTAATGGTATGATATTTGGGGGGGGAACGTGAGAGGATATGAATGTATTTTGGCATGTGGTAAGTATGCAAATTATTGTGCTCAGAAGGACTGTGATAGATTGGAGATGGTTGCAAAGTCTTTCTACTTCTCTCATTGAAAGGTGAGATCTAATTTCCCTCCTCTAGGATATGGTCTGATGTTAGTGATTTGTTGTACCAATTGGAGACACTGCAAATGATGTACTGGGTCTCCTGAGGCTAGGTCATAGGAAACACTGAAGCTTCCTTTTTAGTCTCTGGGGACAGCTGCTATTGGAGTCCTAAGCCACCATGTGAGAAATTCAACTACTCTGCTGGTAAGACCATATAGAGACACTCTAAGACTGCATGGAGAAGGACAGGCTTTCAAGTAATCCTTGCCAAGGTGCCAGACATACAAGGGAAATCGTCTTGGACTCTCTAGACATGCCAGATACCATCTGAATATAACTGATTCCTGTTAATGCCATTTGGAGGAGAAGAAATGCTGAGTCAAACCCAAACTTAATTCCTGATTCACAAAATAATGTAATATAATAAATTGGTTTTGTTTTAAGTCACTTAGTTTTGAGTGATTTGTTATGTAGTAATTGACAACGTGAACATCATTTTTCTCAGCTAATAAATGACATCCCATTCACATTCACTGGTTAATCTAAGCCAAAATTTTCTGAGGTTTCCTCAACTCCTTTTTTAAATATTTAACCTCCAGCACTAATCCATCAGCTAGCCCTTTCTGGTTCTTTAATTAAACCATTTCTTGAATAGACTGATTTCTCTCTAATCACACAGCTGTACCCTAGCCCAATGCACCATCATCTCAATTCTTGACAATTAACTCATTGGTCCCCAGCTCCCACTCTTCCCTGCTATAATCAATTTTTCATACAACAACCAGAGTGATCTTTAAAAACAGTCACATTCGATTAGACCTACTTTTTTAAAACCACTCAATGGCTTCTCATTCCTTTTAGAATAAAATCCAAATGCTTTCCCACGGTCTATGAAGCTCCCCATAATCTAACCCTTTTCAAGTACCTCTCTCCTCCTGGTTTACGATGGCCCCTTTATTTCTTGAAATGATTAGGATCTTTGCACTTATCATTTTCTGTCTGGCAGCTTTCCCCCACTCTCCATCTCAATAGGTCTTTCTCATCTTTCAACTTTCCACTCATCTATACTCTCCTCCAAGTGGCCTTCCTTGTCACTTTCTCTAAGGTAACGCTACCCACACCTCCATAGTTACCCTTTATGCATCATATCAACCCAATCGACTTGTCTCTTTCATACCACTTATCATGTTCTGTATTTATAGTGTTTATTTATTCCTTAGTCTCTCTCCTACTAAAATCTAAACTGCATGAGAACTCTGTTCTATTCATCAACATATCTTTAGTGTTTGCTGAGTTCCCAGAATATAATAAAAGCTCAATAAGTATTTTTGAAATGAATGGATAAATGACTATTACATATCTACCTGTAAAATGACTTCAAGGTCTTGATCAAATATTTCTCAGAGACGTTGAGATCACAATGTCAGGAAATTATCAATGTTTAAGGTCCCTACCCCTACCTTCTCCCTGAATTATTCATAAACATGCCAATAAGTACACGTAAATCTTAACAGATCTGGAAATTACAGTTTGTCACTGGTCTTTGACTCAAATCAATTACCAGTTAGCAAAACCCAAATGATACCTGAGGTAAAACACAGAACACCTATGAACACTCTGATCTCTGAGATATGGATCCAAAGTGTCCAGAGGAAAGTTAATCTTTATATTCAGGACTTTAGGATTCACATAATTGAAGCTCTGAGATGTCATGGGAGTCAACATATGCCTGGAATTTTTACAGGATAATTTCAAATGCTGTTTGTAAAAAATCAATATTACATTAACACCTCAAAAGAGGCTCAGAGCAAGAGATGATATTGTCTCTTAGCTCAATGGTACCAGATGCCTGAAAGGGTGAAGGCCATATATTGCTGAAACCATTCCTGCTTTTAGAATTCAACAATATCAAGTGGAAGTCTGTAAATCTGAATAGCCTTGCCCTGGTAAACATTTTCATATGATATGATAATGGAGCAAATAATCATTAATGACTCAATGGGATTCTAGTAATATGTCAGTATCTTTAGACTTTTATGATCACCAGGAGGTAGAGTGTGACGTAATAGAAATATATCTTTGGTTTCTGCCCCTGGTTCTGGAGACAGAGCTCCTAAAATCCTTGTAATTTCTTGAGTGATAGGGGTGCTAGGAGTATCAATTGTTCTAATATTTGGTCTTTGACCCCAGTACCGGACACAAAGCTCCTAAATCCTCTGCAATATTCTGGGTGATAGGAGCATCTTTCGTTCTAATGAGATGACTCTTGGTGGTCTCTGGGATAGCCTCAGGATGGAGACTGGTCACCAGAAAGACCAAACTATGATTAGAAGCTTGAAATTATTTGCCCACACCATATTCTGAGGGCGGGCGGGGGGGGGGGGGTAGGACAAGGGCTGAAGATTGAGTTAATATTTGTCATAGAGCCTCCATAAAAATCCTAAATCACAAAGTGGAGAGTTTCTGAGTTGTTAAATACACCCACGTGCCAAGAGGGTGGTACACTTCAACTTATGGTGATAGAAGCTCCTGCCCTGGGGACACTTCCAGAACTCCTGCGATGTATTTCTGCATCTGGCTGCTAATTTGTATCCTGTATAATATCTTTTATAATAAACTGGTAAATGTAAGTAAATGTTCCCATGAGTTTTGTGAGCCATCTCAGCAAATTATCAAACCTGTAAGAGGATTGTGGGAACCCTTCACTTTGTAGCCAAGTTGGACAGAAGTGTGGATACCCTGGGGACCCATTGCTTGCTATTGGTGTCTGAAGTAAGGGCAGGCTTGTGGGACTGAGTCCTTAAACCTGTGAAGTCTGACACTACCTCCTGGTAGTTACATCCAATTGAATTAAAGACTAGGGCATCAGATTAATGTTAGGATACTTAGAAAATATTGGTTTTCCACTTGGTTGATAGAATGGAAAAAACACCACATATTTGCTGTTAAAAGTGTTGTGAGTAGAGAAATAGTTTTCCTTCACCCATTATTTAATCATTTCACATTTTAATTTATCCATTCGATCTTTTAGTCTTTGTTAGGTATTTTCCACTTAAAATTTGCAAAAATATTGTAGATACTCTACATTTTTACTTAGCAGTATATTATAAATATTTTCCATTTTGTTAGATTTTATTCTTATATCTTCCAATCTTCACTTCTCTCACTCCTTTACCATGAGACAAAGACTTTTATGGTCTAAATCTTGCTTTCCAAAGCTCTAAACAGTTGTCCCAGTATATGCTTTGAGTAGGGAGTTCCTGTATTCCAGAAAAATCTCTCCTCACTCTTTCCTGTCTCATAGTGATGATGTAAATGAGGGCAGACCATTACTCAAGAAAAACATTTAGTGCAATCTTTGACAACATTTCTATCTTTTTCATGTGTTCTAATTTCTTTATAAATCCACACTATAGAACTATGATTTTTGTTAACATATTAATTGTAATGCTTAGATTTAAAGTACCATTTTCAATTCCTACAAATAAAGGAGACTACCTTATGCCAAATGGGACTATTTGTTTTTCACATGTGTTTAATTATGGATAGACCTCTAGTCAAATCATATAATTGTGGTGTCCAGACATGATTTCCTAAGAGATGGGAATCAGTCCAGTTTTCCCAACCTCATATTTTTTTGGAGTCTTCACAACCTGGACATTCTTAGAGGTGGAGTTTGTTCAAAAGAATGATACACAGTAACAGCTTAGTCTTGATTACCCTGCTCAAAGCCTCTAGATCAGTAATAGTGCTAAAGTCATTAGACCACCTGTGATGTTATAGTATAAAGTGCATAGAACCAGAGGATTTGCTTACACGTTTCTCCAAATTATTTGATCTCTCTAATATTTAGTAGTCTAATTTGTAAATTGAGGTAAATTACAATAGCAACATCATGGGATTGCTATGAAAATTATATGGAGAAACATAGCAATTTTGGACCCAGACTTTCGCATTCAAACACTGGTCCCACAACTTTTTTTTTCCGCATTTTATTTATTTATTTTTAGTTGCAGTAACATTGGGTTATTACATTATATAGCTTTTGGATGTACATCATAATATATTTCAAATTCTGTGTAAATTACATCATGTTCACCACCCCAAAACTAATTATGGTCCATCCCCTCACATGTGAGCCTAATCACCCATTTTGCCCTCCCCACTTCCCCCATGGTAACCACCAATCCATTCTCCGTTGCTATGTGTTTGTTTGTCATTGTTTTTATGTTCTACTTATGAGAGAAATCATACAGTATTTGACTTTCTCCCTCTGGCTTATTTCACTCAGCATAGTACCTTCAACGTCCATCCATGTTGTCAGAAATGGCCAAATTTCATCATTTCTTATGGCTGAGTAGTATTCCATTGTGTATAAATACCACATGTTCTTTATCCATTTGTCCTTTGATGGGCACCTAGGGTGCTTCCAAGTCTTGGCTATTGTGTATAATGCTGCAATGAACATAGGGGTGCAGGTATCTTTATGCCTTTGTGTTTTCAAGTTCTTTGGATAAATACCCAGCAGTGGGATAGCTGGATCATATGGTAGATGTGTTCTTAATTTTCTGAGGATACTTCATACTGCTTTCCATAGTGGCTGCACCAGTTTGCACTCCCACCAGCACTGTACAAGTGTTCCCATCTTTCCATATCCTCTCCAACATTGGTTGTTTCCTGTCTTGTTAATTATAGCCATTCTGACCAGAGCGAGGTGATACCTATTGTAGTTTTGATTTGCATTTCCCTGATAGCTAATGATGTTGAGCATCTTTTCATATGCCTGATGGCCATCCGTATATCTTCTTTGGAGAAATCTCTGTTCAGATCTTTTTCCCATTTTTTAATTGGATTGTTGGTTTTATTGTTGTTGAGTTGTATGAGTTCTTTGTATAATTTGGATATTAACCCCTTATCTGATATATGGTTTGTAAATATCTTCTCCCAATTATTAGCTTGTCCTTTTGTTTTGTTGATGGTTTCCTTTGCTGTGCAGAAGCTTTTTAGTTTGATGTAGTCCCATTTGTTCATTTTTTCTTTTGTTTCCCTTGCCTGGTCAGACATGGGACTTGAAAATATGCTGCTAAGACTGATGTCAAAGACCGTACTCTAGAAGTTTCATGATTTTGGGTCTTACATCCAAGTCTTTAATCCATTTTGAGTTGATTTTTGTGCAAGGTGTAAGGGAATGGTCTACTTTCATTCTTTTGCATGTGGCTGTCCAGTTTTCCCAACACCATTTATTGAAGAGACTCTCCTTTCTCCATCGTATGCTCTTGGTTCCCTTGTCGAATATTAGCTGTCCATAAATGTGTGGGTTTATTTCTGGGCTCTCGATTCTGTTCCATTGATCTGTGTGTCTGTTTTTGTGCCAGTACCATGCTGTTTTGGTTACTATGGCTTTGTAGTATATTTTGAAATCAGGGAGTGTGATACCTCCAGCTTTGTTCTTTTTCTCAGGAATCCTTTGGCTATTGGGGGTCTTTTGTTGTTCCATATAAATTTTAGGGTTCTTTGCTCTATTTCTGTGAAAAATGTTGTTGGAACTTGGATAGGGATTGTGTTGAATCTATAGATTGCTTTAGGAGGTATGTGGTCCCACAACTTTCTAGCTGCATGATTTGGGGCAATGTTCTTAACGTCTCTGTACCTCAGATTATTTGTTTGTAAAAAGAAATAATAGTGCTATTTCACAGGGTTTTCATGAGGGATAAACCAGTTAATATATGCAATGGCCTTAGAACAAGGCCTGGCACATAGTTAGTTCAAATTATTGTTTGCTAAATAAATTAAATTTTAAAAAGTACTTGGCACCCAAAGGTGTTCAATAATAATGATAATTACTCCTATCATTATACTGATTTCAAGGTCTCCCTCAAGTAGTTTACAAGTATATATAAGTGAGAGTTAAAAAACGTGTGGTTTCACTTTAAGCAGTTAGCATTTTGTAGGTCCTAAGTGTGATGCTGGTAAGCAAAAATTTTACACGTCACCTGAAATGCTAAGAATGGATCCTAAGAATATATTCTGACAATTGTCTTTCTCAGAGCCTCCTTTACATCTCTGTTCCTCAGACTGTAGATGAGGGGGTTCAACATGGGGATCACCACTGTGTAGAACAGAGACACCACCTTGTTCTGGTCAATTGAGTAGCTGGACTTGGGCATGACATAAATGAAGGTAATAGTTCCATAGTAGAGAGCAACTGCAGTGAGGTGGGACGTGCAGGTGGAGAAGGCCTTGTGTCGTCCTTCAGTGGAACGCATCTTCAGGATGGTGATGAGGATGCAGACGTAAGTGAGAGCTATGACAAACACAGTAACCACGATGATGGAGCCAGAAGAAATAGAAGGGATAATTTGAATAATGGAGATATCCGAGCAGGCAAGTTTCAACAAAGGGGAGAAATCACAGAAAAAATGATCTATTTGATTTGGTCCACAGAAAGACAGACGCAATAGACAGCTAGTAAATGTCCAAGCATTCACACACCCACCCAGATAGGAAGTCCCCACAAAGAGAATGCAGATTCTCGGAGACATGTGGGTGGAGTAGAACAGGGGAGAGCAGATGGCCACATAGCGGTCATAGGCCATGGCAGCCAGCAGGAAGCACTCAGCTGTCCCAAATGTGACCACAGAATAGAGCTGAGCTTCACAGATAGTGACTGGGAGGGCCATTTCATGTCCAAGGAATCCTACAAGCATTAGAGGTGTGACTGATGTGGAATAGCCGATGTCCACAAAAGCCAAATGGCTGAGGAAGAGGTACATGGGAGAGTGAAGCTGGGAACAGCTTCTTATTAGAGTGATTATGCTTATATTGCCTACTAAGATGGCAGCATAGATTCCTAGAAATATCACAAAGAATATGACACAGAGTGTAGGGTCCTTTGTTAGCCCCAAAATGATGAACTCTGTCACACTGGTGCGGTTTCTCACCATCTCTTTTGTGAATTTTTCCTGTTGAGGAAAATGGGAATGTTCATTAGTTTTGTGCTTTCTTTCAACGCATTCCTGGTGTTCTTTGATTATGCCTCAGACTCATTTACAGTGATTTCGTCCTCTGCCCAGCCTGTAAATATGGTGCTCACAGGACTTTTTTTCTTTGCATAAAAGGAAAAAGATATGATCTCACTTTCTGGGATCTCAGTTATATTCTTTTCTTTATCTAATACTTATTTTAAAACACATCTCTAACCTTGTCTCCTAAACAGATCTCTCTCCCAAGGTCCAGAACTACAGTTTCAATTATGTATTGGAAGTCTCCAATTGGAAATCCAACAGATACTCCAAACTCAGCTTCCTCCATACTAAACTCATCCTTTTCTTGGACCAGTTTTCCTATATTCTATATCTGTGGAATGACAAGACTGTCCACCCAATCTCTCACGTCTGAAATGTGAGAATCATCCCAGCCTTCTTCTTCTCATTGTCCCACATCTAATAAAAATCCTACTGATTCTACCTACATTTTAGCTCCCAATTTTATTTCTTCATCTCCTCACTTCCATTCGTAGCGTCCCTACTTTAGTCAAGGCCCTGGTCATGCTCCTCTTTATTGTATTTATCTGTTTACCTTCTGTATTCATTCTTATCCCCTTAAAATTCACAGTACATCTGCCACAGTGATCTCTTGCCAAAGTGAAAAAAATAGATGATGCCAAAGGGATTCTTTTAAGTCTTTCAGTGCTTTCTCAAGCCTTCAAGATGAAACCTAAGCTTTTTAGCACAGCACAGTGCACACTTTCTGATACATGCCCTGCTGTAATTAATGATTGGGAAGTGTGAAGTGTAAATAAGCAAACAACAACAAAAACCATAACCTAGTATAAATAATGGCAATCTAGACATCTTCAAAACTGTATGTATGTTTCTGCTGTATGTATCAGAAAGTGCTACATACATACCAGAGAGATTGCTGGTCTCTCAGGTTATTTCCATCCAACATGCACTCATCCAACCTTCCTGAACCATTTAGAGTCCCCACAAGGCAGTCCAGTCTCTTTTGCCTTTGTTCCTTTTTCTCCTGTTTGGATAGCTCCCAACCTCCCACCATGATTACTCTGGGTTATTTGTACTCATTCTTCAAGATTCGTTTCTCTCCAAAGCCTTCTCTGACTTTTAAGCATTAATCAGATAACTTTTATTTGTGTTGACATCAGTTTTGAAGATGTCTAGATTGCCATTATTTATACTAGGTTATGGTTTTTGTTGTTTGCTTACTTGCGCTTCACTCTTCCCAATCATTAGTTACATATTCTTGTCAATAACTGTGTATTTTATCCCTGTATCACATAACTAGTGCATGGGAATAAAATGCGCTGAAGAAAAATTTGTTAAGAGTGAATGCATGATTGTTGTAATGAATATGCTGTGGGGTACCACAGAGAATATAACTGGGTTCCCTGTCCAGAGGAAACAGGCCTTGTAGAGAAGAAAGACACTGAAGATAGTAATAATAGTATAAGCAAAGTAATAGCTTATTTTGATTCTAAATAAAAATTGTACAACCATGTTGGTGAAAAACACTTTAAAATTCAAAAGAAACATTACTCTCAAATCTGGCTACTATCACACAGGTCAAGTATTATACATTTGGTAATTTTTTCCAGGAATTTTTCGCTTTGGATATATTTTAAGATAGCTTTTTATAACATTGTAGATAAATTTTTCATACTGGTATTTTTACTTTACGTTTCAGAAGAAGAATTTTATAACATTATATTTCTTCACAAACATAATTTTTGAGATCTGCATGATAATGCATTGAGTGACTAGATCTTAATTTAATCATCCACTAATTTTGCACATTTAAATGTTCACAACTTTTTACTATCAGAACTACTAATCCCACAAATTGGATGAAGCGTCAGGAGGATAAAATAAAATGTAATACATTTTTAAATTAATTCCATTCCTAGGTATTTTTCTTAAGGCATAACTCAAAAGAAGTAAATTCTATGCTCTAAGGTAAGTGTATCTCCGTGATTTGCAATCATGAAAATCCTAAACCAAGGTGCTCAATGGTCAATGTTTTGTTGAGTCTTGGCTGCATTTTCATTAAAAAGCTTATTACCTTCATGTATTGCCCTTGTGTTGTGACAAAGGCAAAGTTCCTGTGTTTTGAAGCAGTCCTGAGACAGTAAAATTAATGATAAATAATAAGGGAAGACCCAGAGAAATTACTACAGTCTAATCCAAAAATTCCAGGGCATACTAAAGATTCAGTGAAAATTAGAAAAGAAAGTTATATTTATTAAAAGTATAAATTTTTTAAAATATTTCTTTCAAATATTATAAAATAAAAAGTTTTAAATTGCAATTTATTTTAGTGATCTGAAAATTTCTCTCTTGCCCATATTTTCTTTCCATTAATTTCAGCTGAATAACAATTCCTACAGGTAAGATTTACAGATTTACAAATACTTTGTGCATGCATTTTCTTTTAATTTTTTTACATGTAATTAACAACTAAAGAAAAACTCACCAACAAATCTTTAACAATCCTTCACAATCTATTTGGATTTATTTTAATTTGGGGGCATTTGTAAGTAGTATTTACATATTTGTAATCATAGTATATATTACATTTTGTGACTTACATTTTTCCTTAATATTGTCAGTAAAATAATCCAAAATTCCTGAGTAATCTTCATAACCAAAATACTAGATGGAATATATATATCAAACTCCTAGTATGGTATTCACAGAGTTTCATAATGTATCCCTGATTACTTTTCTAAGCTTATCTCCCAGATATGCTTCCTTGAAACTTTTGTGCTTTTAAGAGTCACGTTAACATGACACTGGAATTTTCTGCTCAGTGTTATTGGTTCTAATTTTCATAGAAAGACTGCTAACAACATTATGTCAGTTCTTAAGATTTTTAACATTTATCATAAATGATAAATAGTACCAATTATCTTCAAAGTGTCTTAATTTCTTAAAAATTTAATTTTTTTTACTTTAGAATAATAAATCATTTAGTATGTCCAATGGTGGGACTTAGTTCTTTGGCTGAATGAATTGTGAGGTATAATGAACTGAATAGGTGAGAACCTGCAGCTCATTAAAGAGTGTGTTCTATCTCTTCTCTGACTGATCTTCATTAAGTGCACTTAGATTACTGTAATAACAGGCAGCTTACTGCCATTGGTGTTACTTCTATCATTCAAAGTCTGTTTTTAATCTTTATCAACTGATCCCTTATGAGTTTAATGGTACAAACCATCTCCTTTCTATTAAGAAAACTTCGAAGTATTTGAATACAGCTAGTGTGCCTATGCTGCCTTCCTTCTTCTAAAATTAAGCATCTGTAATTCCTTTGGCCACTATACCTGTGGCCAACTTTTCAGATCACTCCCAATTTTCCTTGAAAGCCTCTGAACATACTCTGGTCTGAGGAATGGCGCCAAGCACTAAGCAGCATTAGTACTGTTTGCCTTCTGACTGAAGCTGTGTGAGCCTCAATCTGTGCTGACAGCAGAGTCATGGAGACTGGAGCCAGAAAACTCAGATCCTGGGCCACCTTGGGACAGCTGTTTTAACTTGTACCTGACACTTAATTTCTCTGACTCGGTTTTTCCATTCATAAATGGGAATAATTGGCCCTATAGTGCAGCTTTGTTGTGAGATGAAAAGAAATGAAATCTGTAAAGTACTCAAAGGTGTTTGGTCATACGTGGTAGGTAAAAAACTATTTTTCATTAAGTAAAAATGAAGTGTTGGTAGATTTTCGATTATTTAATTTTCAATGAGAAGCATAATATAATTTTTTTCCAACACTTGTCAGGAGAATTTTACCACAAATCCAGAAAAAAGTCAGGAAGTACAGTAGCTGATGCCTTCTTAGCTCTGAACTATGCCATCCAGATGCATAATACGACAGCTGATTCTTGTTTCCTCTCCACTGGTCACCTAGAGTTCTTTTTAGAGCTCTTTCTTTTGGCATCCCATTAATGCTTGTCCACCTGGGTCAGGATCTCTGACTCTCAGCTATCCTTTCATTCAGTGCATGGGTCACTTTTGATGATGAAAAGAGGGCATAGGCAAGCCTCACCCAACCTGAATATTAGGTGGTTTCTTCCTGATTTCCTTTTCAGAGTTTCAGTTACACAAGCTTAGCAGTGGCTTTGGCTGCCGCAGACCATTTGCACTGCTCTGAGGACTGCTGGGCAGTTTGATTTGGGTGCCCAGAATGTCCATTCTGCCGTGCATCTCTTGCTGAGGCTACAGTTTCCACAGGGTCAAGAGCTAAAGTTGGTGAGTTTCTTTTATTTCTAATTTCTCCCTGAGCAAGTAAAAATTTAAAGAAAATCCATGAACGTTACACTCACCTTTCAGAACCAGAATTGTTGATGCTGAATTCCAAAGAGAACTTCATAAAGCAGATGTTTTCCACTGAGTTTTATAAGTATAGTGGGCTGCATACTCGACAATGTAAACCACTGAATACTCTGATGGGTCAAGGAACATAGTTACGTACATGGTGTGAGGATGAGGGTGGGTGTCTTTGTGTGTGTGATGAGAAGGAAAGGAAGGCTTTAACGGAACATGACAAATCCCCTAAGGCTGTTATTCCTAGCCCCTTTGAGAAAACGGTCCTTGAATTTGTTGTGGAGAAATGACTTGTGGAGCCGAGTGACTCATTAAGGCCAGACTACCCTCCACAAAGGGGCACCTATACGCCATGATGTTATTTGAAATTCCTTCTTCCTTGTTTAATGAAAATGAAGGGGAAAGTTCTTGGTTTTCCCGAAGCATGCCCAACATTCAGGACAATTATCCTGTCTGCTTGATTGGTGTCAGTAGGATGATGCCCAGGTACTTTCCAATTAAAATAAAATTTGATTTGAATTGAAACGGAGCATTAGAGTTGAAGGAGGGAACAGTGAGGAAAAAAATTATTACTTTGACTTAGTGACTATTTAGCTGTAGAAAAAAATTAAGACGATGTTTTCTGGAATTCAGTATACACAGGGTTGTCTCCTATTTAAGTGCCCTGGAACTCATTTCTTCCCACTCATCAATAGAACAATGCAAGAAGTTCTTCTTACACATCAAAGCACCCATATTCCCTTGAAGCAGCAGGAAATAGCCAAATACATTAGGTATCTCACCTTTCTTTACATGTCTCTAAGGGATACCTTTGGATCCATGATTCCTGTGGCTCTTTTGACAAGTTCTGGTGAGTAGAGGCATCTCAAAGTGATTTATTTTGCTTATGCAGCCACCATTTTTCACCCTCAAGTTCCATTCAGAGTTGAACTCAATTACTTCTTGCACCATTCCTTTGTCCCAGGCCCTTCTAGGATTGTCTGATCCCATGTGGGAATTTGTCCTTCAGCCTAAAACCATCAAAATATTTTCTGCAGTACATAAGCTGCCTCACTTCATCAGTCCTATTCAAAAGTACTTAAAATTTTTAATAGAGTGGATTCCAACATCAGAATAATAAGAAGCAGGTGCCAAATCTCCAGAACTATGGTTGTCAGAAGATCTGCATCCTGTTCAGTTCTTCTTCAACATGAAATTGATTTATTGGTCTTTTTGGTCAGTGGCAGTGACCAGTACTCTATAAGCTCTGAGAATTTGTACATCCATCATTCTTTTAATCATTGGTTTATACAGCCTGTCAACCAACTAAATTGGGTCCCCACTCACCAAAGCACAAAACAAAACAAAACAAAAAACTCCAACCCATATGGAATTTGTCACATAATGTAAGCAGTAGTCCAATGAAGACATCTAGAAGCTGTTTCAGAAATGTAGGAGAAAGAATGACTAACTTTGCCTCTTCCCTGGTCAAGGAAGTTGGCATAAATAGAAGGTCCAGGTATTAACAAAAGATGTATTTCCAAGTATCCTGGTGGAAGCTTTGTCCAGAGACTTGGACAAAGAATTATTGCACTAGAAATTTGACTGGACATGGAGAGAAAAGTCAGTGCCAGCAGGGCTCTAATTCCATTTCTGTAGATAAAACAGTCCCCTTAACTGAAGGCATTAGATAATGGGGAGAAAGCCATGGAGTTCTATGAGTAAGTAAGCAGAAACAAATCACAGTCCACTGTTACTCAAAATGTAGTCCATGGACTGGTGCCAGTTGGCAGTTTATTATCAGTCCATGATGCAATAAGGACAGAATTTGAGGGTAACCATGATACCAACACTGATATCAGTTTCCCTACATTAAACCCAGCATATATGGGGTTAAAACCAAAACACTCATTCCCTGCTTGCTCCCTGGCTTCCTGGATCCAGAATCCACTATCCTCTATGGAGACATACACCACCAAAGACAAGCATCTGGATTCATTATCTCCGCCCCACAAAGAGATACAGGCTGATGGGAAAGCTGCTGACCAGCAAGGTCATGGGCTCCCTCCTCTCTGCAAGTAGTCTCAAGGCCAAAGACAGGCTGGTGGGAAAGCTCCAACTAGCAAGGCCATATGCTCCGACCTCCCTTACCTAAAACCCCAAATAAAAACCCTTCCTTTTAGCTTTTCAGGGAGTTTTGGATTTCAGCATTTGCTGCCCTCTCTCCTTGCTCAGTGCTGTGCAATAATAAAATTCCTACTTTCTTCCACTACACCCGATGTCAGAGATTGGCTTGCTGTGCAATGGGTGAGCAAACTCACTTCAGGTTCGATATCAACCATTTATGCTTACTGACAGACGAGGAGTGTGGGTTCATGTCTGGGAACTGAACCTGGGCTGCTGAAGCAGAGGGTACCAAACTTAACCACTAGGCCACAAGGGCTGGCCCATTTATGCACTTTTTATAGCAATTTGAGAGAGTAATTTAAGTTTGTTGAATGTAACAGTTAAAACTTGGGTTCAGGACCAGCAAGCTGGTGTAGTGGTAAAGTTTGCATGCTCCAATATGGTGGACAAGGTTCCCGGGCTTGGGTCCCAGGCATGGACCTAGTACTGCTTGTCGAGCCATGCTGTGGAGGGATGCCACATAAAGTAGAGGAAGGTTGGCACAGACGTTAGCTCAGAGCCAATCTTCCTCACACACACACACACAAAATTGAGTTTATAATTTTCTATTTTAGTTTTTCTTATTTAATATTTTTAGAAATTCTGGCTTTTTATCTTTCTAAAAATTATCAATGCGTGGAGACTTGGAAAAAAAATGATGCTCTAATTGAATAGTTTAAAAAACAAATGTGGCCTTTATAACCAGAAGACCTGGGTCCAGTTTAAGGTGTATGAACTCAGGAAAACTGTTTAACCTCTTAGAGACTCGATTTCAATATCTATAAAATGGATTTAATAATTCCTATCTCATATGCTGGTTATAATTTTAAGTGAGATAGCATATAATTACATATAAAAGTTAATTGAAGTTATTTATGTGTCTCAAACATGTGACAAATAGAACAAAGTGACTCAGTTTGTTGACTCTGATAAATCACATTCATCAAGTTGAGAGATTATTACCTTTTGCAGATTATTCTACTTCCTCCTCAGTCCCAAACTTTTCCTCCTTTGAGATTTATGGTATTCCAACTGTGGCACCTCCTGTCTGCCCCATTGATCTCCCTGCTTCTCCTCATTCCCTGAGGACTTTAGCACCTGCATCACAATTTTCCTCTCCATCTCTGTCTTTGTCATCAGCAAGGGCAACTTCTAACCACTTGAATGTCTTAACCGATAACCTGACCTCAAACTTCTTCTACTTTCTTGACTCCAATAACTTTCATTCATCCACACTCTACTTATGAAAATTCTATCATATTTATACCCTAAATCTCAATAATTATCAGTTCTATTCCACCACTTAAATAGAAATACATAAAATTAAAAATATGACTTTAAGTCCTTATTAGACAAAGGCCAACAGAATCAAACATGTAGTCCAACAAAATCAAGTTTATTGGCTCAACGCAGAGCGAGAGGGCTCTTCAAAGCACCTTCATGTTTTTCAACAATGGCGAGAAGGCACATGCCTTCTGAAAAGTTTGGATTCTTATCAAAGGATTGTGAGGAAGGGGCTAGGGGATTTGGGGATCAGTTCTTGACTGGTTGTTGTTTCTGAGGTGAGATTAGGAGAAGGGACTAATCTAGGATTGGACACTGTCATGAGATGATGGCAATTCAGCAATTGGATGTCTCCAGCATTAGGTGAGAATAGCACATCAGACCTGGGTGCGTTATTGGTAAGAAAACAGTAGTCACTAAAAAATTAGATCATTTTAGTGTTTTTACAGCTGCTGCATAAACTTGGAAGAAACGATGTTTTGTCTTAACTTCATAGCTAGACTGCTTGGTGTCTGTCCAAGCAGCCTCATGAATGACAAGGATGCTTTCGTTTTTCATCCCTAACAAGTTATGTTTTTCTGCAAATATTTATTTCCTTTTATTTACTAAATTTATTGAAATAAAATTGTTAATAATATCCATTTGTAACCATCTTAATAGCTACAGAATGTGTAGTTATGCTCCCTTTCAGGTCTTATTTAGATTATTAATATTTTTACTTTCTTCTTGATTAATATTCCTATTGACTGTTCAATTTTATTAATCTTTTCAAACAATGAAATTACAGACTTGTTTATTTTCTCTATGGGACATAATTTCTATTTCTTTGATCTATGTTCTTTCATGTTTTATACTTTTTTTAATTTATTTTTTTCTTTTTCATGCTTCTTGAGATGGAAGCTTATACTTTTGCTTTCAGTCTTTTCTTGAGGTTGGTTGCCAACACTTTATCCTGAGTATGGGGCATATTTTCCCTTTTTTTCCCCATATGCTAGTAATTTTGAATGATGCCATGGATATTGTGAAGGATAGGTTATGGAGAGTCTGGATTGTGTTATATTTCTCTCAAACATAGTTATTGTGTGAATGTACCACAATTTCTTTACCTGTTCAGTCAATGATGGACATTTGAGGATTTTGTAGTTTTTGGCAATTATGAATAAAGCTTCTATAAATATCTCCATACAGGTCTTTGTGTGGATATGTGTTTTCATTTATCTTGGATAAAAACCTAGGATTGGAATTGTTAAGTGTTATGGTTAGTGTATGTTTAACTTTATAGGAAACTACAAACTTTTTCTCAAGATGGCTGTACCATTCTCAAAATGGCTGTACCATTTTGCATTCCCACAAGCACTGTATTTAAGTTCTGTTTGCTCTGTGTCCTTTCCAGCACTTGGTATTGTCAATAAAAAAGAAAAGAAAAGAAAGGCCATCCTAATACGTTTGTAGCATTAACTCATGTATTTTAATTTGCATTTCCCTAGTGACCAATTGTGTTCAACATCATTTCAAGTGCTTATTTGCCATCTGTTAGGTCTTCTTTGGTGAAGTGTCTGTTCAAATCTTTTACCTATTTTTAAAAAGTGAGTTTCTTGTTCTCATATCATTGAGTTATGAGAGTTCTTTATATATTCTGGGTCCAAATCATTTAATAAATACGTGTTTTGTAAATATTTTATTTCAATTTGTGTCTTCTCATTTTATTTTCTAACAATGGCTTTTGAAGTTATGAAAGCCTTAATTTTTCTCAAGTCCAATTTATCTATTATTTTTGTGGTTCATGTGTTTGGTGTCATATTTAAGAAAATTTTTCCTCAGCCCAGGTCAATAAAATTTACCTATGCTTTCTTTTTCTTGAAATATTATAACGATGGTTTACATTTCATTCTAAGATACATTTTGCCTTAATTTTTGCTTTATGTGTGAAGTAGGTATTGGGATGGGATATTTTTTAATGGTTGTTGAGTTCTTCCAGCACACTTCATTGAAAATCTTTTCTCCATTAAATTTCATTGTCTTCTCTTTAAAAAAGTCAATGGACAAAATATGTATAGATCTATTTTGAGGACTCTCTATTCTGTTCCGTTGATCTATATGTTTATCCTTACGACAATACTGCAGTCTCTTGATTACTACAACTTTATGGTAAGCCTTGAAATCAGATAATAGGAGTCTTTCAAATTTATTTTTGCTTTGCAAAATTGTTTTGACTACTCTAGGTCCATTTCTTTTCCATATAATTTTGGAATGTTTGTCAATTTCTACAAAAAATTACCAAAACTTTCATTGCTATTGCATTGAATCTATAGATCACTTTAGGGGACAGCTAACATGGTAACATTGGTGCTGTTGTAAATGGTACTGACTTTAAAAAATTTAATTTGTTTTTCACTTTCAACTGTTCATTGCTACTATACACTTGATTTTTTATTTCTGTATATTGACCTTGTATGCTGTGACTTTGTTAAACTAAATTATTCTAGTCACTTTTAAAAAATTACCAGTTAGCAGCTTAAAGCATACACATACACATGCATACACATATACTTAGTACACACATATTTTCATTTCTAGTTTACTTCATCCCTTCATATAAAGCCACATTATAGCCTGGAATTATTTCTTAGAGCTTATTATTTTTTCTGATCATTTATCTGCACTTTCTTATTTTCTGCATAAACAATCATCTCATATGACACTCTATTTCTTTATGTCCAATCATTATGCCTTTATTTCTTTTTCTTGCCTGATTGCTCTAAGACTTCCAATACTATGTTAAATAAGAGAGGTGAAAGTGGGCATGCTTGTCTGCTTCCTGGTCTTAGAGGGATAGCTTTCAGTTTTTCTCCATTGAGAATGATATTAGCTGTGGGTTTGTCATATATGGCCTTTATTATGTTGAGGTATCTTCTTTCTATATCTGTTTTATTTAGAGTTTTTACCATAAATGGGTGGTGTTTCTTGTCAAATGCTTTGTCAACATCTATTGAGATGATCAAGTGATTTTTATTCTTCATTTTGTTAATGTGGTGTATCACATTGATTGATTTGCAGATGTTGAACCATCCTTTCATCACTGAAATAAAACCCACTTGATCATAATGTGTCGTCTTTTTAACGTATTGTTCTATTTGATTTACTAGTGTTTTGTTGAGGATTTTTGCATCGCTGTTAATCAGTGATATTGTCCTGTAGTTTTCTTTTTTTGTGTTGTCCTTGTCTGGTTTTTGTATCAGGATAATATTGGCTTCATAGAATGCGTGAGAAAGCCTCCCCCCTCCTCAATTTTTTGGAATAGTTTGAGAATGATAGCTATTAAATCTTCTTTGAATGTTTTGTAGAATTCACCAGAGAAGCCATCTGGTCCTGGACTTTTATTTTTGGGGAGGTTTTAAATTACAGTTTCAATCTCCTTACTGGTGATGTGTCTATTCAAATTCTCTATTTCTTGATCCAGTTTTTGAAGTTTGTATGATTCTAAGAATTTGTCCATTTCTTCTAGATTGTCCAATTTGTTGGTGTATAGCTTTTCATAGTATTCTCTTATAATCTTCTGTATTTCTGAGGTGTCCGTTTTAATTTCTCCTCTTTCATTTCTGATTTTACTTATTCACTTTTCTTGGTGAGTCTAGCTAAGGGTTTGTCAATTTTGTTTGTCTTTTCAGTTGACCAGCTCTTGGTTTCATTGATTTTTTTCTCTTGTTTTCTTAGTCTCTATTTCATTTTTTTCTGCTCTGATTTTTATTATTTCCTTCCTTCTGCTGTTTTGGGGCTTTGTTTGTTCTTCTTTTTACAGTTCCTTTAGGTGCACTGTCAGATTGTTTATTTGGGATTTTTCTTGTTTGTTAGGTAGGCCTGAATTGCTATAAACTTCCTTCTTAGAACCACTTTCACTGTATCCAATAGATTTTGGCATGTCATGTTTTCATTTTCATTTGTCCCCGGGAATTTTTTTATTTCTCCTTTGATTTCTTCATTGATCCATTGTTCAGTAGCATTTTGTTTAATCTCCACATTTTTGTGGCTTTTCCGGTTTTCTTCCTGTAGTTAATTTCTAGTTTCATACATTTTTGGTCAGAAATGGTGCTTGGTATTATTTCGATCTTCTTACATTTATTGAGACTGGTTTTGTGGCCTAATATGTGATTAATCTTGTAGAATGTTCCATGTGCATTTGAAAAGAATGTGTTCTGTGATTTTTGGATGGAATGTTCTATATATGTCTACTAAGTCCATCCAGTCTAATGTGTCATTTAAGGCCAGTGTTTCCTTATTGATCTTCTGTTTTGATGATCTGTCCATTGGTGTAAGCAGAGTGTTACAGTCCCCTAATATTATTACGTTACTGTCTATTTCTCATTTTACGTCTGTTAATAATTGCTTGATATATTTAGGTGTTCCTATGTTGGGTGCATAGATATTTACAAGTGTTATAACCTCTTGTTGGATTTTTCCCTTTATCATTATGTAATGTCCTTCTTTATCTCTCGTTACAATTTTTTGTTTTAAAGTCTATTTTGTCTTATATAAGTATTGCGACTCCAGCTTTCTTTTCATTGCCATTTGCATGGAGTATCTTTTTCCATCTTTCACTTTCAGTTTGTGAGTGTCTTTAGGTCTGAAGTGTGTCTCTTGTATGCAGCATATATACGCGTCTTGCTTTTTTAATCCAATTGGCCACCCTATGCCTTTTGATTGGAGCATTTAGTCCATTGACATTTGAAGTAGCTATAGATAAAAATGTATTTATTGCCATTTTGTTACTTTTTTTTCTGGGTGTTTTAGTAGTTCTCTGTACCTTTATCCTTCTCTGGCTTTCTTCCTTTGTGGTTTCATGGCTTTCTTTAGTAATATGTTTGATTTCTTTCCTCTCACTTATTTGTTCACTTATTATAGGTTTCTCGTTTGTGATTACCATGAGGTTTCTATATAATATTCTACTTATATAGCAATCTATATTGAGTTGATAATCTCTTTAGCTTGACCTCTTTCTAAAATCTCTACTCTTTTACTCCCCTTCTCCCACATTTTAAGTTTTTGAAATCCTATCTAATCTCTTGTTTTATGTGTGTCTATCTATTACCCTGTTATCATTGAAATAGGTAATTTTAGTACTTTGTCTTTTAACCTACATATTATCTTCATAGGTGGTTAATCTGCTACCTTTACTGTATTTTTGTCTTTACTAGTAATTTTATTGCCTGTTTTGGGTATTTTTTTTTGATAATTTTCTTATCGTTATTTGTGGTCTTCTCTTTGCCACCTAAATAAGTCCCTTCATCATTTCTTGTAAAACTGGTTTCTTGGTGATAAACTCCTTTAATTTTTGCTTCTCTGGGAAGCTCTTTATCTCTCCTTCCATTTTGAATGATAACTTTGCTGTTTATAGTATTCTTGGCTGTAGGTTTTTTCCTTTCAGCACATGTCATGACAGTCTCTTCTAACCTGTAGGGTCTCAGCTGAGAAGTCTGCCGATAGCCTTATGGGCTTTCCTTTGTGTGTCACTTGTTGCCCTTCTCTTGCAGTTTTTAGAATTTTCTCTTTATCTTTAATTTTTGACATTTTAATTTATAATGTGTCTCAGTGTGGACCTGTTGGTGTTCATCTTGTTTGGTGCTCTCTGTGCTTCCTGTACTTGGATGTCTGTTTCCTTCCTTAGGTTAAGAAAGTGTTCACCTATTATTTCTTCAAATAAATTCTCTGCCCCTTTGACTCTCTCTTCTCCTTCTGGGACACCTATAATATGAATGTTAGTGTGCTTGATATTGTCCAGGAGTTCCCTTAGACTGTTTTCATTCTGTCTAATTCTTTCTTCTTTTATCTGTTCAGCTTGGGTGATTTCCTCTAATCTTTCTTTCAGCTCACTGACCTGTTCTTCTATATCATCTACTCTGCTGAGTCCCTCCAGTGAATTTTTCATTTCCAGTAATGTACTCTTCATCTCTAATTGGTTCTATTTCATATTTTCCAATTCTTTGTTGATCTTCTCACTACGTATATCCAGTCTTTTCCCAATATCAGTGAGCATCCTTATGAGTTTTTGTTTGAACTCTTTGTCACATAAATTGGTTATTTCTGTTTCATTTAGTTCTTTTTCTGGGATTTTGTCCTGTTCCCTTGCTTGGAATGTATTCCTTTGTCTCCTCATTATGCTTTTTTTTCTGTGCTTATATCTAGGTATTAGGTGAGTCAGCTGTGTCTCCTGATTTTGGATAAGTGACCTTATGTAAGAGATGCCTTTTGAGACCCAGTAGTGTGCTTCCCTCTTGTCATTAGTCCAAGTGATCCACTAGTGACCCCTGTGTGGGCTACTCGTGTCCTCCTGCTGCAGTAGGGTTGCTCTTACTGCTGGTATCCAGGAGTCTAGTCTTTCCCTCCCTGGCAGGCTGTTTGTAAATTGGGCTGGGGAGCTCCAATGCCATTGGCTACAAAGTCTAATAGGACACTCCTGTTGCAATTTTCCTGATAATTGTGTAGGTACTCAGTGTAGTGGGTTGCTAGCCTCAGGTTGCTAGCCTGTAGTTCTCAAGCCTTCAAGGCTGTTGTCAGCTCTCTTAGGATTGCAGCTGAGTGGGGCTAGCCATAGGCATGGGAGCAGCCATTTGTTTCAGGCTTTGGAATGTGGGACTCCTCCTCCTTGTGGCTGTTTGTGAATGTGCAGAAAATTTTAAGAAATCTATAACCATGTACTATAACTCATTTAGTAAGATCACAGTATACAAAGCATAATATACCAAAGCCATTTTATTTTCCTTTGCCAGCAGCAAACAATGTAGTGATTAAAACAGAAAAAATATATTTATAATGTGCTAAAATCCATAAATATTTAGGAATAAATTTATGAAAAGCTAAACAATACTTCTTCAAAAGAAATATAGAAACAAGAGAAATTAAAGAAGACATAAATAAATGGATAATAATATACCATGTTCATGGATTAGAAGATTCATTATTATTAAGGTACTATTTCTCCAAAAGTTGATCTATTGTTTCAATGTAATACAGATCAAAATTCTAGAAGGACCTTTTGTATAAATAGACAAGCTGATTCCATGTCGATGTGCAAACTAACCAGAAAACTTAAATTAACTTTTAAAAATGAAGAATAAAGTTGGAGGATTTACACTACATGACTTCAAGACTTACCATAAAGCTAAAATAATCAAGACAGTACAGTGTAGGGAAATAATAGACACACAGATCAAAGAAACAAAATGTCCATCAATAGATCCATGTATGTATGCGATTTATTAATAATATACTGACCAATTGATTTTGGACTAATGTTAAGGTCAATTCTATGGGGAAAGAATTTTCAGCATATGTTACTGGAGCAACTTCATATTTATATGGAAAAAGTGACCAACAAGCTTTACCTCGTATCAAAAATTAACTCAAAATCATCATAGGCGTAAATATGAAAGACAAAGCTATAGTATTCCTAGAGCTAAATATACAAAAGAGATCTTTGTAGATTTAGACTAGGCAAAGATTTTTTAGGTAGGACACAGACGCACAAACCATAAAAGAAATAGAAGAGACATATTGGAATTCACAAAAATTTTAAATGTTTAATTTTCAAACAGAAAAATCCAGAACTCTGAAAGAGAGAAAATGTCTGCAATACATATGCATGTAAAAGGTCTTGTATATAGGATGTATAGAACTTTTAGAACTGAAAAATAAGACCAAGAGCCTAAGTTTTAAAATAGGGAAAAGCTTTGAACAGGTCCTTCAAAAAGGAGATATACAGATAGACAGTAAGCACATGAGAAGATGCATAGCACCATGAGTCATCAGAGAAATACAAATTACAATGAAAAAGAGGTGCAATTATTAGAATGGCTAAAATTGAAGACCAATATCAAATGTTAATGTTTTGGAGCAATTGGAATTCTCCACATCACACGTGGAAATATAAAACCATATAACCACTGTAGAAACTGTAGTTTCTTAATCATGTAAATATTTGTACACATACCTGTGACCTAACATGCCCACTTTGTATTTAACTAAGACAAGTGAAAACAAATATTCATGCCCAGATTACTTGAATGTTCACAGATAGCACCTTTACTCAAAAAACCCCCAAAGTAGAAAAAACCTCAAAGCCCGGTAAGAAGTGAATGGATAAAAAAGTGGTGTATCCATATAATAGAATGCTACTCTGCAATAAGAAGAAGCAAATTACTGATACAAAAAACATGAATGAATCTCAAAATAATTATCTTGATAGAAAGATGTCAGATATAATGGAGCACATGCTATGTTACTCTAATTTAAAAGGCTCAAGAAAAAGCAAATTAATCTATATTGTCAAAAAGTAGATCAACACTTACTTGGGACCAGGAGCAGAGGGAAGCATGGACTGCAAATAGATGTGAGGAATCTTTAGAAGGTGATGGAAATGTTTTCTTGGTTTTTTTATTGTTATTGAAATGAATAACAAGGACGATTACTATCTGAAAAGATAATTTTTCTCTTCCAGAACACCTTCATCATTCATATAGTATTATTTTCGTATTCAAGAAAATGGGCTTTAAATTCAAACAAGTAATTACTACTTCCCCCTTATTTACTGATACTTTTGTCTATTTTCCCTTTACTGTGTCTCAACTGATGATATTCCTCTCTCTGTTCCTTGCCAGAAGCTGGTAGAGAAAGTTTAAATGATTTGAATTTAATTGGTGATTACTTTGCTTGACAGGGCTATCAAATTATTCTTTACTACTTTAATTTTTTGGCATATTTAGTTAATGCTATACCACAATTTCTTTTCTTTCTGCCTCAGAGATACTAAATGTTAAATTCCATGCAGGTAGACCTTTGGCTGTTTCTTACTTATATTTCTCATAGCCTAGGACAGTGCCTACAGTATAAGAGCACACTATATAATTTTTTTAATGAAAGGATAAATGAATGACTAATGACCTGTGTTAATGTTTCCAGGAAGATCGTTAAGAGTGTAATGAAGAAATTGTAACATCCACATACTTCTTCAAAATTGAAGTGAGGAGTGGTGGTGTCTGTAGCTCCATTTTATAGCAAGAAATGACACTGTTATTTTCATTACTCTCCTTGTAACTCACTTAACATTGCATTTGGAAGAGGAGTGGATGAAGATAATAGCAAAGATAGACTGGTGGTTTAGTGTAGAGAGACAGATCAGCAGCATTATGCTCCTCAATTGTCTTTGCAGATCATAGCACATGCATGCATAGAATATCAATGATGTGACTTCAGAATTCACTAACTGTATTCTGAATAGATGCATAAGAAAAAAATACCAATCTCTAGCAATCAGGGCCACTTAGCAGGAAGCAAAAATCCTAACACTGCAAGGAGCAAGTGCAATAAGACCCACAGAGAGAAATTCAGTCTATATGAGCATATGACAGACAATGATTGTTACAGGTTATAACTAGCCCATCAGAGAGAAGGAATCTGGGTCATTAATCAGAACCTGCTGTCACTATCTTATTTTTTTGAATTTTGAGTGTGTAATAAAGTACATACAGCTCTCATTCTTGTGTATACATTGAAACTCAATCTTATCACAAGTTCTCGAAAAGCAGAGACTTAGACAGAAATTCTTATGCAAGCAGTTTAGTGAGGAATGATCTCAGTGAAAACTGTAAGGATGAGAGAGAAGCAGGACAAAGCATGAGGTGAAGCCAGAAAAAGATGCGGGCTCTGCTGAAATGTACCTTTAGTCTGATCTCACAGGGAGCACTGGAGCATGATTGGCACCTCAGAGTTGTCCTAACTTGCAGCAACAGGGCGTTTTCATTGATGTTTCTAAATCATTGTTTCATTCAGTTGTTGGCCATGGGCCACCCTGGGAGTGAGGGCATGTACTCCTAGATAGTTCCAGTCAACTACATTCCTTTCAGCCAAGAGCAATTCTTAATAGAAGACATTAGCAGCTGGCTCTCAAAGAAGTTTAGTGAAGTGTTCAATGGACTAATAAGATGCAACTGGGAAAGGCATAAATGTGTCTACCTAGCTTCCAAAAATCCCAATTAATTGTTATCTATGACTATCTAGACTGCTACACCACATCTGTTAACATTGAGTTCTGGTGTCCAGAGCAGGCCCTCCAGAGTAAGTGCCTCACCTTATAGAATTCATTCTTAATGATTATAATTTCTCTCTTGGTTTTAATACATTATTCAAGCAAGGGGCTTCTTGGATGAGGTAGCATTTGTGCTGAACCTTAAAGAATGGATAAGAGTTTATGTGCATGAAGTTAGGAGAAGGGATTTTCAGACAGAGAGAATAGAGTACAGAAAGAGGAAATTACAGAATTTAATCAGGAGGTAGTGTGTTGACAGGTGTGCCTCAAGAGTTGAGGTTAGGAGAGCAGATATTGGAGATGGGACTTGGTAGAACAGAGGGTGGAAGGTTTTGAAGGCCAAGCTGATGAAACACGCAATTAGGAGTCATTTGTGGATATCATGTATGGCAGCGCAGTAACTGGGATTTGGATGAAAGGGGATTTTCCTCTGCAGTAAGGTCTTCTAAAGCAGAGTTGCCTCAGAAATCAATCACTGTGCTCATACTGTGTGTTAATCTTCTTGCTACTCACCTTCTTATGAATGTTTCCCCAGGCAATAGCTTCTCATGGCACACTATTCCCTTCTCCTGTGTATAGGGCAGAGGAGTACTTCAGATTTGGCCAATTTTCAAAATCATGAAATAAATGATATTTTTCAGGAAGTAAAATATCCCTAACAATATACCTATATCCCAAGATATATTTTTAACAAGTTGAATTTACATTATTTCAGTTGTTATTCAGAGAATAAGTGCAAACATCACTAAAAAGTCTCTGTGGTATATCAGGAGTTTAAAACTTTTTTGTGGATATCACATTGGGTAATAGATCCACAGAGCACAAAGCTCCTGGTTTCTAAAGCAGTAGTCTCAAGATAACGGTCCCCAGTGGCCCAAGGACTCATTAAAATCTTCATAGTACTGAGCTCCATCCTTAAAGAATGGAGAAGACACAACCTTTTATGTTATAGGAGATTCTAATGTCAGAGGGGACTCATCACAGGCGTCAAAAGGGAAAAACTGCCTTAAAACTTATTTGTGAATTATGAGATACGTGAAATCACAGGAAGAACTGCAAAAAATCATAGCTGAATTGTGAGATTGTAAGTTCTTCCTCCACTTAATCACGTTATTTTAAGAGACTTGAAAGTGATGTTCCTTCTGTACGAGGTGGTAATTTTAGGTTTTTTTCTCTTTAAATGATGAATATTCTATATCTTCTAATAGTCAAGTACTTGTAGGTATTAATAGTGTGCTGGAAAATATTAAAGAAACTATGAGCACAGATAAGCTGGAAATTAAGAATGTTGTCAATTCCCTACTCCTGGTAGAGATGGAATCCAGAAAACTACATGGGGGAAGCTTTGCAGAACTGCAAACAGAGAATAGGATGGCAAACTCAAGGCAAAAGCCAGGTGAATAAAGAGGAAAAGGCCTGGGAAAAGCAAACAGAGGGCTGAAAAACTGTTATAGGCATCTTGTTCTCCAGTGCCTGCCTGAAATGTTGGGAAGAATGGAAACAATGTCCTACTGACAATCTTCTGTCACAGCTGCATTGTAAGAATATGAAAGAAAAGAGTTTAACATCAACATATATGAAAAGAAAAGTATCATAAAATTCAAAAATTCTCAGCCAGAATTAAGGAGAAAAATTTTACAAATTACGTATGTTCTGATTTCCTGGAGATTTCCCCTTGGAGAGGCTTGCCAAGAATTTGTGGTAAATATGGGTGGAGTTGTACTGTTTTGATAAAGCTCCCATGGAGTTGCCGATATGCCATGTAGTAGATGACCACTTGTGTAGGTCAAGTGTGATTTGATTCTACAGTGAATAAGGGCAATAGCTAAAATGAGAAAATGATAGTCTCTTTCTCTTAGACTCTAAGCAACCACTGCTGGTATTTTCAGAAGTTTGTTTGTTCACCATTCACAAATTCAATTAGTGGGCATGTAGAAAGCTTCTGTACAGGCATTCACACTGCTGGGTGACAAGATCCATAAAACCTCTTTAGAGAGCCCCAACTATCTTTAGTACATGTCAAAATAAAATAAATGCTAAATAGAGATAAAAAAAAGGATTGTGGAGGAATTAGTAAATGCACCAAAATAATAATTACGAGCAGCTTTCTGGAAAAGAAGGAATTCTATTTTTCCTAGCATCATTGAAAGAATCTTACTCAAAAATCTACATTCACTAGACTTAGGCTACAAGATGGGGCGTACAAAATTTTAAAGATGGTCTCTGCCCTGTCTAGTATGGGAGTCAAGTTATTTAAAAAGTTTTTTTAAAAAAAGAAGAAAACTTCATCTTGATAAAATGGGATGTGATTCTAGAAGAAATTACTAATACAGCCAGGGAGGTTTAGGTAGACTTCTGAGGGGAGGTGACATTTGAATGGTCTTTTCAGGAATGCTAGGCTTTTAGCAGGCAGAGGAGGGCAGGAAAGACATTGTAAATTAAAGAAAATGAGTCTGAAAAGTAGAAGAGCCATGAAGGGCATAGGATGTTTGGGAAACAGTAGGATGTTCCCCATATAGGAGAGGATGACAGCAGGAGATGAGACTGGACAGCTAAGACCTAGAATGCCATGCTAGGACCCTTGCTCTGAGGGAGGCCTTATAATCAACCAGCCAAGCAAGTGGATCTCCAGACTCTCACTGTTTGCTGTAAATATACTGTGCATGTACACTTATGAACTGTATCGCCTTTAGCAAATTAAGTAACTCCTTAAGTCATAGTTTCCTCACTACAAACATGGTCAGAATAATAGCACTTATCTCTCAGGATAGCTATGAGGATATGTGAGATCATATAGCTGAAACATGCAATAAAGATTAGAAGTTTTAGAATTATCTACTGTGTAAGCAAAAGGTATCTAAAAGAAGACTAAAATGAAGAGATGCAGCATGATTGTAGAGTTAACACAGAAAAGCTGGTAGTAGGGGAAGGACAGGACAGGGAGAGGGAAAGACAAGATTGTTGCAATATCCAGATGAGCAGTAGAGTAGAATGAAGGACACATTTTTCAGTTAGGATCCTGGAATCTAGAAAATGTGAACAACAGCAGAGGATGAGTAGTGAAATTAATCCAAGGAAGGGCATGACAAATGAATAAAAGTCTGATCTAAGAAAAATGGAGGAGGGACAACTGAGGCAGGTGGAACACCATATACAAAGGCACAGCAGCATGGAAGAACACAATGTTTTGGAAAACAGAGGGTACTGGTTTGAGTGCAGGTTAGGTAGAGGGATGTGGTAGAGACTGAGCCAGGAGCAGTATGAACACAAAATATCGTGCTGGGATATTTGGATTTCCTCCTATAAGCAGTTTAGCCATTCACTATTTCTGACACTATCAGTGACTTAATATATCCTGTGTTTGGGAATTGAACACCTGGTCACAATGTAGTGAATAAAATAAAATTGCAGGACACTTGTGACTAATAGACAACCATGGAGGCACTATGTTCACCCTGTGGGATAGGCCCAGGATGATGGCAAAAGGAATAAATAAAAGAGGATAAGGATGCTTGCAAACAGACATCTGGAATTTTGAAGTGACTTATTGGATAAAAAGATCAGGGAGGAGCAAAAAAAATGGAGTCAGATTGTGGCTCCCTGATGTCTGTAATTAACTCAAATAGGAAGCACACGAAGAAACTCCAACATGTGGGGAAATATGGTTGGTTCTGTCTGAAAATCATACATCCAATTATCAGAGGTTATTCTAGCATTGAGGATATACCAAAGGAAATTGAGAATCATTTTTGGTAGAGATGGGAATTGGAGAGTCACATAAGGGAGGCAGTAACTGAAGCAACAAGAGAGGAAAAATGTTTCTTTCAGAGGCAAACAGTCTGGGAAAGCTTCAGAGGAAAGAGTGTGGAAGAGTCTCAAAGAAGCCATATGGGTCTTAGTTGAATTTCTTGAGTAGAGGAGTTTCTTACCTGAGGGTCTTCTGTTTGCTGTGAACTGTACCCACAATACTCTCTCCCCTGATCTTCACCTATTTACTGGTTGCTCATTGCCATTCTATTCTCCACTAAAGTATGTCACCTCCTCTGAGAGGCCTTCCCTGACTCCACAAACAAAAGTGGCCATTCTCTCACATCACAGAGATCCTGTGTCTTGTTCCTTGTTGTGTTTCCCATGTAGAAAAAGCCTGGCACATCATATGCATTTAGTCAATATGTAGTGAATAAATTCATGACTTCTATAATCACTTAACCACTCTGTACCGCACTTTATCTTTTATAAAAACAGAATGAGACTTCCTACCACATAGACTTGTGAGGATTACACGAAACATCTCTGTCTAACCTCAGCATATCATCTGGCACATTACAGGTATAAGCAGGTGCTGGTTACCTGGCCTGACTCCTCTTGTATTCTTTGCCCATAACTACAATGCAAATAGACAACACCAACTCTTAAAATATTTTGTTTTTTTGTCTTCTTTTGTCTTTAATCTTTGTGAATCCTACAGAATAATTTCCAGCCAGTGTTTCTCTCTTTCTCTTATACATTCCTATATTTTCCATCACTGATTTCTTACCATCTTTCTTTCTCCTTCCCTTTAACAGTAACAGAAGTTAAAATCAAAATTCTATGGAATGTCTTCATATCACTTTTCTGCCCTCACCTACAAGACTGGATGTTTAATGAACAACTTAATAGAAAAAAGATTTTCCAAATCGATCTGAGGAATGTGAATTGACTCTGCACTTCAAAGCAAACCACATAACAAGTATACCTGCTAGAAAATGTCCTGGAGGTTTAGCTAACAAGTCAAAATTTGGGACATAATGAAAAGATTATTCTATTCTAGAATGAGACAATACCTTTGAATTCATTTTGACTCCAAACTAGTCCGTTATATAATACCAGGTATCTGGAACAAAGCTTCAATAAGAAGCTCTTAAGAACTTAAAAATTATTGATCTCTATTAAGAACTAGTGATATTATGGATCTCAAGCTCCAATTATTACCATGGATAGGAACCCAGCAGAAGTTACAATGTGTTAAATTCATTTATGTGGTCTAGTTAATGTCATAATTATCACCTTTGAAGATGCTTCATGTTCCTGCACTGATGAAAAGAGGATTGCATTGAAAGAAAAGTCAAAGTTCCCTTAGGAAATCTCACTGATTCCCCTAAATGTTTTAAATGTCATATTCATTTTAAGTGACGTAAATGATTGAATTATGGTATTCATTCGATCAATAGTTTATTAAGCTCTTATGAATGCCAGGGTACCGTTAGATCACAAAAGGCATTTGAAAAATATGCATCACAAGATCCAGTGGGTCAGAACAAAGCAATTTTATTCATATTTTCTCCCTTACATGCAGATCCTGATTGGAGAAGAGAGAGATAAAGAGTGCTTTTGTGTGTAGAATCCAAGAAGATATTTGGGCTCATTCTATGTCATTTACACAGATTCTCATACTAGAATTATTCTTATCTCTCTGACTCCTGAAATTGACTTTAGTCAGGTGCATATAGCATCCCTTTCTCAGTCTCTCTCATGAAGAGTTGCCTGAAACTTGCCCAGGTGCCCTTGATTAAAGTCTAGGTGACATCAGTTCATAAGGATCTTTATATGATCATCCAGAATCTCAACCTGAAGAACCTCTGCACCTTTGGAGCAAAGTTGCTGTGCCCACCAGGAGGATGGGCAATCGTACCACAGTGAGCACATTCCTTCTGTGGGGATTTTCCAGTTTCCCAGAATTGCAGAGTCTCCTCTTTGTGGTGATTTTATTCTCCCACATGACCATCCTAACTGCAAATGTATCTATAATGATGGCCGTCAAGCTCAGTCACAACCTTCACACCCCCATGTACTTTTTCCTCTGTGGTCTGTCCTTTTCAGAAACTTGTACCACTATGGTAATCCTCCCCCGTATGTTAGTGGACTTGCTGTCAGACAGCAAGACTATTTCTCTTCCTGAGTGTGCCACACAGATGTTTTCCTTCTTTGGCTTCTCAAACAATAACTGCTTCACCATGGTTGTCATGTCCTATGACCGTTACACTGCCATTCACAACCCACTGCATTATGCTGTCCGGATGACCCAAAAGGTCTGCTTTCAGCTCACGATGGCCTCTTGGATGGTTGGATTCCTGGTTTCTCTGTGCGTTGTCATCACTGTATTCAACCTATCTTTCTATGACTCCAACCTCATCCAGCGCTTCTTCTGTGACATCTCGCCTGTGGTCTCCCTTGCTTGTGATTACACTTTGTATCATGAAATGGCTATTTTTGTGCTCTCTGCCTTTGTGTTGGTGGGAAGCTTTATTTTAATTGTGATTTCTTATGTCTTCATTGGGTCCACAATTTTGAAGATGCCTTCTGCAAAGGGGAGGTATAAGGCCTTCTCAACTTGCTCCTCCCACCTCACTGTAGTGTGCATCCACTATGGATTTGCTTGCTTTGTTTATTTGAGGTCCAAGGACAGTGACTCATTCCTTGAAGATATGCCGATGGCTGTGGCATATACAGTGCTGACACCTCTGCTTAATCCCATAGTATACAGTCTAAGAAACAAAGATATTCAGGTAGCCCTAAGGAAGGTAGTAGACAATGCAATTAGGTTTATCTCTCAGACGGTTAATAAAAGAAACTTGAACATTTAAAAATTTACAGATTGCTGATAAATAAAAGTGGATTAAGGAGAGTACCTCCAATAAAAATCGTCACTTTGTGTACAAAGCAACTAAAGTATTGTTTTTATTGCCAGGTTGATCCTGGCATCGTCATTTTTCTACTACAAACAGGATACATTTTAAAAATATTTTTAAATTCATGTGTGCATGCATTTATATGTGTGTGTATATATATACATATATATATACACACACATATACAAGCAGTAGAAGAATCAAAATTTGTTTTGGAACACAGCATTTTCATGACAGTAGTTGAATGAATCTTTCTATTTATGGATTGTAGTTTTAGTGTCAATTCCAAGAACTTTTTTACTAGCCATGTATTTTAAATCTTTTCTCCTATTTTTTTCTAAAGGCTTAGAGTTGATAGCCCTACATTTTACATTTAAGCCTATCATCTATTTTGACTTAATTGTTGCATGACATATGAAATTTCAGTTGAGGTGCTTCCAACCTCTGTGGATGTCCAATTGCTCTAGCACCATTTTCGAAAAGGCTTCTTTCTTTCAGTAGATTCCTTTTACACCTTTTGAAAAAATCAGTTGGGTATACTTGTGTGGGTCTTTCTCCAGTCATCTTTATTGATCTGTGTGTTTGTTCTTCCACCCGTACCACACTGTCCTGATGACTTAGCTATATAGTAAGACAACATCTGGCACAGTGATTCCTTCCAATTGATTCTTCTCTTTCAAGATGATTTTATAATTCTAAGACCTTTTCTCTTCAGTAATGTAAGGATTTTAGTGCAGTAAATTTTCCTTTCAGGACTGCTTTACCTGCATATCACATGTTTTCATATGTGTCTTTTAAATTTTTCATTCTGTTCTATGTATTTTGTAAATACTGGAGTTCCAAGTATTCTTTTCATCATTTACTTTCTGTTTAGAGAACTTCCTTTTGCCATTACTTAAAGGTAAATTTGTTGGGAACAAATTCTCCTAGCTATCCTTAATTGGAAATGACTTCATTTCTCCCTCATTTTTGAGGGCTATTTTTGCCAGACAGAATTTATGTTTGAAAATTCTTTGCTTTTAGTACTCTAAAAACATTGTGCCACTTCCTTCTTGCCTCATGGTTTCATGAGAAATCTATATCTATATCTTTCACCAAATTTGGGAAGTTTTCAGCCTTCATTTCTTTAAATACCTACTCAGTTCCCCTTTCATTCTCTTCTTTTTATGGGACTCACAATTTATGAATGTTAGCATGTTTTTTATTGCCCCACAGACCCATGTAGTGCTGTCCTTTTCTTTTTCCAATCTTTTTTATTTTTGTTTAGGTCAAGTATTTCTATTTATCTTTATTCAGGTTCATGGATTCTATCCTCTATCATCTCCACTCTACTACTGAGCCTATCCAGCAAGTTGTTTTATTTTTTGACTTCTGGGATTATATTTTTAAGTTCTTTCATTTTCACTTCATTATTTTTATTTTTTATAAGTTCTCCTTCTTTGCTGAAATTTTCTATCTTGTTAATTTGTGTTAAGAATTAATGATAGCTTATTGATGCATTTGTTTGATGGCTGCTTTAAAATCTTTGTCAGATAATTTCAACATCCCATTCATCTTGGTATCAGCATATATTGTCTTTTCTCATTCAAGTTGTGATTTTTCTGGTTCTTGGTATGGCAAAGGGTTTTCGATTGTATCATAGACATTTAGGATGTTATATTATGAGACTCTGGATCATATTCAATCATTTTTTAGCAGGAAGTCCCCCTGTTGAGTGTTGCTGTAGCCACTAGGTGAGTGTAGCTGTTCAGCTTCCTGCTCGGCACTATTGACACAACTCTGGCAAAAACAGAGTAGTGACTCACACAGCCTCCTTGCAGATGAGTGAGATGGAAGCTCAATTCCCCCCTCTGCCCTGTTGTCTCCTTCCCAGTGTTAGTGTGATACTAACTTGCATGCCTCCTAGCCTCCAAGAGGGCTCACCTCCTTTTTGGCTACACTGATACTAGGGAAGGAGGAAGTGTGGAGTTGGTTCACACGGCTTTGTTGTTGCAGGCTGGAGACAGATGCTCAGCTGTCCACTGGTGCACTCACAAGTAGGGTTGGAGGCGATGGAAGCAGAGTATCACTAGTCCCACCTCACAATCCCTCATTAAGTCTCATTGCCTCCAAATGACAATGGAGGATCATTTCCTCACTGGACCCCACTGAAATTACCTGGGCAAGAGAATCATAGGGTGAGTTGGGTGAAGATCAGCTCCCTACTTGGCCCCACTGAAACCTGGGGGTGGGGGAAAGGTATGACTTTTCCATTGGTGTTTGTCTGGAGTAGGGCAGGTGTTGCCAAAAGGTTTTCTGTTCTGTCAAAGCCACTATTTCCCAAGTTTTTTGGTTAGAAGGAACAGGCTTTTCTTAGAGCTCTTTTTGTCTGTTCCTCTTGGCACTTCTGGTTTGGAGGCTTCTGCAGCACCCTGTCCAGGATACATGGAAGCAATAGGAAAACCCAGGGACTCATCATTATGTGGTTCCTCAGGTCCTGAATTCTCAGGAGTCTGCCTTCTTCCTCCTTTTAGAGTCTTCCTATGCCTGTTTGTTGTGTCACATCTAAGAGTGTTTTTAGAGATAATAAGGAGGACCTAGAGGAATAGAGCTACTTCATCTTCAATGGAAGCAAAAGTCTATGCCTTCAAACAATTAAAGATATTTATCTAGCTTCTTATTTACTTGTATCAGAAAGTTGGTCTAATACAAATTAGCCTGACATATCCAGATGTATAAATCTTCATATTTATTTTGAACAGAAAGGATTGGCTAGAATGGGATGTGTCAGAGACGAATGAAAGTCCTCTAGTGGTGACATATTCTCAACGAGCCCCTCACTGCACCCCTCCACAGAGAGTATATTCCCTAAGAGAAGTCAAAGTATTAAGAGGATATTTGTGATTTGAGCTTTTGCTTAAACTGTATGTGTCTCAGTTACATCCTCTGTAAAATACGGGTTTTAAAAAAACTTTAGGGTTATTCTGAGGATTTATTGGGTCAATACTTGTACATCACTGGTAACAGTTCCTGGAATGTAATGAGCAATCTCGTATTATAGCTCCTATTGCTAATGCTCTTACTACTGCTACTACTACTATTACTAACATTGGACTTCTGGATCTTCTAACTCTTCACCATACAAAAGTGTAAGGGAGATATGTGGTCTCCAGAAAATGGTGATTACAAAAGCTTTACTGAGCTAGCTGGGGTTCTAGCTGACAATCTGAGTGAAACAGTGTTAACGAAGTGGCGTAATTGTGGTGAGCAAGGGTTTATGTAAAGCCTGTCACAGTTATAGCAGAATCTGACACAAACATTCACTTTAATCAAGCTGACATTCAACAGATTCAAAAACAGCGCAGTGAGTGAATTGTGCCAGAGAAAAAGCTTCAGTCAGCCATCCATTCATTTATTAATTTTTCATTCCTTCATTTTAAATAATCATTTAAGCTTACTTTGTTCCAGGAACTGTGTGGAAATTAGATGCATAAGGAAAGAGGAAAGACATTGTAGCTATGCATAAGAAACTTCCAGCATTTGGAGAAAACAAGCACTGATTCCGTAACTACAAGTGCTGTGAGTTCTCCAAAGAAAATACACAGTGTTCTACAGGAGGATAGCAAGTGTCCTTAATTTGGTCTTGAGCTTCAAGAAGGCTTCTGAGAGGATGGGAAACATCATTTAGGGTGGTACCTATAGCATAAGAAGGAGTTCCCCAGGTGAGGGGAAAAACACATCCAGGTAGAGGTACTGCATGTGAGAGGGTCCTGAGGTGGCAAAGAAGATGGACGTGTTTAAGGATTTAAAAGAAGATCAATGATTGATTCTCAGTTATTGGGTGTTTGAGGACCACGAGACAAGTGATAAGAGACAAAAATAAAACAGGGATCATATTCAGTGCTTTGTAAGCCATGTTAAGAATTGTTGGCTTTATTCTAAGATCTTTGGGGCATATTAGAAGAAAGTAATCTGTTTATATTTATGGCAATGCTTGGTGTATGGAGAATGAATTGGAAGAGAGGAAGGAGGAAAATCGTTAGGGTTTATATATATATATAGAGAGAGAGAGAGAGAGAGAGAGAGGGAGGGAGAGATTTTAATGAATTGGCTCACACAATTGTGGGAGCTTTCAATTCCAAAATCCACTGAGCTGTCCAAGGGACTGGAAATGCCAGCAAGAGTTTATCTAACAGTATTACATCCAAAGGAAGCCTGTCGACAGAATCTCTCTTTTTATAGGGTCTCAGTTTTTTCTCTTAAGGCTTTCAACCGACAGAACAAGGGTCACACACATTATGGAGGGTAATAAGCTTTACTCAAAGTCTACTGATTTAAATGTTAATCACATCTAACAAATGCCTTCACAGCAGCATCTAGACTGATGTTTGGCCAAACAATGGGTCACCATACCCTAACCAAATTAACACATAAAATATGCCATTATGGGAGTACTATTGTAAAACAAATGTATGAGATGATAGCTTGAAATAGGAATACTGACAACAAAAATGAAGAGAGGTAGGAGACAAATACTGGAAATGTAATGTGTAAAACTTTGTAATTCAATGTAGGTGTGTGGAGGGGGGAAACAAATTACTCTCAGGTTTCTGGGGTTTTTTTGGGGGGGGGGAAGATTAGCCCTGAGCTAACATCTGCTGCCAATCCTCCTCTTGTTTTTGCTGAGGAGGATTGGCCCTGAGCTAACATCTGTGCCCATCTTCCTCTACTTTATATGTGGGATGCCTACCACAGCATGGCTTGCCAAGTGGTGCCATGTCTACATATACGGCGAACCCACCACTAATATCAAACTCAACAGTGAAAAACTGAAAGCTATCCCTTTAAGAACAGGAAACAGGCAAGACTGCCCACTTTCACCATTTTATTTAACATAGTCTTGGAAGTCCTACCCAGAGCAATCAGGCAAGAAAAAAAAATAGAAGAGATCCAAATTGGAAAGGAAGAAGTGAAACTGTAAATATTTGCAGATGACATGATTTTATACACAGAAAACCCTAAAGAATCCACCAAAAAAACTTTTAGAAATAATAAATGAATGCAGTAATGTTACAGGATACAAAAACAATGTACGGAAATCAGTTGCATTTCTATACATTAACAACAAAATAGCAGAAAGAGAAATTAAGAATACAATCCCATTTACAATTGCAACAAAAAGAATAAGATATCTAGGAATAAACTTAACCAAAGAGGTGAAAAGCCTATATACTGAAAACTATAGAACACTGTTGAGAGAAATTGAAGAAGACATAAAGAAATGGAAAGATATTCTGTGCTGTTGGATTGGAAGACTTAAAATACTTAAAATGTCCATGCTTCCTAAAGCAATCTACAGATTCAATGCAATCCTCGTCAAAGTCCCAATGACATTTTTCGCAGAAACAGAACAAAGAATCCTAAAATGTATGTGGAACAACAAAAGACCCCAAATATCCAGAGGAATCCTGAGAAAAAGAACAAAGCTGTATTTCAAAATATACTACAAAGCTATAGTAACCAAAACAGCATGATACTGGCACAAAAACATACAGACAGATCAATGGAACAGAATTGAGAGTCCAGAAATAAACCCACTCAACTATGGACAGCTAATTTTCGACAAGGAAGCCAAGAACATACAATGCAGAAAGGAGAGTTTCTTCAATGATTAGTGTTGGGGAAACTGGACACCCACATGCAAAAGAATGAATGTAGACCATTATCTTACACCATACACAAAAATTAACTCAAAATGGATTAAAGGCTTGAATGTAAGACCTGACACCATAAAACTGCTAGAAGAAAATATAGGCAATATGCTCTTTGACATCAGTCTTAGCAGCATATTTTTGAATACCACCTCTCACCAGGAAAGGGATACAAAAGAAAAAATAAACAAATGGGACTATGTCAAACTAAAAGCTTCTGCACAGCAAAGAAAACCATCAACAAAGTGAAAAGACAGCCTAATAATTTAGAGAAGATATTTGCAAACCATATATTTGATAAGCAGTCAATATTGAAAATATATAAAGAACTGATCATATATCTCAATAACAAAAACAAACAACTCAATTGAAAATTGAAAAAAATTGATCAGTTGAAAAAAATGGGCAAACTATCTGAACAGACATCTCCCCAAAGTAGATATACAGATGGTCCACAGGCATATGAAAAGATGTCAACATTACTACTTATTAGGGAAATGCTAATCAAAATACAGTGAGTTATCTGTGGGAAATGTGAGAGGATATGAATGTATTTTGACATGTGGTAAACATATAAATAATTGTGGTCAGAAGGATTGTGGTAGACTGGAGATGCTTGCAAAGTCTTTCTACATCTCTTTGAAAGGTGCAGTCTAATTTCCCTCCCCTAGAATATCATCTGGCTTTAGTGATTTGTTTTACCAACAGGAGACAGTGGAAATTATGTTCTGGGTCTCTTGAGGCTGGTTGTAGGAAGCACTGAAGCTTCCTTTTTAGTTTCTTGCGACTATTGCTGTTGGAGTCCTGAGCCACCATGTGAGAAATTCAAACGATCTTTTGGTGAGACCATAGGGAGAGACAGACTACATGGAGAAGGACCGGCCTTCAAGCCATCCCTGCAAAGCTGCTGGTATCCAAGTGGAGCCACCTTGGACTTTCTTCAGATGCCATCTGAAAAGCACTAAGTGACTCATGTTAATGTCATGTGGAGCAGAAGAACCAATGTCATGTGAGGCAAACCCTATCTGAATTCCTGACTCACAAAATAATGTAATATAATAAAATGGTTTTGTTTTAAGCCAATAAGTTTTGAGTGATTTGTTACAGAGCAATAGATAACCTGAACATCATCTTTCCTCAACCAATAAATGACATTCCATTCACATTTACTGAGTAATCTAAGCCAAAAATTTCTGAGGTTCCCTCAACTCATTTTCTTAATTTTTAACCTCCCACACTAATCCATCAGCAAGTCCTGTCTGGTTCTTTAATTAAGCTATATCTTGAATATGTTGATTTCTCTCTAACCACACTGCAGTCGCCCTAGCCCAATGCATCATCATCTCAGATCTTGACTATTAATCTCACTGGTCCTCTGCTCCCACTTTTCCCTTTTATAGTCAATTTTGTATACAACAAAAAGTGATGTTTAAAAACATACAAAACCTTAGATTATAACTATTTTTTTAAATCATTTAATGACTTCCCATTCCTTTTAGAGTAAAATCCAAACACTTTTCCATGGCCTATGAAGTTCCCCATAATCTTATCCTTTTTGAGTACCTCTCTCCCCCTGGTTTACTATGGCCTCTTTATTTCTTGAGATTATCAGGATCTTTGCAATTCTTGTCTTCTGTCAGGCAGCTTTCCCCCACTCTCCATGTCAATAGGTCTTCCTCAACTTTCCACTCACCTGTCACCTCCCCCAGTGGCCTTCCTTGTCACTTTCTCTAGATAACACCACCCACACCACCATAGCTATGATATTATACATGATATGATACAGATATGTATATGATACATAGATATGATACATCATATCAACCTAATTTACTTATCTCTTCCACACCACTTGTCACATTCTGTATTTGTAATGTTTGTTTATTCACGAGTGTCTCCCCACCAAGATCCAAACTGCATGGGAACTCTGTTCTATCCATCAACATATCTTCAGCATTTACTCAATTCCCAGAATATGATAAAAGCTCAACAAATATTTTTGAAATGAATGGATGAATGACAATTCCATATCTACCTGTAAAATGACTTCAAAGCCCTGATCAAATATTCCTCAGACTTTGAGATGACAATGTCAGGAAATTGTCAATGTTTGAGGCCTCCTTCTCCATCTTCTTCCTGAATTATTCAAAACATGCAAAGTATATATAAATCTGAATAGATCTGGAAATTAATGTTTGTCACTGGCTCTTGACTGAAATTAATTCCCAATTAGCAAAGCTCAAATGATACCTGAGGTAAAACAGAAGACCTATGAACACTCTGACATCTGAGATATGGGTCCACAGTGTCCAAAGGAAGAAAGTCTTTACATTCAGGACTTTAGAGTTCATATAACTGAAGGTCTGAGATGTCATGGGACTCAGAGTGCACCTCAAATTGTTACAGAACAATTGGAAGTATTGTTTATTAAAAATTCAACATGACATTAATGCCTCAAAAGAGGCTCAGAGCAAGAGATGATATTATCTTAGCTCAATTATACCAGATGGCTGAAAGAGCTAAGGCATATATTACTGAGACCATTCCTGTTTTTAAAAGTTAACAAGAGCAAATGGAAGCCTACGTACCTAAATAATGTCGCCCTGGGAGACATTTTCCTATGATATGATGATAGGCTGAGTAATCATTAATGACTCAATGGGATTCTAGTAATGTGCCAGTATCTTTAGACTCTTACAATCATTTTGCTATGAGGGGTCTGTAGCCACACATCAGGAGGTAAACTGTGACATAGTAGAAATATATATCTGGTCTCTGCCCCCAATTTCTGACACAAAGCTTCTAAAACTCCTGTAATTTTCTGAGTGTTAGGGGTGCAAGGAGAATCTTTTGCTCTAATATTTCATCTTTGACCCTGGTTCCTGACACAGAGCTCCCAAATCCCTTGGAATTTCTTGGGTGATAGGACTGTCTTTTGTTCTAAGAAGGGGATTCTTGGTGGGTTCCTGGATGGCTTCAGGATGGGGGCTGGTGATTGGAAAGACGAATCCATGATTAGAAGCTTGGAATTTTCTACCTCACCTCCTAATCTGCAAGAAGGAGAGAGGGCCTGGAGTTTGAGTTAATATCAATCATGTTGTTGTTAGTGCCCTCGAGCCAATTCCCACTCCTAGCAACCCTGTCTATAGCAGAGCAGAACCCTGCCCGGTGTTTTTGCAGCATCCTCTCACCCTCTAGTGCTATATAGACGATGCTTCACTGCTATTCATAGGGGTTTCATCACCAATTTTTTTGAGGGATGTGGGTGGCTAGGTCCTTCTTCCTAGTCTGTCTAAATCTGAGAGCTATCCACCATGGGTGACCCTGTTGGTATTTGAAATATTGGTGGCCTAACTTTCAGCAACACACAGCTGCAACAGTATGACAACGGGCAGACAGGTGGTTGGTTCCCTGACAGGAAACGAACCTGCACCGCTGTGGTGAGAGTACCAAATCTTAACCACTACACCACTAGGGCTGACATCAATCATGTAGCCTCCATAAAATTCTGACACTATGGGATAGAGAGCCTCCAGGTTGGTGAACACATCCATATGCAAGGAGGGTACTGCACTCCAACTTTATGGTGATAGAAGCCCCTGTCCCGGGGACCCTTCCAGACCTCCTGTTATGTATCTCTACATCTGGCCAGTTATTTGTATTCTTTATATCTTTTATAATAAACTGGTAATGTAAGTAAATGTTTCCATGAGTTTTTGTGAGTGATTCCAGCAGACTACCAAACCTGGGAGAGTGTTGCGGGCCAAGTTAGACAGGAATGTGGGTATCCTGGGGACTCACTACTTGTAATCGGTGTCTGAAGTGAGAGAAGACTTGTGGGACTGAGTCCTTAAACCTGTGATGTCTGACTCTACCTCCAGGTTAGTGTCACAAATTAATTAAAAGAAGGGCATGAAATCAAAGTTTGGATATTTAGAAAATATTGGCTTTCCAATTGGTTGGTATGAGGGAAAATCACCACACATTTAATGTCAGAAGTGTTGTAAGTAGAGAAACAGTTTTCCTTTACCCATTATTTAATCAATTCATGTGTTTTAATTTATCCATGTTATCTTTTAATCTCTTTAGACTTTGCATTTTCCACTTAAAATTTGCAATATTTTAGATACTCTACATTTTTACTTACCACTATATTATAAACATTTTCCATTTCATTAGATTATTTTTTTATATCTACTAATCCTCACATGTCTCACCCCATTATGCTGACTTTATGATCTAAGTCTTGCTTTCCAAAGCTCTTAACAGTTGTCTCAGTATTTTCTGAGAGTCAGGAGTTCTTGTACTCCAAAAAATCTTTCCTCACTGTTTCCAGTCTCATGGTGATGATGTAAGTGAGGAAAGATCATTACCCATTAAATACATTTAGTATACTCTGTGACAGCATTTCTAGGTTTTTTTTTATGGGTTCTAATTTCTTTACATATCTAGACTTTGGAACTATGATTGCTGTTACAATAATTGCAATGTTTAGAATTACAACATACCCTTTTTAATTCCTACAAATAAAGAAGACTACATTATGTCAAATGGGACTGTTTTTAACATGCTAACAACATGTTGTTAACATGTGTTTAATTACAGATAGACTTCCAGTCAAATTATGTGATTGTGGTACCCAGCCCTGATTTCCTAAAAGGTAGGAATCAGTGCAGTTTTCCCATCATCATTCTTTTGTTGGAGTCTTCACAACGTAGACATTCTTTGGGGTAGAGTTTGTTCAAAAGAATGATACACAGTAGTAGCTTAGGCTTGATTACTGTGCTCAAGTCCTCTAGAACAGTAACAGTGCTAAAGTCATGAGACCAATTGCATTATTACTTCTATAGATTAAGTGCATGGAATCAGAAGACTTACTTCCTCTAGAATCAGAGGACTTGAGTACACACCTCTCTGGGGAAACTATTGGATCTCCCTAAGACTTAGTATTCTCATCTGTAAATTGAGGTAAACTAAAATACCATCATGAAATTGCTGTGATAACTAAATGGAGAAGCGTACTGGTTTTGGACCCAGACTTTCTGGATTCAAACACTGACTGCACAACATTCTAGCTGCATGATTTTGAGGAATCTACTTAATGTCTCTGTGCCCCAGATGATTTATTTGTAACAAATAAATAACAGGATTACCTCATAGGGTTTTTGTGAGGAATAAACCAGTTAATACATGTAACACACTTAGAATAGGTCTTGGCACATCATAAAGGCAAATTACTGTTGGTTCAATAAATTAAATTTTCAAAAGTGCTTGGCACCTACCAGTGATCTAAAATAGTGATAATTATTACTATCATTATTACTGATTACAAGGTCACTCCAAATTAGTTTACAAGTGTATAAAAGTGAGAGTTAAAAGAAATGTGATATTAATTTAAACAATCAGCAGCACTTGATAGGTCCTAAGTGTGACATTGGTAAACAAAGCCTTTATAGGTCACCTGAAATGCTAAGAACGGATCCTAAGAATATATTCTGACAGTTGCCTTTCTCAGAGCCTCCTTTACGTCTCTGTTCCTCAGACTGTAGATGAGGGGGTTCAACATGGGGATCACCACTGTGTAGAACAGAGACACCACCTTGTTCTGGTCAGTTGAGTAGCTGGACTTGGGCATGACATAAATGAAGGTTAGAGTTCCATAATAGAGAGTAACTGCAGTGAGGTGGGATGTGCAGGTGGAGAAGGCCTTGTGTCGTCCTTCAGCAGAGTGCATCTTCAGGATGGCAATGAGGATGAAGATGTAAGTGAGACCTATGACAAACACTGTAACCACGAGGATGGAGCCAGAAGAAACGGAAGGGATAATTTGAATAATGGAGATATCTGAGCAGGAAAGTTTCAATACAGGGGAGAAATCACAGAAAAAGTGATCTATTTGATTTTGTTCACAGAAAGACAGACTCAATAAACAACTAGTAAATGTCCAACCATTCACACTCCCACCTAGATAGGAAGCCCCCACTAAGAGGATGCAGATTCTCGGCGACATATAGGTGGAGTAGAGCAGGGGAGAGCAGATTGCCACATAACGATCATAGGCCATGGCAGCCAGCAGGAAGCACTCGGCTGTCCCACATGTGACCACAAAACAGAGCTGGGCTTCACAGCCAGCAACAGGGATGGTGATTTCATGTCCAAGGAATTCTATAAGCATAAGAGGTGTGACCGATGTGGAACACCCGATGTCCACAAAAGCCAAATGGCTGAGGAAGAGGTACATGGGAGTGTGAAGCTGGGAAGAGCTTTTTATTAAAGAGATTATGCTTATATTGCCTACTAAGGTGACAACATAGATTCCTAGAAACATCACAAAGAAAATAACACAAAGTATAGGGTCCTTTGTTAACCCCAAAATGATGAACTCTGTCATGCTGGTGTGGTTTCCAAACATCTCCTTTGTGATTTGTCCCTGTTGAGGAAAATGGGAAAATTCATTTGTTTTGTGCTTTTATTGCACACATTCCCAGTTTTTTGTGGTTATTCCTCACATTAATTCACAGTGATACATTCCTCTGCCCAGTCTGTAAATATGGTGCTCTACAGAAATTTTTTTTGGTCTCTTTCCTCCTTGCACAAAAGGAGAATGATTCAACCTCACTCTCTATCTCAGTTATATTCTTTTATTTATCTAGTATTCATTTCAAAACAACTCCCCAACCTTGACCTCTAGACAGATCTCTCTCCAAAGGTCCAGATCTATAGTTTCAGTTATCTATTGGAAGTCTCCAGTTGGATTTCCAACAGAAACCTCAAACCAAGCTTCCTCTGTACTAAATTCATCCTTTTCTTGGACCACACTTCCTGACTTCTACAGCTGTGAAATGACAGCACCAGCCACCCAAACTCTCATGTCTGAAACATGGGAGTCATCCTAGCCTTCTTCCTCTCATTGTACCACATCTAATAAAATCCTATTCATTCTATCTACATTTAGCTCCCAATTTTATTTCTTTATCTCCTCACTTCCATTCCTAGCATCCTTACTTTAGTTAAGACCCTGGTCATTTTCCTCTTTATTTATCTGTTACCTTCCTGCATTCATTCTTATCCCCTTGTTATTCGCAGTATATCTGACAAAGTGATTTCTTGCCAAAGTAAAAAGTAGGTGATGCCAAAGAGATTCTTTTAAGTCTTTCAGTGCATTCTCAAGCCTTCAAGATGAAACCCAACCTCTTTAGCACAACACAGTGCACACTTCCTGATAGATACCCTGCATACATCTCTGAGCTTGTCTCTCGGGATATTTCTATCCAACTCTTGCACTCATCCAAACTTCCTGAACCACTTAGAGTCCCTCAAGATGCTATGCTCTCTTTAACATTTGCTTCTTTGCTCGTTATCCTGAGTGATTTCTACTTATCCACCAAGATTCATTTCTTTCCAAAGCCTACTCTAACTTCTAAGAATTAGAAGAAAATTTTCCTTTCTGTTCACATCATGCTTTGAAAATGTCTAGATTGCCATTGTATATTCTAGGTTATGGTTTTTGTTGTTGTTTGCTTATTTACATTTCAGTGTCCCCAATTATTAATTACATATTCCCCTCAGTAACTGTGTGTTTTAACCTTGTATCACAAATAGCTAGTGCTTGGGAATCAAATGTGCTGAATAAAAACTTTTTAAATGAATGAATGCACGATTATTCTATTGAATAGGCTATAGGGAACCAGAAGTGGATATAATTTCAGTTCCCTGTCCAGAGAAACCAAGTCTTGAACAGAAGAAAGACAGTGAAGATACTATTAGTGCACAGGAAATCTGTAGCAATAGTATAAGCAAAGAAATAGCTTATTTTGTTTCTAAATAAAAATTATATAACCATGTTGATGAAAAACCTGAAAATTTGAAAATTCCACTCAAATCTGACTACTATCACACAAGTCAATTATTATAAATTAGGTAATTTCTTTCCAGGAATTTTTTGTTGTCAATAAATTTTTAGTACTGCTATTTTTACTTTATCTTTCAGTATAAGAATTGTGTCACATTGTAATTTCTCACAAACATAATTTTTGAGATCTGCTTGATAATGCATTGAGTAACTAGACCTTAATTAAATAATCATCCATGAATTTTGCGCATTTAACTGTTCGCAACTTTTTACTCTCAGAACTAGTAATCCCACAAATCAGGATAAAGTGTCAAGATGACAACATAACAAAATAGGATTAAAGAAGTAATCCCATTCCTAGGTATTTTTCTTAAGGCATAACTCAAAAGAAGTATGTTCTATGCTGTAAGGAAAGTGTGTCTCCATGACTTGCAATGATGAAAATACTAAACCAAAGTGCTTGATGGTCAATGTTTTGTTGAGTCTTGGCTGCATTTTCATTAAGCGTGTAGTACCTGCTCCACGTTTTTCCATTGTATTGTGACAAAGGCAAAGTCCCTGTGTTTTGAGGGAGTCCTGAAAAAGCGGAATTAATGATAAATAATAAGGGAGGACCCAGAGAAATCACCGCAGTCCAAAGCAAAAATTTCAGGGCTTACTAAAGATCCAGTTAAAACTAGAAAAAGAAAGTTATGTTTATCAGAATGAGAAAATAGAAGTATAAAAAGCATAAAAGTTCTTAAATTTGGATTTATTTTAGTGATTTGAAAATTTCACTCATGCACATCTTTTCTTTCCATTTACTTCCACTAAATAATCTCTACAGGCAAGTTCTACAGATTTACAAATCCTTTATGCATGCATTTTCTTTTAATTTTGTACATATAATTAACAACTAAGGAAAAACTCACCTAAAGATCTTTAACTTTAACAATGCTTCACAATCTATTTTGATTTCTTTTAATTTGGGCGCATACATAAGTAGTATTTACATATTTGTAATCATATTGTACATCATTTTGTAATTTCTGATTTCAATTAATGTCATCAGCAGACTATTTCCCAATCTCCTGAGTAATCCTCATAACTGAAATGCTGGATGGAATGTATATCGAACTCTTAGTATGGCATTCATAGGGTTTCCTAATCTATCCCTGATTACTTTTCTAAGCGTATCTCCCTATCTATGCTTCCTTGCAACATTTGTGCTTTTAAGAATTATGTTAACACGACACTGAAATTTTCTCCTCAGTGTTATTTATTTTAATTTTCATAGAAAGACAATTTTATGCTGATACTATTATTTCAGTCTTAAGGTTTTAAACATTTACCATAAATGATAAATATCAGTACCAAATGTGTTCAAAATGTCTTATTTCTTGAAAATTTAAAAATTTCTCACTTTACAATAAGAAAGCATTTAATATTTCTAATGGTGGGACTTAGTTCTTTGACTGAATTGTGAGTATAATGAAGCAATAATTGAAAATATACAGATCGTTAAAGAAAGTAATCTATCTCTTTTTTGATCTTCATGAGTGCACTTAAAGTACTCTAAATGACAGACATCTTACTGCTATTGGTGTTAGCTCTATCATTGAAAATCTGTTTTTAATCTTATCAATTGATCCCCCATGAGTATAATGGTACAAATGCATCTCCTTTCTATATAAAAACTTTGAAATATTTGAATATAGCTAGCATGTTTCCACTGCCTTCCCTATTCTAAAATTAAGTATCCATAGTTCTTTTGGCCATTTCACCTGTGGTATGCTTTTCGGATCCCTCACAATTCTTCTTCAAAGCCTCTGAACATACTCTGGTCTGAGGAATGGGGCCAGGCACCGAGCAGCATTTGTACTGTTTGCCTTCTTACTCAAGCAGAGTTCAGTGGGGTCAACCCTGTTTTCATTGTTCACGTTGTGTGAACTTCAATCTGTGCTGACAGCAGAGTCATGGAGACTGGGGACAGAAAACTCAGATCCTGGGCCACCACCAGACAGCTGTTTTAACTTGCACAATACACTTATCTCTCTGACTCTCAGCTTTTTCATTCATAAAATGGGAATAATTGTCCCTACAGTGTAGCTTTGTAGTGAGATGAAAAGAAATTATATCTATAAAGTACTCAAAGGTGTTTGGTCATATGTAAGTGCTAAGCAACTATTTTTCATAAAGTAAAAATGAAGTGTTGATAGATTTTCAATTATTTAATTTTTGATGAGACGTATAATATAATTTTTCTTTCAACACGTCAGGAGATTTTCACCACAAATTCAAAAAGTCAGGAAGTATAGTAGCTGATACTTTCTTAGCTCTGAACCATGCCATTCAGATGCATAATACGACAGCTGATTTTCGCCCTCCTCTTCCTCTCCACTGCCACCTAGAGTTCTCTCTAGAGCTCTTCCTTTTGACATTCAATTCGTGATTGTCCACCTGAGTCAGGGACTCTGATTCTCACCTATTCTTTCCCTCAGTGCATGGGTCACTTTTGATGATGAATAGGGAGCATAGATGAGCCTCATTCAACCTGAATATCAGGTGGTTTCTTCCTGATTTCCTTTTCAGACTTCCAGTTACACAAACTTAGCAGTGGCTTTGGCTGCTGCAGACCATCCACACTGCTCGGTGGGCTACTGGGCAGCCTGGTTTGGGTGCCCATAATGACCATTCTGCATTGCATCTCTCCCTGAGACCACAGTTTCCACAGGGGTCAAGAGCTAAGGTTGGTGAGAGAGTTTCCTTTACTTTTAATTTCTTATTGAACAAATACAATTTTAAATTATGTGAACAAAATCCATGAATATTGCACTCACCTTTCAGAATCAGACTTATTGATTTTGAATTCCAAAGAGAACTTTATAAAGTAGATATTTTCCACTGAGTTTTATTAAGTAGTCGTGGACTGAATACTCCACAATGTAAACCATTGAAACCTGGGTCAAAGAACGTAGCTACATATATGCTGTGAGAATGAGGGTGAGTGTCTTTGTGTGTGTGGTGGGAGGCAAAGGAAGGCTCTAATAGAACATGCCAAACCCCCTAGGGCTGTTTTTGCTTGCCCCTTTGAGAAAAAAGTTCTTAGTTTCTTGTACAGAAATGACTTATGGAGCCAGGTGATTCATTAAGGCCAGGTTACTCTTCCCAAAGGGACATCTATATATTATGGTGTCCTTTGGCATTCCTTCTCCCTTGTTTAATGAAAGTGAGAGAGTTCTTGATTTTCTAGAAGCATGTCTAGCTTTTGGAACAATTAGCCTATCTGCTTGATTGGTGTCAATATGATGATATCAGGGTCGATTAAAATAACCTTTGAGTCAAATTGAAAAGAAGCACTAGAGTTGAAGAAGGGAATGGTAAGGAAATAAATTATTACTTTGACTTAGGGACTAGTTAGCTGCAGAAAAATATTAAAATGATTAATCCTGGAATTCAGTATACACAGGATTTTCCCCTGTTTATGTGTCTTGAAATTCTTTTCTTCCCACCTCTCAACAGAAAAATTCAAGAGTCTTTCCTGAGGCATCTAAGCACCCACATCCCATTGAGGCAGCAGGTTACCATTAGGATCCATAATTCCTACAGCTCTTTTAACAAGCTCTGGTGAGTAAAGGCATCTCAAAGTGATTTATTTTCCTATTCCCAACTGTCGTCTTCCACTCTCAAGTTCTGCTCAGGGCTGAATTCCTTTACATCTTGCACCATTCATTTGTCCCATACCCATTCTAGGATTATCTGGCCCTACACGGGAATATGTCCTTCAGGCTAACCATCAAAATTTTTTTTTGCAATATATAAACTTCCTCACTTCATCAGTCCTATTCAAAAGTACTTAAATTGTTATCAAGAAGCAGAGTAGATTGAAAACCAGAATAAGAACTAGGTTCCAGGGGCTGACCCAATGGCACAGTGGTTAAGTTCTCACATTCCACTTCTTGGCGGCCCAGGGTTCACCGGTTCAGATCCTGGGTGTGGGCATGGCACCACTTGGCAAGCCATGCTGTGGCAGGCATCCCACATATAAAGTAGAGGAAGATGGGCATGGATGTTAGCTCAGGGCCAGTCTTCCTCAGCAAAAAGAGGAGGATTGGCAGTAGTTAGCTCAGTGCTAATCTTCCCCCCCCCAAAAGAAAAGAAGAAGAAGAAGCAGGTTCCAAATCTGCAGAATTATGTATGTCAGTAAATTTACATCCTGCTCAATTCTTCATCAACATTAAATTGAATTATTAGTCTTTTTGGAAGGGGGAGTGTCCAGCGCTTCATAAGCACCAAGAAGTTAAGAGTACATCCATCATTCACTTAATTGTTGATTTATTCAGCCCATCAACCAACCTAACTGAGTCTATGCTCACCAAAGCACAAAACTAAACAGAACGAACTCCAACCCAGATGGAATTTATCACCCAGTATCATCAGTAGTACAGTGAAAGCATGTAGAAGCTGCTTCAGAAATAGGAGAAAGAATGACTAACTTTGCATCTACGGGGTCAGATAGGGAAGGAGGCATAAAGAGAAGCTTCATGTGCTAACAAACGGTGTAGAGGTATATTTCCAAGGATCCTGTTGGAAGCTTTGTCCAGAGACTTGGACAAAGATCTATGGGAATAGAACGTCGGCTGGAGAGGAGGACCAAAATCAATGTCAGTAGGGCTCTAATTCCATCTCTGTAGACAAAACAGACCCTTCAACTGAGGACATCAGGTAGTGAGGAGAAAGCCATGGAGTAATGTAAGTAAGCAGAAACAAATCACAGTCCACTGTTACTCAAAATGTACTCCATGGACTGGTGCTAGTTGGCAAACAATTATCAGTCCGTGATGCAATAAGGATAGAAGTTGACAGTAACCATTTACACACTTTCAAACTAATTTGAAAAAAGCAATTTAAGTTCATTGAATCTAACAATAAAAAAGTGATTTTATATATATATATTTTTTTAATTTTTTTTTAAAGATTGGCACCTGAGCTAACATCTGTTGCCAATCCCTTTTTTTTTTCTTCTTCTTCTTCTTCTCCCCAAAGCCCCAGTACATAGTTGTGTAGTCTAGTCGTGAGTGCCTCTGGTTGTGCTATGTGGGATGCCACCTCAGCATGGCCTGATAAGCGATGCCATGTCCGCACCAGGGATCCAAACCAGTGAAACCCTGGGCTGCCAAAGCAGAGCGTGCAAACTTAATCACTCGGCCATGGGGCCAGCCCGAGTTTGTATTTTTCTATATTAGTTTCTCTTGTTTAATATTTTAGGTAATCCTAGTTTTATTATCTTTCTAAAAATTATCGATCCATGGAGGCTTGGAAGAAATGGTGCTTTATTTAAATAATTTGTAAAACAGATGTGGCCCTTGTAAACAAAAGAATTGGATTCAGCTTGAGGTGTATGGAAAATTGTTTAACTTCTTGAGACTCAATTTCATGATCTGTAAAACGGGGTTAATAATTCCTATCTCATATGCTGGTCATAAGATTTAAATGAGATCACATATAGTTATGTGGAAAAGTTAAAGTTATTGATGTGTCTCAAACATGTGACAAATGGAGCCAACTGCCTCAGTTTGTTGACTCTGGTAGGTCACATTCATCGAGTTGAGAGGAGTTCTATTACCTTTTAAAAATTATTCTATTTCATCCTTAGTCCCAAACATTTCCTCCTTTGAGATTTATGACATTCCAACGATGGCACCTCCTGTCTGCCTCATTGATCTCCCTCCCTCTCCTCATTCCCTGAGAACTTTACCACCTGTATCACAGTTTTCTTCTCCATCTCTGTCTTTGTCATCAGCAAGTTCAACTTCTCACCACTTGAGTATCTCAGCTGATAAACTAACCTCAAATTTCCTCTACTTTCTTGACTCCAATAAGTTTCATTCATCCACAGTCTAGTTAGGAAACCCTCTATCATATTCATACCCTAAATCTCAATAATTTTCAGTTCTGTTCCACCATTTAAGTATAAATATATAAAAATAAAAATATGATGTTAAAGCCTTATCAGTGAAAGGCCAACAAAAACAAGCATATAATCCAACAAAATCAAGTTTATTGGCTCAATGCATTGAGGGAGGGCTCTCCAAAGGACCATCACATGCCTCTCAACCATGGAGAGAAGCAGATGGCTTCTGAAAGCTTTGTATTCTTATCCAAGGATTCTGAGGAGGGGCTAGGGGTTGCAGGGATCAGTTCTGGGCTGGTTTCTGTTTCTGAGGTGAGATTAGGAGAGATTAGTAAACCAGGATTGAACACTGTCATGAGATGATGCCAGTTTCACAATTGGGTATCTCCAGCAATAGGTGAGAGCAGCACCTCAGACCTGGGTGCATTATTGGTAAGAATACAGTAGTCACTAAAAAATTAGATCGTTATGGCATTTTTACATCTGCTGCATAAACTTGGAAGAAACAATGTTTTCCATTAACTTTGTAGCTATGTTATTTTCTGTCTGTCCTCCCAACCTCATAAATGACAAGGATGTTTTTGCTTTTCAGTCCTAACAAGTTATGTCATTCCAGAAAATATGTACTTCTTATTATTTACTGAATTTATTGAAATAAAATTGTCATCTTATCCATTTTTAACCATATTAATATCTGCACAATGTGTAGTTATACCCTCCTTTGCATGTCTTATTTTTATTAATATTTTTAGCTTTTTCTTGATTAATATTCTGATGGCCTTTTCAATTTTATTAATCTGTTCAAAGAGTGAAATTACAGGCTTCTTTCTTTATTTTCTCTATGGGGCATATTTTCTATTTCCTTGCTTGATGGTTTTCATTTTTTCTAACTTATTTGTTATTCCTTTTCGAGCTTCTTGAGATGGAATCTTATAGCTTTGTTTTCAGTCTTTCCTTGAGGTTAGTTTCCAACACTTCATCTTGAGTATGGGACTTATTTCACTTTTTTTTTAATGTGCTAGTAATTTTGAATGATGTCATGGATATTGTGAAGGATAGGATATGGAGAGTCTGGATTGTGTTACATTCCTCTCAAACATACCCATTGTGTGAATGTACCACAGTTTCTTTACCTGTTCATTCAATGATGGGCATTTGAGGGCTTTGTAGTTTTGGGCAATTATAAATAAAGCTTCTATAAATATCTCCAAACAAGTCTTTGTGTGGACATGTGCTTTCATTTCTCTTGGATAAAAACCTAGGATTAGAATTGCTGGATGTTACGGTTAGGGCACATTTAACTTTTTAAGACATTGCAAAACTATTTTCAAAATGGCTGTACCATTTTGCATTCCCACCAGCACTGTATTGAGTTCTGTTAGCTCTGTGTGAACTTAACCACTATGCCACCAGCCTGGCCCCCTCTAGTCACTTTTAAAAATTGATTTTTAAAAATTTTCTACAATCATTTGCAAATGAACACTGTCTTTTCTTTCCTTAAAATTTTTGTTGTATTTTTATTTTTCTGTTACTAGCCAGTACCCATAACACAGTGTTAAAAAGGGGAGTGGGATGCACATCCTAATCTTGTTCCTGATCTTTGGAGCAAAGCATTAAACTAATGTTGTACTTAATAGTGAAAGATTAAAATACTAAAATACTAATGAAAGAAATCAAAGATCTCAGTAAGGAGAGAGGAATATCATGACTGTGGATTTGATAACTGAATATAACGAAGATATCAATTCTCCCCAAATTGATCTATTGCTTTAATGCAACTCTTATCAAAATCCCAGCATGATTCTTTATAGTTATAGACAATCTGATTCTAGAATTTATATGGAAAGCAGAGGAATAGCTAAAATTAATTTTTTTAAAAAACAATCACACAGCCTGACTTTACGACTTGCTACATATCAACAGTAATCAAGACAGTGTGATATTGGTTTGGGGGTAAACCATAGGTCAACGGAAGAGAATAGAGAATTCAGAAATAGGCCCAGATGAGTGCAGCCAATTGATTTTAAACAAAGATACAAAAAAAAAAAACCTCAATGGAGAAAGAATAGTCTTTTCAACAAATGGTTTTGGAATAATTGGACTTTCATAGGCACAAACAAACAAAGAAACCTCAACTTAAACATCACAGCTTATACAAAAATTAACTCAAAATGGATCATAGATCAAAATGTAAAGTATAAGACTTCCAGAAGAAAATGTAGAAGAATTATTCCTGACTAGAGTTAGGGAAGCGCTCTTAGACAACACCAAAAGCTCAATGCATAAATGAAAAGATTAAGAAATTGGACAGTATCAAAATGCAAATTAAAAGCATAAATAGACACCACTACACACCCATTAATAGGCTAAATTTAAAGAAAACCAATAATACCAAATGTTGGCAAGATTTTAGAAAAATTGAAACTCTCAAAATAGCAAGTAGGATTGTAAAACAATAGAGTCATTTTGGAAAATGGTTTGAAAATTTAAAAATGAAAACTGTGTCTCCCAGCAATTCCATCCCGAAGTGTTTGCCTAAGACAAATGGAAAATCACATCCACACAGAAATGACTTCACTGTTCATAGCAGCTTCATTCACATTGGCCCAAAACTGGAAACATCCCCCACCAACCGCTGAGTGGATTAAAATAAGTGATATAGTTCACTGCTGGTGGCAGTGCAAACTGGTGCAGCCCCTATGGAAAGCAGTATGGAGTATCCTCAGAAAATTAAGGATAGATCTACCGTATGATCCAGCTATTCCACTGCTGGGTATTTATCCAAAGAACTTGAAAACACAAAGGCATAAAGATACTTGCACCCCTATGTTCATTGCGGCATTATTCTCAATAGCCAAGACTTGGAAGCAACCTAGGTGCCCATCAAGGGACGAATGGATAAAGAAGATGTGGTATTTATACACGATGGGCTACTACTCAGCCATAAGAAATGATGAAATCCGGCCATTTGTGACAACATGGATGGACCTTGAGGGTATTATGCTGAGTGAAATAAGTCAGAGGGAGAAAGTCAAATACCATATGATCTCACTCATAAGTAGAAGATAAAAACGACAAAAAAAAAAAACAACACATAGCATTGGAGATTGGACTGGTGGTTACCATCGGGAAGGGGTGAGAGGGAGGGCAAAAGGGGTGATTAGGCACACATGTGAGGGGATGCACTGTAATAAGTGTTTGGGTGGTGAACATGGTATAATGTATCCAGAATTCAAAATATGATGTACATCCGAAAAAAAATTAAAAATAAAATAAAAAAATAAGTGGTATATCTGCGTGATGATATATTATTCGCCAGTAAAAACAAACAAACTGATGATACATACATTATTAATGAATCAAAATAATTATGCAGAAAGGAGTCAGATGCAATAGTGTACATGCTATGTGATTCTCACTTTATAAATTTACCAAAAAAGGAAATTAATCTCTATTGCCAAAAAGCAAATCCGTAGTTGCCTGTGACTGGGGGAAGAGAGAAAAACAGGTTGCAGAGGTTCAGAAGTAATGATCGGAAGGTAATTGAAATGCTCTTTTGCTTGATTGTGATTGTGGTTTCATAGTTGTATAAAATAGACAAAAGGCTCAAATTGTATAATTTAAATGGATGTTTTATTATACTTTGGAATAGTTTTTTTAAAACTCTAAAGCCTGCAGTTTGAATATATAGGATCTTCTTGTGTGATGGCATTGATCTTCATCTTGATTAGTGTGTTGGTTACATGAGTGGATACATTGGTCAAAACTGCTCAAACTGTATACCTAAGATATATGCGTTTTACTATACGTAAGTGTACTTCAATAAATAAAGTAGCATAAAATTTTAAACGTTCTCTTTCTGGCATCTTAGTGGGGTTTGGGGAGGAAGCAAAATTTGATGCTTGTATTTAATTCATCAACTTTATCCAGAAGTTCCTAGTTCCACACAGGTTTTAGAATTGATTTGTATATTTTCTAAAAAATTCAATTGGAATTTTATCTAGAATTACCTGAGTGTTAGAGATTAGTATAAGTAGAATTGACATTTTTATTATGTTGAGTTTCTTAACCCGGGGCATGGTGTGTCTCATTTTGTTTGCGCCCTTTTTTTTTGGTTCTTGTATTAGTTTTCTATTACTGCATAGAAGATTACCATTTAGCAGCCTAAAACACACACACACATATATTGTATACACAAATATTTTTCATTTCTAGTGTACTTTATTCTTTCATATACATTCAAATAACAGCCTGGAATTATTTCTTACAGCTTATCACTTTCCTTTAGCTTTTTATTGAAGTTCAGGTCTACAGACAACAAATTTTCCCAAATTGGTTTATCTGAAAATACCTTCAATTTTCCTTCCTTTTAAAAAGATAGTTTTATAGTTATAAAATTCTTTCTTGAAAGTTTATTTTCCCTTTTACACCTTTGAATATTTCATTCCAATAGATTCTGGCCTCCACGTTTTCTGATGAGAAATCAGCCATCAGTCACATCACTGTTCCCTGTGTATAATGCGTTCTTTTTCTTGTGTTACTTTCAGGATTTACTTTTTACTGTGGTTTTTAGCACTTAGCTATTATGTTCACAACTATATGTGTGAGTGTGTGTGTGTGTTTATCTTGCTTCGCATTCACTGAGTTTTTAGATTTCTAAGTTAATGTTTTTGGGGTTTTTTTAAACCAGATTTGGGAACTTCATAATTAACTTGTCAAATATTTCTATGGCCTTTTGCTCTCTCTTCATCTCTGAGACATTTTTCTTCCTTAGGTACTTGATTATTTTATGTTATTGTAAAATTTTTAAAGTCATTTTCTAATTGCTTGTTACTGGTGTATAGAAAAATAACTTATTTTTACATTGACTTTGTTTCCCTCAATCTTAAGATTTCTTTAATTCTGATCATTTATCTGCACTTTCTTATTTTCTACATAAAGAATCACTTCATATGACTTTATTTCTATATATCCAATCATTGTGCCTTTATTTCTTTTTCTTGCCATAGTACACTGGCTGGTGCCATTCATACCAGGAGGAATAGAAATGCTAATAATAGGCATCTCTTACTTGCTCTCAGACACAAAGGGAAATCTTTTGCAGTTTCAAATATAAATAGGTCTTCCTTAGATCAAGTATTTTTTCTTCTATTCCACTTTTGCTAAGATTTTTAAAGCATAACTGGATGTTGAAAATTACCAGTCTTTTCTGAATCTATATACCATCATGTTTTTATTTTTTAATCTACTATGTTTAGAATTCAATTTATTGCTTTTCTAATGTTAAATACACATTTCATTCCTAGAATGAACCCAGCTTTTTCTTAACGTATTATTCTTTTCACATATTGCTGATTAAGTTTACTAATTTTTTTTAAGAATTTTTCATCTATGCTCATTAAAGGTGGCCTATAATTTCTTTCTTTCTTGTCCTTCTTGAGTGTTAATATCAGGATTCCAGGTGTCATTTTGACTTCGTGTACCCTCTTTTCCATTGTTTCAGGGAGTTTGTGTAACACTGGAATTACTTCATACTTGAATGTCTTTAATATTTGGCAGGACTTATCAAGGGAATCATTCATATGTCCTTTTTCTTTGTGGGAAGATTTTTATATATTAATAAATTTATTTAATGGTTAAATGATTCTTCAGTTACTTTTTCTGTTTTAGTTAGTTTTGATTACTATTATTCTAGGAATACCGTTTTATCTAAGTTATCAAAATTTTGCATAGAATTATTCATAATTACTCTATAGTCTTATCAATAGCTGCAAAATCTGTAGTTATATCCCAGTTTACCTTCTTTATATTGGCTATTTATACATTTTTAAATTTTTCTTGATAAGTCCAATAAAAATCACTATTAAAAACACATATTTGGCATTGGTGGTCTTAATTGCACGTTGATTTTGTATTTGATTAATTTCTGCTGGTAATTGTATAATTCTTTTCCTTCTACAACCATGGTTTTATATTACTATTCTTTCCTACATATTGAAATAAATGCAAATGTTATTCATTTTTAGCCTTTTTGTCTTTTCTAGTATTTCTATTATAAGTTTTCTTCTAAGAAATTATGTACCTGCAGCACAAGGTTTTATATGTTTATTATTCCATTTTTTTCTAATTTATATTTGATTTTTGATCCCTAGTTATTTAATAGTATATTAATTCATTTCCAAATAAATGGATGTTTTTCTAATTATCTGTTATCGCTTTCTAGCTTTATTGCACTGTATTTAGAAACGATACTTGTTAAAATGAAAATTGTTAAAACTAATTGAGACTTGCCTTATTTCCTGCTCAATTTTAAAAAATATACTATTTCATAAAAAATAACGTATTTTCTGCAGTTGGTTGCTGTGTTCTAAATATGTTCTGTATGTGTTTAGTGTTGTCAATTTCGTGGTTCAGATTTTGCACATAATGCTACTTAAGAAAATGATAAAATCAATTATGAAAAAGTCAATTATTAACTTTTTCATTTGGTTTAGCAGAGATGAGTTTTAGACTTTTCCCAAGCTGTTAAATTTTTTTATTGACTAAGAGAATTAGAACGTGCCAATAACATTTATGTACAAATGCCAAATAATTCCTATAAAAACCATCAAGTCCAACCAAGAAAATAATTTTTGTTAAGCTTATGTTTTCATCATAGGCTCACTAAGATTTAGGCATGTAATTTGGCAAAGGACTTGACAATTTTGCCCAGAAAAACCCCCAAAGGATTCCAAAGTCTATAGTAGCACCTCTTTTAAAAAAATCCAAAGGTGTTTCATAATTTCTCTGAGAACCCTATATGTGGCATGCAGGGTAGGCAATTCATTTCTCAAATACCCCCACACAGGGTCCTTATGTTCTGCCTGTGATCCAGTACAGAATCATAAACGGTGCATTTGCTCGGAATTCTCTGTGGAGATGACACGGCAGTTAAGATCTCAGATGATGTGTGTCATCCTCTTTACAGAGAAAGGTTAGCAAAAATCCTTTGACTTCTCCAAGGACAAATTGACTTTTGTGAACTTTCTATTTCCCCTAAATTCTGAAAAATGGAATGTCAGCTGTGTCAAATGTAACATTGCATATAATAAAAACAACTCTTTAATTATAAAATGCATCTAGACAGGGATGACAGTGTATGAAATATATTCTATTTCATGCTTTGAGTGCAGTGATTCTGATAACTGGAAACAATGCTTGTGGGGACCCTGGAACTATACCTAACAATATTACAAGATGCATTAGTTTCAATTATGGCCATGAGGCTCCCAAGCTAGGACGTGCTTCTTCTGTCTCTTGGGATCCAGTGCAAAAACCTGTGAGGATTATGCTCCCCACAGAGAAATGCCTGAAATAACAGCTGCTGCGGTGAATTTTTCAGTTATGAAGTTCTATATTATTGTTTTGCATACTTTGGTCATTATTTTTGGTTTTCTGTGATTGTATGCATTTTCTGAAATTGTCCTTTATCTTTTTAAACCAAGTAATATTATAGTCTGTGTCTATTAACTCCCGTATCTTAAATCTTAGTGGTTCTGTTTCTATTGTCTGTTGTTTCCACTGGATCCCACATTTGATATTTTGTTTCCTTTTGTGCTAGTCCTTATTTCTCACTGGGTGCTGGTTATTGCGTTTGAATAATTATTGGTAGGAATAATTGAGGCTTGAGTTGTTTGTTTGCTTATGCAGTTCACCCTGAGGCACCACCTGTCCAAGGCTTGAGACTCTCTAGATCTTCAGGGTGGCACACCTGGGCAAGACTTGGTCATTCCAAGTTTCCTCTTATCCTGAGGATATACGTGAGGCGTATCAGTCAGAATTCTCACCTGGACCTGGGGTAGGTTTGGACATAGCCTTCTCTCATTTCAGAAGAACACTAAATCCACAGCTTGGGATGGGAACTCTTCCTCTGGCTTGTCAAATGCTCTCGTGGCAAAAGCATTTTTGAATGTCAGGTCTACTTCCCTGGTTGTCACAGTTTCTGGTGAGGGAATTTCTTATTCTCCTGTAAGCTCTAATGTGAAATTTAAGACACAGTTAACATTTTATCATTTGTTCTAGTTGTGCTCACCATGAGACTGATTAAAATTACCAAGCCTGCCATAGGTAAATTATATGGTTGTGAGTTGAAGATTAGACTTGCACAAATGTACACAGGAAACACCATATCAGACAGGAAGTGTCCTCATCTCCTGCATCCTGGCTGAGATGTTATCTTCCCGGTGAGACAGCACTGACACTCCCCGCCCCTGGCATGTTAATCTCCATTACTCTGCTCTGCTTTTTCTTTCTCCACAGCACGTATCCCCTTCAAATAGTCTGTATCACTAACTTGTTAGTTTTATTGTCTCTCTGATGCTATAAGATAAATTCCATGAAGGCAGATTTATTGGATGCTTGTTACCTATATTCCCAATAGCCCAGGACAATCCCTAGAATACAAGAATCATTCAATATAATTTTTGAAGGTATGAAAGAAGAAATGAATGAATTAGTGATAGATGGCCTATGAGTCTGTCAGCAAAAATATAAAATTTGTGTCTGAAACACTAAAGAGGGGACAGGAAAGGTAAATAAACATGGTTGTCGTCATATAGAGATTGATTAACCTTCTCCAATGGGCAGTCACTCAGGAGAGAGACAATCCAGTTCCTTCCCAATTCCTGAGCAGGATGTGGGCCTGACCATGAACGAGTTACTCCAAGAGTTTGTTCCACTCAGTCCCTGAGGAGTTCAGGAACCCTGTTCATTCCCACAGAGAAGTCACCTGTTTTAATCTGACAGAATTCACAGGTCAGAAGGGACATCTATCCTGCTCTGAGGACCCCCTATATGGTGACTAGAGCCAGAGAACAGGTACACAGGCCAGAATTTTATGGATCCACAAAGCCCATCCTCAGCAGATAACCTTCCTGCAAGAAAACCATCTCCACTGATTTTCTATCTGGCTCCACTTTATCATTTCCTCTATACATTCAGTACATTCAGTTGTATAATTACTCAGTTGTAATGATAATTGTCACACTTATTACAGGGTAAACTAGTGTTGAAAAAATGAACACTGTCTTAAAGGTTTGGGGGTAAAATATCCTTAATTTATGGCAGAGAACAGCTATGGAACAAAAAATAGGAATAAAAGTTTTAAAAGATTTCAACAGTTAAGGTTTTTTGTGAACCAATATGCGTTTTTAATTATAAATTTAACTTAATTCTTTTAAAAATTACTCACTATAGGCCTGATTTAAATTTGGTACCAGAAAATGTACTCCATACCCTTACTAAAAAGCTTCACACTGGCTAATGACATATGGACCAATATATTTTGACCACAGACACTCCTTGTCCTTTTATTATTATATTTATGGCATATTATTACATCAAATACTATAAAATAACAGATTAATTAAGAACATATTTTTCTAGCAAGCTCTTTCTTCAGAGCTCCTTTAATCTCATTGCTCCTGAGGCTGTAGATGAGGGGGTTCAACATGGGGATCACCACCATGTAGAACACAGACACCACCTTGTTCTGGTCAGTTGAGTAGTAGGATTTGGGCATCACATAAATGAATGTGATGGTCCCATAGTAGAGAGTGACCACTGTGAGGTGAGAGGTGCAGGTGGAGAAGGCCTTGTGGCGCCCCTCAGTGGAGCGCATCTTCAGGATGGTGATGAGGATGTAGATATAGGAGACGGCTATGACAAGCACTGTGACCACAATGATGGAACCAGCAGTAAATGAGGGGACAACTGCAGGAATACTGATATCTGAACAGGAGAGTTCAACTAAAGGAGCAAAATCACAGAAAAAATGATTGACTTGATTTGGTCCACAAAAGACTAAAGAAGAAAAGGAAATAGTAAAAGAGCAAGCATTGAGAAAACCACCCACATAAGCCACTATGAGTAACTGGACATAGACTTGTGTGGACATTTTGGTGGAATAAAGCAGTGGGCTGCAGATTGCTACAAAGCGATCATATGCCATGGCAGCCAGAAGGAAGCACTCCACTGACCCAAAGAAAACCGCTGAACCAAGCTGAATGGCACATCCAAGATAGGAGATGGTATTTCTTCCCAACAGAAAGTTTACAAGCATATTTGGTGTGACAGAAGATGATAAACCCATGTCAGCAAAAGCCAAGTGGCTCAAAAAAACATACATGGGATGATGGAGCTGAGAAGAGATTCTGATAATAATGATTGTACCAAGATTGCCAGATATGGTCACCAAGTAGATACATAGGATGATCATGAAGAGAATGACTTGAAGGATTGGGTCATCAGTTAAGCCCAATAAAATGAACCCTGTCACTTCAGTGTGGTTCCCATCCCCCAAGGCATCCATGACACAATGTAACTACTACCAAAATGAACCTGTGATGAAACATTACATTAAAGAGGTTGTAAATTTGATAGCTTCATTGTCATTCATACATATATGGGAAGTCATTATAAATAAAAGTATTGAATAATCAGTGCATATTTACATGTGATGATGAGGATCTGTAGTTTTAAAATTATTTTTAGCAGAATTTTCGGAAAACTTTCTTCAGATAATGTCACCTTTTCTTTTTATATTATATTGTTTCCACAGATGCACTTAAGGTCGCTTTGAGGTCAAAGAATAAATAAGACAGACGGAAAATACAAAAAAGACTGGTTAGTATATCAAATATGCACACATATATATAACTTTACATATATATATATGAGGTTTTGTCATACACATTTTAGTAATAGCTAATATTTACTACAAGCTTACTAACTGATAAGCATGGGCCAAGAATTTATAGACACATATATATGTATATAGTCTATTTCATTTCCCATAAAATAATGTTAATTAATCTCATTATTTTATATATGTGTAAACAGTCTAAAAGAAGTCATGTAACTTGCACAAGGTTACACAAGTGGTAGAGTCAAAACATGAAGCCCAGGAAGTATGACTGTCCATTCCTCTAGAAACTATACAATAAATGAAATTAAATAAACTTACCATGAAGTCAGTACATCTGGCAATAAGTGGACAGCAGATTATCCTTTAAGCCTTCTGGTAGTTATGTATAGAAGAGGCAGCTGATTATTTACACATTTCACAATCTCAACCAGTTAAATAACTTCTTTTAAAAAGAAGAAATAAAATTATTCTTGATACTATTCCACAAAGGAATTTCAAATTAGGGTTATCAATGAGGTCCTCTATTGTAAATTTTTTGATATTTTAAAAATATTTGTAACTCAAAATATCATTATTGTATCAAGTAATTTGAAATGTCAATGTAATCACTATGCAATAAGCATGATTGATAGTCAAAAAAATTAAAATACACCTATTCAACAAATCAAATCACTTCTTCCTGTAACAATGTTTCTCATTTAGAGTTTTGTAGAATAAAATAAGATTATTTTCAACTTAATATGTAGCTGAATAAAGTATAGCTTAAAAGCTGAAAAATGTTCACCCAGTTTGTGACCAGGTTGACCTTCATCTCCAAATTTTCTGACTTTATAATCCAAGCTTGTCTAATGTGTTATTGCCTTGAAGCTAAAGCATTTTGACCCATAAACAAAGTAAGTCTTTCTGCAAAGGTATTTACAATATCTTTCAATTTTTAAATCTTCAATTTAAACATGTAAATCTTTACATATCAATAAATGCCCAGAGTATCTCAAAGATAGTGAATTTACTATCTTACTATATAATTGGGGAGTTTTGAGTTTGGATAGCGTTGAAAGACCTTATAAGAATTTATTTCTTGTGGGTAGACAAACAGGGAAGCCTGATAACTGAGATTATGCCTGTTTATTCACATGAACTGATGGTGGAGACAGCAATTCAGCCAAAGTTGCTTACTAGCTGATTGCTTAATTACATCTTCCCTGTTTCCCCACCATGACTTCTGAGTACAGATATAATTTTAGGGAGTAAAGGGTTCTCAAATGGTAAATGAAAATCAATACATGTGATTCCCTAAAAAAACCAAACTCTTACCTCTTGGAATAAGAACTCAATCTTTCAGCAGCAGAGTAAAGTCATTGTGGTTATATAGCTATCTTTTACGCCTTTGGGGCTAAATCTCTGAAGATTCAAATGTGGTTTCAAAAGCATAATGGAGCATCACTATGTTCTGTAGTGAATATTGAGCAGTTCAAATTCACACACAAAAACAACTAACCTTTCAAGATTCTGTCAATTCTCAAGTGGTCAATTTATTCTTTTGTTTCTATCTAAGTGTTCATGCATAGATATATTTATTAATTATTAGAGAATTTAGTAATTTATTAAATTATTTAATAACTATTAGAGAATATAATATAAAAAATTGTCTTATAGGTAAATATTGGTCCTAAGTTTACTTTGCTATTTCTTATTAAGAAATACTTGGCACCAAACGTCAGGTATAAAAAGATAACTTTAGCTTTATCCATTCCATATGTGTTTATTGATAAGTATTTTGTACTGATATCTATAAGACATATCCTTAATTACTTTGGGGGAATATGATATGGAAGTTGATGTAAAGTTGAATTTTAAATAACAAATTTTTAAAGACATGTATGTTAGTTATCATATTAAAAGTAGGAAAATAAAAGCCTTGAAAGTTGTATAGAGAACTATGAAGACAAAGGGGTTTGGATGACTTCCAGGTAAGAAATAGCCTCCCAGGTCAATAACCTCAAAGTGTTGCATCCTGAGTAGTGCCTTCTGATGGTGGTGGAATATAGGTATCTTCAACCTTAAGATTAAATCTTACCCTAATTCTCTTGCTAATCTTAATTTTATTATCTTCTATCCCAACCCCTGAAGTTCCTCTTTTGAGAAACTGGAGTTTGCCATCAACAAAACGATAAGAACAAACATCCATTCAGGGCTCACTTTTTGCCAAGAACTGTGCTTAACAGTTTACACTGAGTTAATCTTCACAACAATTTCACGATCTAAGTTCTTTATTATCCTCATTGATCAGATGGGAGAACTGAGACTGAAGAATTAATCCACTTGTGCTGGGTGATTCTGACTCACATTGTCAGCTTCCCACTTCTGGTGCTGCCATAATATGTCCACTTCAGCCTTCCAGTCCTTCCCTGAAACCTAAGATTTTCTGGGAATCCATGAGCAGCATGCTCAGTCCACAGGCAAGTAAGTCCCAGTGTGGAAGCAGTTAAGGTCCCAGGGCCAACACTAATCAATGGAGGCTGAGATTCAGAGCATATACATTCCTCCCCCACTCTTCAGCTGGACAATTCTAGAAGACAATCTCTGGGCCTCTCACATGTCTTAGTGGAATCAAATCACTGTTGCTACAGCAGTAACCTTGGTCATACAGCCAGGAAGGAAGATATCAATGGGGAAAATGGAAATCTCTCATTTGCAGGAATGAATGAAGAGAATCGAAAATGATAAATACTAGTTTAATATAAAAATATATTGTATTCTTCTTAATTTCTTTAAAATACATAAAATTCAGCAGATAAAAAATTGTAATATTGTCTTGTGAGGTCTTTATGTATAGAGTGTATAGAGATGTAAGACATATATGCAACAAATATAGGAAAAAGATGGAAGGAGGAAAATCAACATGTAGGGTCTTAGGGTCTCTATAAATTATTAACTCTAGGCAAACTGTGAATATTTAGGAACATACATTCTTATCCTAAAAGCAAGCACTAATGCAAAGAGATATGCCTAAAATGCCAGTGGAAAAATTTTAATAGAATTTTTAAAAATTCAAATAATCTAAAAGATGACAGGAAAGGGTAAGAGGAGAACAACATCAACAACAATATCTGATAAAGAGCATCCATGAAAAATGTTCAGCTAGCATCATTCTTAGTGGTAAAATGTTGAAAGAATTCCATCTACATTTGGGATAAACACAAGGAATCTATCCTAAGGACTTTTATTCAACATTATACTAGAGGTCCCAGGTATTTAAATAGGGTAACCAATAATAAAAATAGTATAAAGACGAAACAGGAAAAAGTAAAACTGTCTCCAATTGTAGATGTGTTCATGCAAAAATGCTAAGAAAATGTTAAGGAATATGTAAAACGTACTATAACTCATTTAGTAAGAGCACAGGATGGAAGTATAATATACAAAAGCAATTCTATTTTTATATACTGGCAGCAAACAATGGAAATATTAAAATGAAAAAAATACATTTATACTATGTTAAAAAATAAATATTTAGGAATAAATTTATGAAAAGCTATACAATACACCTTCAAAAAATTGTAGAACTTGGAGAAATTAAAGACATAAATAAATGGAGCATAATATACTACGTTCATGGATTGGAAAACTTAATACTATTAAAGTGTTAATTCTCCAAAAATTTATATATGTATTCAATGCAATATATGGATAAAAATTCTAGAAGGACTTTTTGTATAAATAAACAAACTGATTCTATGTGGATATGCAAATTAACCAGAACAGTGAAAGCAATTTTTAAAAATGAAGAATAAATTTGGAGAATTTGCACTACATGCCTTGAGGACTTACCATAAAACTAAGATAGTGCCGTGTGGGGAAATGATGGACACACAAGTCAAAGGAACAAAACGTCCATAAATAGATCCCCATAAGTACTGGATATATCCATAATATACTGATCAATTGATATTGAACTAATGTTAAGCGTAATTCTACGGTGAAAGAATTTTCAGCATATGTTATTGAAACAACTCTTTATTCATATGGAAAATGTGACCAACAATCCTTATCTCATACTCTACACAAAAATTAACTCAAAAAGTATCACAGGTGTAAATACAAAACTTATAAAATTTCTAGAGCTACACATATGAAAAAAAATCTTTGTGACTTTAGAGTAAGCAAAGATTTTTTAGGTAGGACACAGAAGCACAAACCATAAAAGAAAGAAAAATGACATATTGGAATTCCTCAAAATTTAAAATATTTGCTTTCCAAACAGAAAAGTCCAGAACACTGAAAGGGAGAAAATGTTTGCAATACATACACATGAAAAAGGTCTTGCATGTAGATTGTATAAAGAACTCTTAGAACTGAATAATAAGAAGACCAAGAGCCTAATTTTTAAAATGGGGTAAGCTTTGAACAGGTACATCAAAAAGGAGATATACAAATGGGCAGTAAACATGTGAGAAGATGCTTAGCATCATGAGTCATCAGAGAAATACAAGCTAAAATTAAAAAGAGGTGCTCTTGTACAATTATTAGAATGGCTAAAATCAAAGAATAATATCAAATGTTATCAAGGTTTTGGAGCAACTGGAATTCTCAACATTACACATGGGAATATAAAACCATATAACCATTTTAGAAACTAGTTTCTTAAAAATATTTTAATATATAGGTGTAAATATTTTTATATCTACTATAAGATCCAGCATGCCCACTTCTTTGTATTTAACTAAGACAAGTGAAAACATATATTGGTACCCAGGTCACTTGAATGTTCATAATAACACCTTAATTCACAGAAGCCCCAAAGTAGAAACAACCTCAAAGCCTGCTAACAGGTGAGTGGATAAAAATTTGATATATCGATATAAGAGAATACTACTCGGTAATAAGAAGAGATAAATTACTCATATACAAAACATGAATGAATCTCAAACTAAATATATTAATAGAAAAATGTCAGATATGATGGGCACATGCTATGTTATTCTCCTTTATAAAACTCTAGGAAAACAAATTAATCTATATTGTCAAAAAGTAGATCAACAGTTATTTGGGGCCAGGGACAGAGGGAAGTATGGACTGCAAATGGACATGAGGAATCTTTAGAAGGCGATTGAAATGTTCTCTTTTATTATTATTAAGTTATTGAAATGAATAACAAGGATCAATGCTATCAAAAAAGATAATTTTTTCTCTTTCAGAACAACTGCATCATTTATAAAGTATTATTTTTGCATTCAAGAAAATGGGCTGCTAAGTCAAACAAGTAATTCTCACTCCGATGTTATTTATTTGTGTTTTGTCTCACTTCTTTCCTTTTTCTAAATCTCCAGTATTGATCTTCCTCTTTCTGTTCTTTCCAGAAGCTGGTAGAGGAAGTTTAAATGATTTGATTTTAATTGATGACTACTCTGCCTGACAGAGTTATCAAGTTATTCTTTCCTAGTTTAATTTTTTGGCATATTCAGTTAATGCTAGGCCACAGTTTCTTCTCTTTCTTCTTTGCAAATGCTGATGATAAATTCTATGCACGCAGACGTCATTGGCTGTTTGTTACTTATATTTCCCATAGACTCAGACAGTGCCTACAATATAAGAGCACACAATATAATTTTTTGAAAGAATGAATGAAATGATTAATGGCCTATGTTATTATTTCCAAGAAGATTGTTAACACTGTTATGAAGAAAATTCAACACACAGATTTCTTCATAATTGAAGAGAGGAGCAGTGGTATCTTTAGCTCCATTTTCCAGAAGGAAATGACACTGTTATTTCCATTACTCTACCTGTAGCAGATTTCCTTTGCATTTGGAAGAGTGGTGGATGGAGATAATAGCAAAGATAGACTGTGTCTGGTTTGAGGATACAGTAGATAGAGGATGTGGTGGAGACTGAGGCAGGAGCAGTGTCTAGGGATCAGTTTGCGATCAGCACCAAATATGCGGGGGTATCTGGATTTCCTCCTCTAAGCAGTGTGTAGCCACTCACTATTTCTGTCACTATCAGTGATTTAATACATCCTGTTTTAAGAAATCTAACACTGGGTCACCATGTAGTGATGAAGATAAAAATGCAGAATTGTGACTACTAGACAAGCACGGAGGCACCATATTCACCCTATGGGATAGGTCCAGGACAGTAGCAGAGGGAATAAAAAAAGAGGATAAGGATGCTAGTAAAAGGACATCTGGAATTTTGAAGTGACTTATTGGATAAAAAGATGATGGAGGAATGAAAAATAGAGCCTGATAGCAGCTCTCTGATGACTGTAACTAACTTAAATAGGAAGTAGAAGAGGAAATTCTGACTTGGGGAAATACAGCTAGATTAGTTCTGAAAACATTGCATCCAATTAGTGGAGATCATTCCAGCACTGGAGACGTGCCAAAGGAAATTGGAGGTTCCTTTTTGCTAGAGGAGGAAATTGGAGAGTCACACAAGGTAAGTGGTACCTGAAACAATAAGAATGGAAAGATGTTTCCATTAGAGGTAAATAGACAGGGAAAGCTTCCAAGGAAAGAGACTGGAGTGGTCTTCACAGTAAACCGTATGGGTCTTGGCTGAATTGCTTGGGTAGATGAATTTCCCGTGTGAGGGTCTTGTGTTTGCTGTGTAACTGTGCCTGTGGCGCTCTCTCCCCTGATCTTTACCTGTTGGCTGCTCATTCCCATTCTACTCTCCCCTTAAGTATGTCACCTCCTCAGAGAGGGCTTCCCAACTCCACAAACAAAAGTAGTCATTCTCCCACATCACAGAGATCCTGTGTGTCTGGTTCCTTGTTGTGTTTCCCATGTAAAAAAGTCTGGCACATCATATGCATTTAGTCAATATTTGTATAATAAAGTTATAACTTATATAATCACTTAATCACTCTGTAGCTTGCTCTGTCTTTTACAAAATCAGAAGAAAAATTTCCAGCACATAGACTGGTAAGGATTACACAAGACAGCTCTGTCTAACCCCAGCATATTGTCCGGCACATTATAGGTATTAAATTAGGTACTGGTTACCGGTCTAACTCCTCTTTTACTCTTTGCCCGTAACTACAATACAAATAGAAAACACCAAATCTTCAAATAACAACATCTTTGTTAGTTCTACAGAATAATTCCCAGCCAGTGTTTCTCTCTTTCTCTTGCACACTATTTCATTTTCCACTGCTAACTCCTTACTATTTTTCTTTCTTTTTCCCTTTAAAAATGACAGAAGTTAAAATCAAAATTCTATGGCATGTCTTCATATCACTTTTCTGCCCTCATCTCCTACAAGGTTAGATGTTTAATTAAAGTCCGAAATAGAAATATGATTTGTAAATTGATCTGATGAATGGTACTTGGTTCTATTCAGTTCTGCACTTCACAGTAAACTGCATAACAAGTATACCTGCTAGAAAACATCCTTGAGGTTCTGACAAAAGTCCAAAAGTTGACTAGAACACAATGATCAGAATCTGCCATTCTAGAATGCGACAGTATCTTTGAAATCATTTTGTCTCCAAGCTAGTCCATTATATTGTATTAGGCATCAGGAAAAGAACTTCAATAAGAAGCTCTTAAGAAATTAAAAATTATTTATACGTATTAAGAACTAATGATATTACGTATCTCAAGCTCCAATTACCATGGATAGGAATCAAGAAGTCACAACATGTTAAATTAATTTACGTGGTCTAGTCATTGTCACAATTAACACCTTCAGAGCTGCTTCATAACGGTGCACTGAAAAAGTGAAATGAAAGAGTGCTGCATTGAAAGAAAAGTCAGTTCTTTCAGAAAATGTCACTGATCTCCCTAAATTTTTTAAATGTCATATCCATTTTACGTGATGCAAATGATTGAATTATGTTATTTATTTGATCAATAGTTTACCAAGCACTTCTGAGTACCAAGGTACCAGTGACATTACAAAATCCAGTGGATCAGAACAAAGTAGTTTAATTCATATTTTGCCTCTTACCTGCAGATCTTGATTGGGAAAAAAGAGAGATTAATAGTGCTTTTGTGAGTAGAATTCTAGAAGAAATTTGGACCTACGCTCTGTCATTTATGCAGATTCTCATACTAGAATCACTCTCATCATTCTGATTCCTGAACTTGACTTCAGTCAGGTGCACATTGCATCCCTTTCTCAGGCTCTCCCATGAAGACGTGCCTGCAACTTGCCCAGGTGCCCTTGATTAAAGTCCAAGTGACATCACTGCATAAGGATCTTTTTATAATCATCTCAGAGTCTTAACTTCAAGAACCTCTGCACCCTTGGAACAAAGTTGCTTTGCCCACCCCATTCCTTCTATGGGGTTTTTCCAGTTTCCCAGACCTGCCGAGTCTCCTTTTTGTGGTATTTTTCTTCTCCCGTGTGACCATCTCAACTGCAAACATGTCCATAAAGGTGGCTATCAAGCTCATTCACAACCTTCACACCTCCATGTGCTTTTTCCTCTGTGGCCTGTCCTTTTCAGAAACTTGTACCACTATGGTAATCCTCCCTGAATGTTAATGGACTTGCTATCAGACAGCAAGACCACTTGTCTTCCTGAGTGTGCCACACAGATGTTTTTCTTCTTTGGCTTGTCAGGCAATAACTGCTTCATCATAGCTGCCATGTTCTATGACTGATATACTACCATTCACAACCCACCACATTATGACATCTGAATGACCCATAAAATCTGCTTAAAAGCACATGATCCCTCTTGGGTGGTTTGGTTCCTGCTTTCTCTGAGCATTGTCATCACTGTATTCAACTCACTTTTTTGTTATTCCAACACCATCTAGCACTTCTGTGACATCTCTGCTATGGTTTCCCTTGCTTGTAATTATACTTTATATCATGAAATGGCTGTTTTTGTACTCTCTGCCTTTGTGTTGGTGGGAAGCTTTATTTTAGTTACTATTTCCTACATCTTCCTTGGGTCCATAGTTTTGAAGACGCCTTCTGCAAAGGGCAGGTATAAGGCCTTCTCAACTTGCTCCTCCCACCTCACTGCAGTGTACACCCACTATGGGTTTGCTTGCTTTGTTTATTTGAGGTCCAAGGACAGTGATACATTCTGTGAGGATGTGTTTATGGCTGTGACATATACAGTACTGACACCTCTGCTTAATCTCACCCTTTACAGTCTGAGAAACAAACAAATGCAGAAGCCCTAAGGAAAGTCCTAGGTAATGCAAATAGGTTTATCCCTCAAACGGTAAATAAAAGAACCCAAAACATTTAAAAATGTACAGATACTGATAAATAAAAGTGGAAAAACAGGACTACTTCCAAAAATTATCACTTTGTATACAAAACAATTAAAGTACTACCTAATTACCGTATGTATTCTGACATCACCATTGTTCTAGTACAAACAGGATACAGTTTTAACATATTTTTAAATATATGAGTGTGTTAGATTGTGTGTGTAAAGATAAATGCATACGCTAAACAATTTAAAACATGTTGTGGAACACAGTATTTTCATGATAGTAGTTAGATGAATCTTTCTGTATTGTAGTTTTAGTGTCAATTCCCAAAACTTTTTGACTGGCCCTATGTCTTAAATATTTTCACCTATTTTTTCCTAAAGGCTTATAGTTTATAGTTCTACATTTTACATTTAAGACTATGATCTGTTTTGAGTTAATTCCTGTCTGACTTGTGAGGTTTAGGGTGAGGGGTTTCCACCCTCCATGGACGGCCTATTGCTCCAGCACAATTTTGGAAAAGCCTTCTATCTTTCAGTGGATGGTTTTTGCACCTTTTGAAAAAATCATTCAGGCATATCTGGTGGGTCTTTCTGTAGTTTCTCCAGTTGGTTCATTGATCTGTGTGTCTGTTCTTCTACCATTACCACACTGTTTTGATAACTGTAGCTATAAAATAAGCCTTTATATCAGGTAGAATGATTCTTCCCACTGTATTCTTCTTTTCAAGATTATTTTATATATTCTAGGACCTTTCCTCTTTAGTAATGCAAGTATTTAGAGCTGTGAATTTCCCTCTCAGCACTGCTTTAAATGCATCTCACATTTTCATATGTTGTCTTTTAAAATTTTCATTCTGGAAGAGTGACATCAACATCATGGCAGAGTGAACTTGCCCAGGACTCTCTCCCCTCCAACATACAACAAAAAGGGACATCCATACTCCAACAAAGGACACCCTAACATCATATAAAAACCTAGGAGAGACACGCAGCCACATGACAGAGGGCAGAGAGGCTGGAGCCTCCCTCATAGGAGCTGGAATGGGTAAGAGAGATCTTTGCTCCCTTCCCTAAAGACTTCAATCAGGACTGAGGGGGTATCCATGAGGGAAGGAGCTGGGGAGGGCATGCTGGTTCACAGGATCACCCAGGGCTCCCTAGGGCCCCTGCAGCCTAAGGGGAAGCTCTTTAATGGGGTGAAAGCTTTCCTGGGGTGTGACCTCATCAAGCCAACACCCCAGGAGACCACATAGGCAGAGCTGAGTGAGAAATCCCAGACTGCACGCAGGAGAAAGTGCCCTTTTCCCCACCCACCCCTTGCCGAGCTGCTCCACTGCCTGAGATTTTGACAAAAAGCAGAGGGCTCAAAATATGTGGCTCTCGACCCCCACCCAGAGGTGATAGGTGGTAACTGCAACCAAGTAATATCAGAATGAGAAAGACCTGCCCTTCCAACATCAGACACTACATCAAATCTCCAGACCGGAGAGAAAATGACATGCACCCAGAACTCAGTCCTGAGGACACAGAAGTATGTAAGCTAAACGACAATGAACTCAAAATAGCTATCATGAAAAAACTCAATGAAGTAAAAGAGAATGTAGAGAAACAATTCAAAGAGTTCAGGAGCTACTTCACAAAAGAGATTGACACTATAAAGAAGAATCAAGCAGAAATATTAGAGATGAAAGACACAATGGAAGAGATAAAATAAAATATAGATTCCCTGAATGCTCGAGTGGACATCATAGAGAAGTAAATCAGCATAATCGAAGATGGACATGTTGAAATGCTCCAGAGAGAGGAGGAGAGAGAACTAAGACTAAAAAGAAATGAAGAAACTCTCCAAGAAATATCTGACTCAATGAGGAAATGCAACATAAGAATTATAGGTATTCAAGAAGATGAAGAGGAGAATGGAGCAGAAAGCATGTTCAAAGAAATAATAACAGAGAACTTCCCAAATACAGAGAAAGAGAGGGGAATATGTATGGAAGAGGCTTCCAGATCTCCTAGATTCGTCAGTGTAAAAAAGACCTACTGCAAGGCATATAGTAGTAAAACTGGCAAAAATGAATGACAAAGAAAGAACGCTAAGTGCAGCAAGGCAGAAGAAAATAACCTACAAAGGAACCTCTATCAGGCTTTCAGTGGATTTCTCTGCAGAAACCTTACAAGCTAGGAGAGAATGGAACAACATATTCAAATCTTTAAAAGACAAGAATCTTCATCCAAGAATACTCTAACAAGCAAAAATATCCTTCAGATATGAGGGAGAAATTACATCTTTCCCAGACAAACAAAAGCTAAGGGACTTCGTAGCCACAAGACCTCGCTATAAGAAATCCTCAAGAAGGCCCTCATATGCAAAAAAAAAGAAAAAAAGGGAGAAAGGGTTCACAAAACACAGAGTAAGGAGATAAATAGGTAGACATAAGTAGAATAGGATAGCAAATATTCAACTATAGCATTAGGCTAAAGGGAAGGAAAACACCAAAAACAAAGACAATCTTGTCACTTTAACCACAAACTCACAACACAGGTTGGAATAAGATATGAGAAAAACAACTTAGGGGGAGAGGAGGAAAGGGACTGAATCTGGTTTACACTAAGGAAATAAGAGGCCATCAGAAAAGGGACTATCTTATACTCGAGATTCTAAATACAAACCTCATGGTAATCACTAAACAAAGAAGCAGAACAGAGACATAAAAAATAAATAAGGAAAAAACAAAGAAATATATCATGAAAAAACTACATAATTCACTGGGTGGACCAGAACACATGGGATGAGAAAAAAAGGAAATGCAGGAAAACCAGAAAACAAGTGATAAAATGACAGCATTAAGCCCTCATACATCAATGATCACCCTAAATGTAAACGGATTGAATTCTCCAATAAAAAGACACAGAGTAGCGAGATGGATTAAAGAACAAGACCCAACAATTTACTGCCTCCAGGAAACACATCTCAGCTCCAATGACAAACACAGCCTCAGAGTGAAGGGGTGGAAGGTGATTCTCCAAGCCAATGGCAAACAAAAGAAAGCAGGTGATGCAATACTCATATCAGATAAAGTAGACTTCAAGATAAGACAGATAAAGAGAGACAAAGAGGGCAGTATATAATGATCAAAGGGACACTCCATCAAGAAGAAATAATGCTTATAAATATCTACGCACTCAACATAGGAGCACCAAAGTTCATAAAGCAACTATTAACAAACCTAAAAGAAGATATTAATAATAACACAGTAATAGTGGGGGGCCTCAACACCCCACTCACATCAATGTATAGATCATCCAGACAGAAAATCAACAAGGAAACAGTGGAATTAAATGAAAAGCTAAACAAGTTGGACTTAATAGAAATATATAGAACACTCCATCCAAAACCAGTAGGATACACATTCTTCGCAAGTGTGCATGGAACATTCTCAAGGATAGACCATATATTGGAAAACAAGGCAAGCCTCAATAAATTTAAGAAAATAGAAATAATAACAAGCATCTTTTCCAACCATAATGCTATAAAGCTAGAAATTAATTGCAAGAAAGAAGCTGAGAAAGGGACAAAGATGTGGAGACTAAACAACGTGCTATTGAACAAGCAATGGACCATTGAAGAAATTAAAGGAGAAATCAAAAAATATCTGGAGACAAATGAAAATGAACACATACCACACCAACTCATATGGGATGCAGCAAAAGCTGTATTAAGAGGGAAATTCTTCGCAATACAAGCTCACCTTAACAAACAAGAATAAATCCAAATAAGCAATCTCAAACTACACCTAATTGAATTAGAAAAAGAAGAATAAACAAAGCCCAAAGTCAGCAGACGGAGAGAAATAATAAAAATCAGAGCAGAAATAAATTCTGTTGAAACAAAAAAGGCAATAGAAAGGATCAATGAAACAAACAGCTGGTTCTTTGAGAAGATGTATAAAATTGACAAACCCCTACCCAGACTTACAAGGAAAAAAGAGAGAAAGCTCAGATAAACAAAATAAGAAGTGAAAGAGGAGAAATAACAAGAGACTTCAAAGAAATATAACAGATTACAAGAGAATACTATGAAAAACTATATGCCAACAAAATGGATAACCTAGAGGAAATGGATAAATTCTTAGACTTACAACCTCCCAAAGCTGTCAAGAAGAAACAGACAATCTGAATATACTAATCACAAGGAAAGAGGTTGAAACAGTAATCAAAAGCATCCCAAAGAATAAAACTCCAGGACCAGATGGCTTTCCTGGGGAATTTTACCAAACTTTCAGAGAGTATTTAATACCTATACTTCTCAAGCTATTCCAAAAAATTAGGGAAGATGGAACACTTCCTAACACATTCTGATACCAAAGCCTGACAAGGACAGCACAAAAAAGGAAACTACAGGCCAATATTGCTGATGAACATTGATGAAAAAATCCTCAACAGAATTTTGACAACCTGAATTCAGCAATACATCAAAAGGATTATACATCATGATCAAGTGGGATTCATACCAGGGACACAGGGATAGTTCAACATCTGCAAATCAATCAACATGATACACCACATCAACAAATTGAGGAATAAAAACCATATGATCATCTCAATAGATGCAGAGAAAGCATTTGACAAGATCCAATAGCCATTTATGATAAAAAAAAAAAGAAACTCTTAACAAAATGGGAATAGAAGGAACTTACCTCAACATAGTAAAGGCCATATACGACAAATCCACAGGCAACATCATACTCAATGGGCAAAAATTGAACACTATCCCACTGAGAACAGGAACAAGACAAGGATGCCCAGTATCACCACTCTTATTCAACATAGTACTGGAGGTTTGGGCCAGAGCAATTAGGCAAGAGAAAGGAATAAAAGGAATCTAAATAGGGAGTGAAGAAGTGAAACTTGCACTGTTTGCAGATGACATGATCTTATATAGAGAAAATCCAAAAAAATCCATTGGAAAACTAATAGAAATAATTAAAAACTGCAGTAAAGTTGCAGGGTACTGAATAAACTTAGAAAAATCAGTTGCTTTTCTATACTCCAATAATGAACTGACAGAAAGAGAACTCAAGAATACAATTCCATTTGCAATCGCAACTAAAAGAATAAAGCATCTAGGAATAAATTTAACCAAGGAGGTGAAGGACTTACACAATGAAAACTGTAAGACATTACTGAAAGAAATTGATAATGACATAAAGAGATAGAAAGAGATTCCCTGCATATGGATTGGAAGAATAAACATAGTTAAATTGTTGATACTACCCAAAGCAATCCAAATCAGAATCCCAATGACATTCTTCACGGAAATAGAGCAAAGAATCCTAAAATTCATATGGGGCAAAGACAGACCCTGAATTGCTAAGGCAATCCTGAGAAAAAAGAACAAAGCTGAAAGTATCACAATCCCTGACTTCAAAATGTACTACAAAGCCATAGTGATCAAAGTGGCATGGTACTGGTACAAAAACAGGCACACAGATCAAGGGAACAGAACTGAAAGCCCAGAAATAAAACTACACATCTATGGACAGCTAATCTTCAACAAAGGTGCCAAGAATATACAATGGAGAAAAGATAGCCTCTTCAATAAATGATGTTGGGAGAACTGGACAGCCACATGCAAAAGAATCAAGGTAGACCACTACCTCACACCATACACAAAAATAAACTCAAAATGGATCAAAGACTTGAAGATACATCCTGAAACTATAAAACCCCTGGAAGATAATATCGGTAGTACCCTCTTTGACATCAAACTAAAAAGGATCTTTTCAAATACCATGTCATCTCAGACAAGGGAAACAAAAGAAAAAATAAACAAGTGGGAGTTCATCAGACTAAAGAGCTTTTGCAAGGCAAAAGAAACTAGAATCAAAACAAAGAGACAACCCACCAATTGGGAGAAAATATTTGCAAATTGTATATCTGACAAGGGGTTAATCTCCATAATATATATAGAACTCACACAATTGAACAATAAAGAAGCAAACAACCTGATCAAAAATTGGGCAGAGGATATGAACAGACATTTTTCCAAAGAAGATATACAGATGGCAAATAAACACATGAAAAGATGTTCAATGTCACTAATCACCAAGGAAATGCAAACAAAAACTACTCTAAGATACCACCTTATGCCTGTTAAAATGGCTATAATCACTAAGACTAAAAATAACAAATGTTGGAGTGGGTGTGGAGAACAAGGAATGCTCATACACTGCTGGTGGGACTGCAAACTCGTGCAGCCACTGTGGAAAACAGTATGGAGATTCCTCAAAAAAACTAAAAATAGAACTACCATATGACCCAGCTATCCCACTACTGGATATCTACCCAAACAATTTGAAATCAATGATCCAAAGTAGCCTATGTACCCCTATGTTCACTGCAGCATTATTCACAATAGCTAAGACATGGAAACAATCCAAGTGCCCATTGACTGATGATTGGATAAAGAAGATGTGGTATATATACATATACAATGAAATACTACTCAGACAGAAAAAAGACAAATTCATTCCATTTGCAATAACATGGAAGGACCTGGAGGGAATTATTCTAAGTGAAATAAGCCATTCTGAGAAAGACAAACAGATGATTTCACTCATATATGGAATAGGAACAAATACCTAGACAGAGAAAACAGTTCAGTGGTTACCAGGGAAAGGGGGTGGGAGGAGCGCACAGGGGGTGAAGGGGAGCACTTATGTAGTGACAGTCAAAAAATAATGTACAACTGAAATCTCACATTGATGTAAACTATTATGAATTCAATTTAAAAAAATGTCATTCTGTACTGTGTATATTTTAACTACTGAAGTTCCAAATCTCCTTTTTCTTATTTATTTTCTGTTTAGAGAACTTCATTTTGTGATTACTTAAAGGTAGATTTGTTGGGAAAAAGTTCTCTTAGCTTTCCTTCATCAGAAATGTCTTTATTTCTCCTTCATTCTTGAAGGCTATTTGTGCCAAATATAGAATTTACATTTGCAAATTCTTTGCTTTTTAGTACTTGAAAAATATTGTGCCACTTCCTTCTGGCCTTCACAGTTTCATGAGAAACTTGTTGTCTTTTACATTACTTTTTCAAATAAATAATGAGTCCTTTCTCTCTGGGTGCTTCCAAAATTTTTCTTTGTTTTAACTTTTTAGAACTTTAATTATGCTGTGTCTTGCTATGTATCTCTTTGGGTTTATCCTGCTTGAAGTTTGCTGAGCTTCCTGAATCTGTAGCTCTATGTCTTTCATCAAATTTGGGAAGTTTTCAGCCTTCATTTCCTTAAATACTTACTCAGTCCCTCTTTCTTTCTCCTCCTCTTCTGGGACTCCCATTTTATGGATGTTAGTTCAGTTTTTATTGTCCCACAAACCCATGTAGTTCTGTTCTTTTTTTCAATTTATTTTATTTTTGTTTAGATCAGGCATTTCTATTTATCTTTATTCAAGTTCACTTATTCTATCCTCTATCATGTCTGCTTTACTGTTGAGCCCATCCAGAAAGTTGTTTTATTTTTTATGTCAGTGATTATATTTTTCAGTTCTATCATTTTCACTTATTTTTATAACCTATTTTTTTGCTGAAATTTTCTTTTTTTAGTAATATCAAGAAAACTAATGGTAGCTTATTGATGTGCTTGTTTGATGGCTGCTTTAAAATCTTTGTCAGATAGTTTGAACATCCCATTCATCTTGGTATCAGCATATATTGTCTTTTCTCATTCAAGTAGTGATTTTTCTGGTTCTTGGTATGACAAAGGGTTTTCAATTGTATCATAGACATTTAGGATATTATGTTATGAGACTCTGGATCACATTCAATCATTTTTTAGGAGGAGGTCCCCCTGTTGAGTGTTGCTGCAACCAAGAGATGAGTGTAGATGTTCAGCTTCCTGCTCAGCACTATTGACACAACTCTGGAAAAAATAGAGTGATGACTCACACTGCCTCCTTGCAGATGAGTGAGATGGAAGATCAATTCTGCCCTCTGCCCTGTTGGCTCCTTCTCAGTGATAATGGGACTTCCATGCCTCCTTGCTTCCAAGAAAGCTCAGGTCCTTGTTTGGCCACACTGGCTCTAGGGAAGGAGGAAGTGTAAAGCTGTTCACACTGCTTAGTTGTTACAGGGTAGATGTGGAAGCTCAACTTCCCACCGGAGCACTCACAAATAGGGTTGGAGTAGAGGAGAGCAGAGTATAATTATCTCCACCTCACACTCCCTCAGTAAGTCTCATTGCTTCCAAATGACAGTGGAGGCTCGTTTCCTCACTAGACCCCACAGACACCAGCCTGGCTGAGGAATCAGAGGGTGGATGGACCAAAGATCAGCTCCCTACTTGGCCTCATTGAAATCTGGGGGAGGGAGAGAGGTATGACTTTTGCACTGGTGTTTGTCTGGAATAGGGCAGGTAGTGCCAAAAGGTTTTGTGTTCTGTTAAGACCACCCTTTCCCCAGTTATTTGGCTAGAAGGAACAGGCTTTTCTTAGAGCTCTTTTTGTAGCTTTTGGTGGTTCTGGTTTGGAGGCTTCTGCAGCACCCTGTGCAGGATATATAGAAGCAATAAGAAAACTCAGGGACTCATTGCTATGTGGTTCCTCGGGTCCCATGTTCTAGGAGTCTGCCTTCTTCCTCCTTTCAGAGTCTTCCTATGCTTGTTTGTTGTGTCACATCTAGGGATAATTTCAGTAACGATCAGGAGGACCTAGAGGAATGGATCTGCTTCGTCTTCAGTGGAACCAGAAGTCTATGCCTTCAAACATTTAAAGATATTTATCCACCTTCTTATTTACTTTGTGGCATAAAATTAGTCTAGCACAGGTTAGCCTGATATATCCCAATGTAGAAGTCTCCACACTTACTTTGAAGACAAAGAGTTGGCTAGAATGGGATGTGTCGGAGTCAAATGAAAGTCCTTTAGTGGTGAAATATTCTCAAAGAGTTCCTCCACAGAAAGTATATGCTCTAAAAGAAGTCAAAACATTAAGAGGATATTTGTGACCTTGAGGTTTGGCTCAATCTTGTAAATCACCATGAATAATACCTGAAATCTAGGGTGCAATCTCATCTTATAGCTCCTATTGCTGATGCTCTTACTACTGCTACTATTACTAATGTTTGGTTTCTAGATCTTTTAACTCTCCAAACATGCAAACACATAAGGGAGATAAATGTTCTTCAGAAGAGAGTGATTATAAAACTTTTACTAAAATAGGCTAAACTAGGCTGGGATTGTAGTTGCCAATCTGAGTTAAACAGTGTTGAGGCAGTGGCATAATTGTGGTGAGGATGGTTTTGTGTAAAATCCTGTCACAGTTGTACCAGGATCTGACACATTCAATCACTTGAATCAGCCTGACATTCAACAGATTCAAAGGCAGCAGAGTCAGTGATTCATACCAGAGCAAAATCTTCATTCAGCCATCCATTCATTTATTAATTTTTCTTTCATTCATGTCAAATAGGGAAAGGAGAAAGACATTGTAGCTGTCTATATGAAACTGCCAGCATTGTGGAGAAAACAAATACTGATTCTGTAACTACAAGTGCACTGAGTATTCCAAAGAAAATACACAGGATTCTAAGGGGGATAACAGTTGTCCTTAATTAGGTCTCAAGTTTCAAGAAGGCTTCTAAGAGGATGGGAAACAACATTTAGGTTGGTACCTATAGCATAAGAAGGTGTTAGGTGAAGGGAAAATGCATCCAAGTAGAGGTAGTGAATGTGAGAGGGTCCTGAGGCAGCAAAGAAATTGAACATGTTTAAGGATTTAAAAGAAGACCAATGATGGCTTCCTAGAGTTTGGCTGTTGGGGATTAAGGGAAGAGCAATGAGAGAGAGAGAAATAAAACAGGGGCCATATGCAGGACTTTGTAAACCATGTTAAGAATTGTTGCCTTTACTCTAAGATCTTTGGGGTATATTAATGAAGAAATTAATCTGTTTAGATTTATGGCAGTGGTTGGCATATGAAGAATGAATTGGAAGAGAGTAAGAGAGGAGAACTAGTTAGGGTTGTACTAGTACGGATTACCGGAGAAAGAGAGAGAGATTTATTTTAAGGAATTGGCTCATGCAATTGTGAGAGATTTCAATTCCAAAATCCACAGGACTGTTCAGTAGACTAGAAATCCAATAAGAGTTGATGTCACAGTCTTGAGTACGAAAGCAGACTGGAGACAGAATCCCTCTTTTTCAGGGGCCCTCAGTTTTTTCTCTTAAGGTTTTCAACTGATTAAACAAGGGCCACACACATTATGGAGGGTAATCTGCTTTACTCAAAGTCTACTGATTTAAATGTTAATCACATCTAAAAAATACCTTCACAGCAACATCTAGACTGGTTTTTGGTCAAACAGCTGGTCACCATGGCCTAGCCAAGTTAACACATAAAGTTAGTTACCACAGGAGTGCTACTATAAAATAAATATATAAGATGGTAACTGAATATAGAAGGACTGACAATGAAAATGAAGAAAGTAAGAGATAATATTGTTTTCGGAATGTACAAGACTTTGTGATTGAGTGTAGGCATGTCGAGGGGGAAAAAATAAATTTCTCTCCGTTTCTGAATCAATGAATTGATTGAATAATGGTGCTTCTTACTGGGTACAGAACACTGAGGGGAGCAAGTTGGTGGTAGAAGGAGAAAATTAATTTAGTTTTAGGCAATTTGTGCTTGAGTTTCATTAGTCAAAAATATTTTTGTCTAAAACACTAAACAGAGGACAGCGAATGAGAAACAAATGTGGTGGTCATCAGGATATAGAGGTAAATTAAGCTTCACAGAGTAAACACCATGCAGTTCCCTCAAGCTTTCTTAACAGGATGTGTGAGTCTGACCATGAACAAGTCACTCCAAGAGTTTGTTCATTCAACCCCCGAGGAGTTCAGGAACCCTTCTCATTCCCATGGGGAAGTCACCTGTTTTGACCTGAGAGGAAACTTCACAGTTTGATCAGGGGTATTTCATCCCATTCTTTTATGAGTTATCCCCTTACTAGGCTGGAGCAAGAGACCAGGAACACAGACCAGAATTTACGGGTCCAGAAAGCCCATTGCCAGCAGATAAGCTTTCTGCAAGAAGAATGTCTCCAGTAATTTTACTGTCTGGTTCCACTTGGTCAATTCCCCTTAGAATGTACTCAGTCATAACTATAATTATCACACTCACTTCAGGATAAACTGCAGTTAAAAATGGACATAGTCTTAAAGGTTTGGAGGTACATTTATCTTAACTGATGGCAGAGAGCTACTTTTGAAATGAAAAAAATTATAAAATAATTTTCAGCATATTAAGTATTCTTTCATATTAACCAATTTGTTTTACTAATTGGGCCTCTGACTTAAAGTTTGATCTCAGAAAAACCACTCCCTACCTTTACTAAAATTCTCCACATTGACTAATGACACATGGACCGATGTATTTCTACCACAGACACTCTTTGTCCTATTATTATGTTTATTGTATATTATTACATTAAATAACAGATTAATTAAGAAAATATTTTTCTAGCAAGCTCTCTCTTCAGAGCCCCCTTAATCTCATTGTTCCTGAGGCTGTAGATGAGGGGGTTCAACATGGGGATCACCACCATGTAGAACACAGACACCACCTTGTTCTGGTCAGTTGAGTAGCAAGACTTGGGCACCACATAAATGTATGTGATGGTTCCGTAGAACAGAGTGACCACTGTGAGGTGAGAGGTACAGGTGGAGAAGGCCTTGTGGCGCCCTTCGGTGGAGCGCATCTTCAGGATGGTGATGAGGATGTAGATGTAGGAGATGACTATGACAAGCACTGTGGCTACAGTGACGGAGCCAGCAGTAACTGAGGGGACAACTGCAGGAATACTGATATCAGAACAGGAGAGTTCAACTAAAGGAGCAAAATCACAGAAAAAATGATTGACTCGATTTGGTCCACAAAAGACTAAAGAATAAAAGCAAATAGTAAAAGAGCAAGCATTGAGAAAACCACCTATATAAGCCACTACAAGTAACTGGACACAAACTTCTGTGGACATTTTGGTGGAATAAAGCAGTGGGCTGCAAATTGCCACAAAGCGATCATATGCCATGGCAGCCAGGAGGAAGAACTCAGCTGTCCCAAAGAAAACAACTGAACCAAGCTGGGTGGCACATCCAAAATAGGAGATGGTATTTCTTCCCACCAGGAAGTTTACGAGCATATTGGGTGTGACAGATGATGAATAGCCTATGTCAGCCAAAGCCAAGTGGCTCAGAAAAAAATACATAGGATGATGGAGCTGAGAAGAGATTCTGATAAGAATGATTGTACCAAGATTGCCAGATATGGTCACCAGGTAGATACACAGTATGATCATGAAGAGAATGATTCGAAGGATCGGGTCATTAGTTAAGCCCAATAAAATGAACCCTGTCGTTGAAGTGTGGTTCCCATCGCCCAAGGCATCCATGACACAAAATGTACCTGCTACCAAAATGAACCTGCAATGAAACATTATATAAAAGAAGTTGTAAATTTGATGGTTTCATTTTCATTAATACACATAGACACTATTATGAACAAATAATTCAAGCTGCGTTTGGACTTTTCTTTTGCTTCAGAGTCTAGAGTTTATATATTTATGTGTAGTGAGTCTTCTATATTTTAAAAATTGCTTTTAGTAGAAACACTAGAAAATCTACTTCAGATAATGTATATCTTTTTTGTGTTATATACTTATAAAATGTTCTTAAATTGCCTTTAAATATAAAGATTGAAAAATATAAGCATTATGAGAATAACAAAATAAAATGATAAGTATAACAAAAAATATATAAATATAGGATTATGTAATGGAGACTTGGGTAATAGCTAACATTTATTGAATGATCACTAAATTGCAGGCACAGGGTTAAGAGTTTTATACCTGTAGTTTTATTTTAATTTCCATGTAATAATATTGAGTAGTTTTATTTTATTTATAAATGAAGAAACTGACAATGTTAAGTAATTTATCTATCTAAATTTATGTAGCAAGTGGTGGAATCAAGATGTGAATCCAAGGCAGCTTGAATCCAGTCCATTTCTGTAGGAATTATGTTATAAATGAAACTAAATAATACTTATGGTAAAGTTGAGTCTCTTGGAAATGGGTGGACAGCAAATTATTCTCTACTTTCTGATAGCTAATGTATAAAAGAAGTGCCTAGTTAATCACAAAGTTTACAATTTCTATCAGTAAAATAAGAATGTTTTTTAAAAGGAGAAATACAATTTTCTCCATAGGACAAAGAAGAAATAGAAAAGAATTTCAAATTAAAGTTATGAATGAAGTCACCTATTCAAAATTTGTTACAGAGGTTTAATATTTACAATTAAAATATTGTTTTGTCAAGTAGTTTGAAATACCAATCCATTTACTATGCAAAACATTATGTCATTAATATCTAAGACATAATTAGAGTACATTTATTTGAATAAATCAAATCATTTCTTAATGTAACACTGTTTTCTAATTGGAGTATAACAGAATGAAATAATATTAGTTTCAATATAATACATAGCTGAACAAAGTTCCAGCCTAAAAAGTTAAGTTTACTGAAGTTCACCCAGAGAGTGGCCAGGTTAAACCTCATCTCCAAGTGTTCTGACCTTACATTCTTGACTTTGTCCCACGTATCTGGTTGCCTGTAAGCTAAAACATTCAAAACAATAAACAAACGAAGTCTTTCCACAAGATATTTACTAATCGTAAATCCTCAACGCATCTCAAAGCTACTGAATTTATTAACATTGTGACTGAGTGCCAAGTTTAGAAAATATTGAAATATCATGTGAGTTTCTGGTCTTATAGGTGAAAAAATGAGGATGCTGGTACCTTGAATTGTGCTTGTTTATACACACTGAATAGACTAAAAACAAGCTAATTCAGCTAGCTTTACTTGCTAGCTGATGGTGAATTACATCTGCACTGTTTCTCAACTATGGCCTGAGAGTACTGATAAAACTTTAGAGACCAAATTCTTCTCAAATGGTAAACGAGAATCAGTACGTCAGATTAACTCACAAAAGCCAAAATCTTACCATTTGAAATAAGAATGCATTCATCTGACAGCAATAAATTCAAAGTCATTGTTATATAGCAGCCATGCTATCTTATTATTGTTTGCATTTGAGTATAAATCTCTGAAGATTCTAAAGATTCAGTTGTGAATTCAAAATCACTGGGGATCATTACACATTCTCAAGTGAATATTGGGCAGTTCACTTCACACAAACATAACTAGTCTTGAAGGGTTTTGTCAATTCTCAAGTGGTCAGTTTTTTTCTTTTTATCTAGGTGTTGGCGCACTTTCATTTGATAATTGTTGTGGTATAATATAATATATTATCTCATAGCTAAATATCAGTTCTAAGTTTACTTTGATATTTCAGGTTAAGGACACTAAACTTTACATATAAAAAAGTAACCTCAGCTTCATTCATTTTATGTGTCCATTTCATAAGTGTTTTACGTGGCATATGTAAGGCACTCCATTAGGTGCCTTGCAGAATGGAGTGGAATGCCATGTAAAGTTGAATTTTAAATAACACATTTATTTAAGATGTGTATATTTTTTTAGCAAAAAGTATAAAATAAATATCTTTAAAGTTGTGTCGATAGAGAACTGTGAAATAAAAAGAGCTTTGGATGACTTCCCGATCAGACTTAGTCTACATGCCTCAAAGTGATGATTATTGGCTAGTGGCTTATTTGATTATATGGATGGTGGGAGAAACAGCTATCTTCAACCTGAGGACTCAATCTAATTCTCTCACTAATTCTAGTTATAGAAAATTCTAGCTCACCCTCCTGATGCGCCCTTAAATGGTCTTTGCACTAATAATACCAACCAACTTTCATTCAGACCTTACTCTTTGCCAAGCACCATGCTTAACACTTTACTTACATTTTCTTATTTAATCCTCACAATAATTTAGTGAGCTAAGTATTCTCATTATCCTAATTTTACAGACAGAGAACTGAGGCTTACTTTAAGACAGCTGTCCAAATGTTCTCAACTGGTTGAATTAAATCCACCTTTAAAATTCAGATCAGAGTGAATACTGGAATGTGTACTCCTCATTACTGCTGTCGTCTAGTCAGCTTCAAGACCTAAATGCTAAGTGATGACCACTGGTTCCCAACTAGTCTCTGATTCATAGTTTCCTCTCTCCACCCTCAACACTGCCTATTTTCCTAAAACTGACTAGCCCTACAGTCTGGCGCTGAGCACTAGGTCAGTACTCAGGATCCTAATTTCCTCTCCTATGCTCACCAATGACCAACTCCTGTTGATCTTACCTCCTATATTCCTACCTAATGTGTCCATTTCTCTCTATCTCAAACCTGCCATAGTTGTACTAATTGATTTTCTTATATGTACGATTGGTCTTCTGCACAACAGTGAGAATGAGCTATTAATTTAAAATTTTTAGTATTATTCATTTTTAGTGCTATCAAATAATTACATGCATGTAGTTAAAATGGCTCATAGAGAAAACAATGATACTTTCCCCATTCTTTAAAAGTCCAAAGTCCACTTCCCAACAGGGAACCACTCTTGACTCTTTCAAGATTAAGATGCCTCAGTATCTGTAAATAATGTGCTTTATTGGAGAAAAACTAGAATTTCTCTCTGTGTTCCTGCTAGTTTTCAACTATTTATTTAATTTGAAAATAATTCATACAAGGAGAAAATCAGTGGTTTTTCCAAGTCTGAGAAGATCATTACAGATATTACTTGTTGAATTTATTATAACAAAGTCAGAACAGAATAATCAATGAGTTAAATACCAAAAAAGAGAGTAAATTTTAATTTAATATATTATTGCAAAGATAAAAATTAATCATTTCTCACAGCTAACAGGCAATAGAATGTGGTGGTATCTTGAAAGTTACATAACAATAAGCAGATAGATTTAAAGTGGAATCTCACAAGTGAGTTTATTACTAATAAGCAACTCAATTTTATTCTAGCGAAGTAGAGGATAAATATAAATCTTATGCCCCAAAAAACCATGTTTTTAGTTTCTTTAATTGACTATCATACATATTTTTTCCAACATTTTACCCATATCTCTATAACAAGATTTTATGGTTAACTAAGTTCATTGTCATCTTAGTCTACGTTACTTAAAAATTCAGTTTCTAAATCTTTCAAGTTTCCAGCTATTATTATAAGTCTTCTGGTTGTAACTCTAATTTTAATCAAAGCTAAGTTAAATAACTTGGAATTTAAAGCTTTTATTTCTACAGTTTATACCTTTTTTATTGATCCAGAATTTTTATATATTCATCTATTGACATTCTGTACACTTCCACCATTCACATAAATACACACGTCTTCCATTCTTTCTATCCTTTCAATATAATCACATTTTGATTTTCTAAAACTTTGAAACTTTATGTAATATACATTTCACATTTAATTGTTTTACTTTATAGAAAATATCTTATGAACCCCTACTTTATGAGGATAAAGATATCTGTACACCTACACTTCTTTGCAGCTCTTTTCCCAAAATTGGCTTCCATATTTCAGTCCCCTCTACCTTGGCACTGCATTCTGTAATTAAAATTGTTTTATAAATTTTATATATTGATTACAAAATATTAAAGTAAATAAGTCTTTATACTGTTACAACTATATAAATAATATTCACTGGAGAACCAGGACTTTTCCTGTAATTGCACCCTTATTTGCTTTCTTCCCTTTCCCTGTCCTGCGTCCCTGACTCCCTCACCAGTTTCTCCTGGGAGCATTTCCTTAATAAATCACTTTAAAACAAACCTTCTCAGGATCTGTTTCTAGGAGAACTGATCTAAGACAACATTGATGAAGAACACCAAGTCAGGGCTTGCTCAGTGTGATCTCACCCACCCCGCCCTCCAAAAAAGACAAAAAATAAGATCAGTCCAACAATATTTCACTAATTATGCAGTTCAAAGACATATTAGAGCATATGTATAGGGGAGTAATTTCTAGAGTGGACTTATTTATAGAATGAATTGTTGGAGTGGCATTGTCCCTTCCATAACCTTTGGATAAGGTGGTGTGGGTAGGGAGATGTTGCACACACTTGATACCTATATCACATGCTCTTGCCTCAATTATGATTTTAAGAGCATATATGGATGGTTATAACTCATGTTGTCAGTTTCCCGCTTCAAGAGTTAACCACTAATGTCTCCACTAAATGTCCCAGTCCTTCTCTGAAGCCTAAGACCCTCTGGGAAGTCAGTAGTAGCCTGCTCAGTCCACATGCAAGCACATCTAAGATGTGGGGACTAGCTAAAACCCTTAGGTAACCCCTAATCAATGGAGGCTGGAATTCAGTGGATAGACATCCTTCCTCATTCTTCAATTTAAAAATTCTGGAAGGCAATCTCTGGACTTCTCACATGTCCCAGTGGAATCAAGCCACTGTTGCCACAGCAGTGATCTTGTGCTGGGTTTTGCTCCTTGCCTGTCTCACCGCTCTTACTTCCTCACTCCTGCTTCCTTGGGTCACCTCCCTCATAAAGTGCCTCATGCCAAATCCTCGTCTCAGGCTCTGCCCTCCAGGAAATTCAAACTAAGACAGAAATGCCCCATCCCCAATCACAAAACAATTAAGGAAGTATCTGAGAATCACTCCAAGTTTGACATGTAAGCCCTGGAATGCAAAGGAATGACATCTGACTCATGCCTGAAAAGGCCTAACATTGAGAAGATGGCTGGATCTCTGGTCAAGTATAGCTTTTGCTGTTGCTTACCTCTTGTCCCTTCTCTGAACCCACCACCGAAGGAGCCAGTGGCAGCCTAGTGGGTAAATGAAGGGAAGTAGAAATGTGAGGAGTTGCTGGAGATGCTGACCATACTCTCATGCACTCTTCTAGTAATGCAAGCTTCTGAGTTTGGGACAGACACGGAATGCCAGTGGAAGGGGTTGCTAGTAGCAAGGTGAAACTTTAAATGGGAACAATCATATAAAACCAAAAGTGATGACTAAATAATGTACAAAACACCCACGTAGAACTGCATAACTGAAAATTTCACCGTGCCTGCAGTTGTATTGTGCATTTCTCTTTGGCAAGGATAATCCTCACAGGTTTTCACATTGGATCCCAAAAGACAGCTCAGGCAGAGGAGCCATTCTACCTTAGAAGTCTCATGACCATAACTGGGACCGATATATCCTGTAACTGTCAGATATAATTTCAGAGTCCCTGCAAGCATTGTTTCCAGTTCACTGCACTCAGGGAAGAATATATTTCGTATATTGTCTTTCCAGTCCAGATGCATATTACAATTAAAGAATCATTTTTGTTATAAGCAATGTTGTATGTAACACAGCTGACATTCCATTTTTGTCAGGATTTAGGGGGAAAAGAAAGTTCAAAAAGATCACTTTTGTCTAAAAAAGTCAAAGGATTTTGTTAACCTTTTACCATAAAGAGGATGACGCTTGTCATCTGGGACTTATGTGCCATGCAGACACTATACATAATTCTGAACAAATGTACTGTTTAGGATTCCTTACTATTATTCTTTCTCTTCAACTTTAGCAGTGACTGAAGTTAAAAATCAAAATTCTATGGAAAGTCCTTCATATAACTTTTCTGCCCTCACCTCCTACAAGATTGGGTGTTTAATAAACAATTGAAATAGAAATGTGACTTGCCAAATTGATCTGAGGAATTTGAGTTGATTCTCTTCAGATCTGTCCTTCAAAGCAAATCATGTAACAAGTATACCAGCTAGAAAAGGTCCTAGAGCTTCTTCTAAAAACTCAAAAGTTGACATAATGACCAGAAAAGCCATTGTAGAATGAGATAGTGTCTTCAAAATTATTTTGGTTTTAGGGTCCGCCTGGTGGCACAGCAGTTAAGTTCACATGCTCCACTTCCGTGGCCTGGGGTTTGCCAGTTCAGATACTGAGAACAGAACTACACATCGCTTATCAAGCCATTGTGTCAGGCATCCCACATATAAAATAGAGGATGATGGGCACAGGTGTTAGCTCATGGCCAATCTTCCCCAGCAAAAAGAGGAAGATTGGTGGCAGATGTTAGCTCAGGGCTAATCTTCCTCAAAAAAATATTATTTTGATTCTAAATTAGTACATAATATTATATTTGGCATTTGGAAAAGAAGTTCTATGAAAGTTATTACGAACTTAAAAATTATTGGTATGTCTCAAGAACTATTGTATTAAGAACTAATTATGTTGTATATCTCAAGCTTCATTTATTACCATGGATAGGAACCCAGCATAAGTTATAATGTGTTAAATTCGTTTATCTGGTCTAGTCATTGTCACAGTTATCACCCTTGGAGCCACTGTATCATGGGGACACTGATGAAGATAGTGTTGCCTTGAAAGAAATGTTTAAGTTCTTTTGGGAATTTTCACTTACTACTCCATAATTTTTAAATGGCATATTAATTTAAAATTAGTTAAATTTATGAAATATTGTATTCATTCAATAAAGAGTTTATTAAGGACTTCTGAGTGCCAGTGTATCATTAGATCACAAAAAGCATTTGAAAAATGTGGCAACACAAAATCCAGTGAGTGAGAACAAAGCAATTTTATTCATATTTTCCCTCTTAGATGCAGATCCTGGTTGGAAAAGAGAAACATAAAGAGTGCTTTTGTGAGTAGAAACCAGGAGAATATTTGGGCCCACTCTATGTAATTTATACATTGTCTAATGCTAGGATCATTCTCCTTATCACTCAGACTCATCATCTCGACTTCATCCAGGTGTATCTAGCTCCTTTTTCTCAGGCTTTCTCATTAACAGTTGCCTTACAATTAATTTCCAAGATGCCCAAGATTAAACCTAGGTGACTTTGGTGCAGCAAGAGCTTTTTACAACCATCTCAGTGACTTAACCTCAAGACTCTCTGTACCTTTGGAGCAAAGTTGCTGTGCCCACCAGGAAGATGCGCAATCGTACCAAGGTGAACACATTCCTTTTATGGGGATTTTCCAGTATCTCAGAACTGCTGAGTGTACGCTTTGTGGTGATTTCCTTCTTCCAACTGACCATCCTAGCTGCAAGTGTATCATAATGGTAGCCATCAAGCTTAGTTACAACCTTCACACCCCATGTACTTTTTCTTCTGTGGCTGTCCTTTTCAGAAACTTATACCACTGTGGTAATCCTCCCCCAAATGTTAGTGGACTTGTTATCAGACAGCCAGACCATTTCTCTTCCTGAGTGTGCCATACAGATGTTTTTCTTCTTTGGCTTGTCAGTCAATAACTGCTTCACCATGGCTGCCATGTCCTTATGACCATTACACTGTCATTCGCAAACCACTGCACTATGCCATCGAGATGACCCATAAGATCTGCTTTCAGCTCATGTTGGCCTCTTGGATGGTTGGCTTCCTGGTTTCTCTGTGCATTATCATCACTGTATTCAATTTGTCTTGCTGTGGCTCCAACCCATCCAGCACTTCTGTGACATCTCACATGTGGTCTTCCTTGCTTGTAATTACACTTTGTATCATGAAATGGCTATTTTTGTGCTCTCCGCCTTTGTATTGCTGGGCAGCTTTATTTTACTTAGGATTTCCTATATCTTCATTGGGTCCATATTTTTTTCTTTTTTCTTTTTCTTTTTTTTTTTAATTGCAGTAAGATTGGATTATAACATTATATGACTTTCAGGTGTACTTCGTAATATATTTCCAATTCTGTGTAGACTACATAATGTTCACCATCCAAAGACTGATTGCAATCCATCACAATACACATGTGCCTAATCATCCCTTTCATCCTCCTCCCTCTCCCTGTCCCCTCTGGTAACCACTAATCCAATTTCTGTTTCTATGTATATGTTTGTCATTGTTTTTATCTTCTACTTATGGGTGAGATCATACAGTATTTGACTTTCTCCCTCTAACTTATTTCATTTAGCATAATACCCTCAAGGTCCATCCATGTTGTCACAAATGGACAGATTTCATCATTTCTTGTGGCTGAGTAGTATTTCATTGTGTATATATACCACATCTTCTTTATCCATTTGTTGCTTGATGGGCACCTAGGGTGCTTCCAAGTCTTGGCTATTGTGAATAATGCTGCAGTGAACATAGGGGTGCATGTATTTTTATGCATTTGTGTTTTCAAGTTCTTTGGATAAATACCCAGCAGTGGAATAGCTGGATCATATGGTAGATCTATTCTTAAATTTCTGAGGAAAATCCATACTGGTTTCCATAGTGACCACACCACTTTGCACTCACACTAGCAGTGTCTGAGGGTTCCCTTCTCTCCATATCCTCTCCAACACTTATTGTTTACTGTCTTGTTAATTATAGCCATTCTGACCACAGTGAGGTGATATCTCATTGAAGTTTTGATTTGCATTTCCCTAATAATTAGTGATGTTGAATATCTTTTCATGTGCCTGTTTGCCATCCATATATTTTCTTTGGACAAATCTCTGTTCAGATCTTTTCCCATTTTTTAATTGAGTTGTTGTTTTTTTCATTCTTGAGACCTATGAGTTCTTTGTATATTTTGGATATTAACATCTTATTTGATATATGGTTTGCAAATATCTTCTCCAAATTGTTAGGCTGTCTTTTCGTTTTGTTGATGGTTTCGTTTTGTTGCTGTGCAGAAGGCTTTTAGTTTGATGTAGTCCAATTTGCTTATTTTTTCTATTGACTGATGTCAAAGAACATACTGCTTATGTTTTCTTCTAGAAGTTTCATGGTTTCAGGTCTTACATTCAAGTCTTTAATCCATTTTGAGTAGATTTTTATGCATGGTAAAAAATAATGGTCTACTTTAATTCTTTTGCGTGTAGTTGTCCAGTTTTCCCAACAATATTTATTGAAGACACTCTCCTTTCTCCATTGTATGCTCTTGGCTCCCTTGTCAAAAATTAGCTGTCCGTAAATGTTTGGGTTTATTTCTGGACTCTTAATTCTGTTCCATTGATCTGTGTGTCGGTTTTTGTGCCAGAACTATGTTGTTTTTGTTACTTCAGCTTTGTGGTGTATTTTGAAATCAGGGAGTGTGATACCTCCATCTTTGTTCTTTCCTCAGGATTCCTTTGGCTATTTGGAGTCTTTTATTGTTCCATGTGAATGCTAGGATTCTTTGTTCTGTTTCTGTGAAAAATGTTGTTGGAACTTTGATAGGGAATGCACTGGATCTACAGATTGCTATGGGAGGTATGGAAATTTTAGCTATGTTAATTCGTCCAAGCCAAGAGCACAGCATATCTTTCCATTTCTTTCTGTCTTCTTCAAGTTCTTTCAACAGTGTTCTATAGTTTTCAGTATATAAGCCTTTCACCTCTTTGGTTAAGTTTATTCCTAGGTATTTTATTCTTTTTGTTTCAATTGTAATGGGATTGTATTTTAAATTTCTCTTTCTGCTACATCATTGTTACAGTATATAGAAACACAACTGATTTTTGTATGTTGATTTTGTATCCCGCAATTTGACTCTATTCACTTATAATTTCTAAACATTTTTTAGTGGATTCTTCAGGGTTTTCTATAATATAAAATCATGCTGTCAGCAAAGAGTGACAGTTTCACTTCTTCTTTTCCAGTTTGGATCCCTTCTATTTCTTTTTCTTGCCTGATTGTTCTGGCTAAGACTTCCAATACTATGTTAAGTAAGAGTGATGACAGTGGGCATCCTTGTCTGGTTCCTGTTCTTCGAGGGATAGGTTTCAGTTTTTCTCCATTGAGAATGATATTATCTGTGGATTTGTCATATACGGCCTTTATTATGTTGAGGTATCATCCTTCTATACTCATTTTATTTAGAGTTTTTATCATAAATGCATACTGTACCTAGTCAAATGCTTTCTCTCCATCTATCGATATGATCATGTGATTTTTATTCTTCACGTTGTTAATGTGGTGTATCACGTCGATAGATTTGTGGATGCTGAACCATCCCTGGAATAAATCCCACTGGATCATGGTGTATTATCTTTTTAATGTATTGTTGTATTTGATATGCTAGTATTTTGTCGAGGATTTTTGCATCAATGAATATCAGTGATATTGGTCTGTAATTTTCTCTTTTATTTTGTGGTCCTTGCCTGGTTTTGATATCAGGATAATATTGGCTTCAAATAATTAGTTAGGATGTTTCCTTTTCTCTTCAATTTTTTGGAAGAATTTGAGAATGATAGATATTGTCTTCCTTGAATATTTGGTAGAATTCAACAGGGAAGCCATCTGGTGCCGGACTTTTATTTTTGGGGAGGTTTTTGATTGCTGTTTCAATCTCCTTCCTGGTGATTGGTCTATTCAAATTCTCTACTTCTTCTTGATTCAGTTTTGGAAGGTTGTATGATTCTAAGAATTTATCCATTTCTTCTAGATTATCCAATTTGTTGGCATATAGCTTTTCATAGTATTCTCTTATAATCTTTTGTATTTCTGAGGTGTCCGTTGTAATTTCTCCTCTTTCATTTCTGATTTTATTTATTTGAGGCTTCACTCTTTTTTTCTTGGTGAGTCTAGCTAAAGGTTTGCCAATTTTGTTTATATTTTCAAGGAACCAGCTCTTGGTTTCATTGATTTTTCTATTGTTTTCTTAGTCTCTATTTAGTTCATTTTTGGTCCGAATTTTATTATTTCCTTCCTTCTGCTAATTTGAACTTTGTCTGTTCTGATTTTTCCAGTTCCTTTAGGTGCAGTGCTAGATTGTTTATTTGAGATTTTTGTTGTTTTTTGAGGTAGGCCTGAATAGCTATAAACTTCCCTCTTAGAATCGCTTTTGCTGTATCCCATAGATTTTGCCATGTTATATTTTCATTTTCTTTTGTCTTCAGGTATTTTTTGACTTATCCCTTGATTTATTCATTGACCCAATCATTGTTCAGTTGCATTTTGTTTAATCTCTACATTTTTGTGGCTTTTCTGATTTTCTTCCTGTAGTTGATTTCTAGTTTCATACTGTTGTGGACAGAAAAAATGCTTGGTATTATTTTGATCTTCTTAAATTTGAGACTGGTTTTGTGGCCTAATGTGTGATCAATCCCGCAAAACGTTCCATGTACGTTTGAAAAGAATGTGCATCTGTGGGTTTTGGATGGAATGTTCTATATAGATCTACTAAGTCCATCTGGTCTAATGTGTTCTTTAAGGCCAATGTTTCCTTATTGATCTTCTGTTTGGATGATATATCCATTGGTGTAAGTGGGGTGTTAAAGTTCTCTACTATTATTGTGTTACTGTCTATTTCTCCTTTTATGTATGTTAATAATTACTTTGTATATTTAGGTGCTCCTATGTTGGGTGCATAGATATTTACAAGTATCATATCCTCTTGTTCGATTGTTTCCTTTATCATTATGCAGTGCCCTTCTTTGTCTCTTGCTACAGTTTTTGTCTTAGAGTCTATTTTGTCTGATATAGGTGTTGCTACCTCAGCTTTCTTTTCTTTGCCATTTGCATGGAGTATCTTTTTCCGTCCTTTCACTTTCAGTTTGTAACTGTCCTTAGGTCTGAAGTGTGTCTCTTGGATGCAGCACATATATGGGTCTTGTTTTTTTATCCAATCAGCCAGACTTTACCTTTTGATTGGAGCATTTAGTCCATTGAAATTTAAGGTAGGTATTGATAAATATGTATTTATTGCCATTTTGTTACTTTTTCTGGGTGTTTTAATAGTTCTTCTCTGTTACTTTTGTCTTCTCTTGCTCTCTTCACTTGTGGTTTGATGGCTTTCTTTAGTAATATGTTTGATTTCTTTCCTCTTACTTATTTGTTCATTTATTATAGGTTTCTGGTTTGTGATTACCATGAGGTTCATATGTAATATTCTACATACATAGTAATCTATATTGAGTTGATAGTCTCTTTAGTTTGACCACTTTCTAAAAGCTGTACTCTTTCACTCCCCTCCTCCAACATTTTATGTTTTTGAAATCATATTTAATCTCTTATTTTGTGTGTGTCTATCCATTACCCTCTTGTCATTAAAATAGGTAATTTTACTACTTTTGTCTTTTAACTTTCATATTATCTTCATAGGTGGTTGATCTGCTACCTTTACTGTATTTTGCCTTTACCAGTGGTTTTATTGACTGGTTTTTTTTTTTTGATAATTTTATTATCCTTATTTGTGGTCTTCTCCTTCCCACTTAAATAAGTCCCTTCAGAATTTCTTGTAGAGCTGATTTCTTGGTGATAAACTCCTTTAATTTTTGCTTGTCTTGGAAACTCTTTTCTCTCCTTCCATTCTGAATGATAACCTTGCTGGATAGAGTACTCTTGGCTGTAGGTGTTTTTCCTTTCAGCACTTTAAATAAGTCATGACACTCTCTTCTAGCCTGCAGAGTTTCAGCTTATAAGTCTTCTGATAGCCTTATGGGCTTTCCTTTGTATGTCACATGTTGCCTTTATCTTGTCGCTTTTAGAATTTTTTCTTTATCTTTAATTTTGGACTTTTTTTCCCCAAAGATTGCACCTGAGCTAATATTTGTTGCCAATCTTTTTTTTTCTTTTCTCCCCAAAGCTCCCCAGTACATAGTTGTATATTCTAGTTGTAGGTCCTTCTGGTTGTGCCATGTGGGATGCTGCCTCAGCATGGCCTGATGAGTGGTGCCATGGCCACGACCAGGATCCAAACTGGTGAAACTCTGGGCCACTGAAGTGGAGCGCATGAACTTAACCACTTTGCCATGGAGCTGGCCCCAATTTTAGACATTTTAATTATAATGTGTCTTGGTGGGGGCCTCTTTGGGTTTATTTTGTTTGGTGTTTTCTGTGCTTCCTATATTTGCATATCTGTTTTCTTCCTTAGGTTAGGAAAGTTTTCACCTATTATTTCTTCAAGTAGATTCTCTACCCCTTTGTCTCTCTCTTCTCCTTCCAGGACACCTATAATACGAATGTTAGTGGGCTTGACATTGTCCCTGAGTTTCTTTAGACTGTTCTCATTCTTTTTAATTCTTTTAGCGTTTATCTGTTCAGCTGGGGTTTTTCTCCTAATCTTTTATCCAGCTCGCTGATCCATTCTTCTGTATTATCTGCTGTGCTATTGAGTCCCTCTAGTGAATTTTTCATTTCCAGTGTTGTAATCTTCATTTCTGATTGGTTATTTTTTATATTTTCAAATTCTTTGTTGATGTTCTCATTGTGTTCATCTAGTCTTCTCCCAATATCAGTGAGCATCCTTATGAGTTTTTGTTGAACTCTTTGTGAGGTAGATTGCTTGTTTCTGTTTCATTTAGTTCTTTTTCTGAGGCTCTTTCCTGTTCCCTTGCTTGGAACGTATTCCTTTGCCTCCTCATTATATCTCTTTCTCTGTGCTTATATCTATGTATTAGGTGAGTCAGCTATGTCTTCTGTTCTTGGAGAATTAGCCTTATGTAAGAGATGCCTTTTGAGGCCCAGCATTGTGCTTCCCTCTTATCACCAGTCCAAATGTTCCAAGTGACGCCTGTGTGGGCTACTTGTGTCCTTCTGCTGTGGCAGGGTTGCTCTTACTGCAGGTACTCAGGGAGTCTATGCTTTCCTTCCCTGACTAGCTGTTTGTAAATCAGGTTTGGGAGCCTCAGCACCATTTGCTTCAAGGTCTAATAGCACACTCCTGTTGCAGTTTTCCTGTTAAATAAGTAGGCACCCAGTGTAGCTGGTTGCTAGGCTCAGGGGCTTAAAGTTGCTGTAGGCATCAGGCCTGCACAGTTGTTGTCAGCTCTCTTAGAATTGCAGCTGTGTAGGGCTGACCCCATGCATGGGAGAACCCAATTGTTTCAGGCTTTGGAAGGTGAGGCCAATCCCCTTTATGGCTGTTTGTGAAGAACGGGTCTTCTGCCACTGATAAACCCCACCCCCTACATGTCCACACACACTGTCAACACAGTCCTGGCCCATGCACACTTCCTGACCCCCTGGAGTGTACCCAGTCACCCCACTGCAGAGACCCCCACCTCTCCACCACCATCCCCACAGTTCACTTGGTACTCACACAGGCCCTCTCTCACAGAGGCGGACACACTCACCTGCCTGTAGAGGATCCAGGCACCCAGTCTATGCAGGCTGAAAAGTTGCCCAAGGGCTTGTTATTGGATGGGGCTGGTCCCCAGGGTATGCTGCCTATCCTGGCTGAACTGGATTAAATCTGCACTCTAGTGGATGTGGCAGACCCCTGGGCTAACAGGCCAGAGGAAAAACTCCAAAGGCATCTGCTAGTGTCTGTGTCAGCACACCTGTATTAGGTCACAACAATGACTACCACCAGTGTCTCAGTCTCCAGAGAGGTCTCACCTCTCACCTAAATGCACCCAGAGCCTACCAGGTGAGTCTATTTTCACCAAAGGACTGTTCGCCTTTCTTTATGGTGATTTTGGGTTACTCTCTGGGACAGATGAATTTGTGTGTGGGCCCTTTAAGTGCTGGCTTTATTCCTCTTATATTGATAGCTTTTCTGGGGGTGTTCCCCATTGTTAGCAAGCAAAGCCAGATAGTATGACACTGGTCTCAGTTGTGCTGAGTTTGAAGGATGCATATAGAGGTAATGTGCCCCTGCTCAGGTCCCCACTTCTCCAGGGAAGGCTGTATACCTTAGGGTGTCTCCCGCCTAGCTGGCTCTGAAGCTCTACCACTCACAAAGGTGCTTTTTTTCCTCTCCAGAAGGAATTTCTGCCTCTTCCACTTCAGTCAGGACTGTCCCTTTTTTGGGGTTCTTTTTATCCAGTTTTTGGTTCTCTCTCTGGGATAATTTTTCCAAGAATAATTGTAACCTGGTTGTGTTCATGGCAGAAGCTGAGTTCAGAGTTTATCTATGCCACCATCTTGAAGAGATCTCTGGGTCCATATTTTTGAAGATGGCTTCTTAAAAGGGAAATATAAGGCCTTCTCAACTTGCTCTTCCCAAATCACTGTAGTGTGCATCCACTATGGATTTGCTTGCTTTGTTTATTTGAGGCCCAAGGACAGTGACTCATTCCATAAGATAAGCTGATGGCTGTGACACGTACAGTGCTGACACCTCTGCTTAATCCCACCCTTTATAGCCTGAGAAATAAAGAAATGCAGAAGCCCTAAGGAAGTATTATCTAATTGTCCTGGTATCACCATTTTTCTAGTTCAAAAAAATAGTAAAATATTTTTAATATGTGTCTGTGTGCATGCATGTATGTTTGTATTTACACATATATGCATGTAGAAAACAAATCAAAACGTGTTTTTCAACACTATATTTTCATAATCCACCATTGTTAGTGTATAGAAACACAATTGATTTTTGTATGTTGATATTTCACCCTGCAGCTCTACTGAATTTGTTTATTAGTTCTAGCAGTTCTTTGGTGAGTCTTTAGGATTTACTATATATAAGATCATGTTATATAAAAATAGAGACAATTTTACTTCTTTTGCTCTAATTTGGATCTCTTTTCTTTCTTTTTCTTGACTAACTGCTCAGTCTAGGACTTCCAGAACTATGTTAAATAGGAGTAATGAGAGTGGGCATTCTTGTCTTATTCCTATTTTTAGAAGGAAAGCTTTCAATCTTTCACCACTAAGTATAATGTTAGCTGTGGGCTTGCCATATATGGCCTTTATAATGTTGAGGTACGTTCCTTCTATGCCCAATTTGTGTGTTTTTATTATATTGTGTGTTTTTATTATAAACAATGTTGAATTTTGTAGATTATTTTTCTGCATATTGAGATGAGCATAAAATTTTTATCTTTCATTCTATTAATGTGGTGTACCATATTTAACATTTGCATTTGTTGAACCATCCTTACATCCAGAGATAAAACTCACTTTATCATGATTTATGGTAATTTTAACATGCTCTTGCATTCAGTTTGATACTATTTTATTGAGAATTTTGCTTCTATGTTCATCAGGCTATTGGCTTGTAATTTGCTTTTTTGCAATGTCCTTATCTGGCTTTGCTATATAGGTAATATGAGCCTCATAAAATGAGTTTGGGAGCATTCTCTACTCTTCAATTTTGGAGAAGAGTTTGAGGAGGATTGGCATTAATTCTTCTTTAAATGTTTGGTAGGATTCACCAGTGAAACAATCTGGTCCTTGGTTCTCCTTTGGAGGTTTTTGATTACTGCTTCAATCCCTTTCTTGTTATTGGTGTTCAGATTTTCTATTTCTTCATCTTTAGTCTTGTTAGGTTGTATCTTTCTAGGAATTTATTCATTTCTTCTAGGTTATTCAGTTTGTTGCCATATAGTTGTTCATAGTAGTCTCTTATGATCCTTTATAATTCTGTGGTATCAGTTGTAATGTCCCTGTTTCATTTCTGATTTTATTTGAGTCTTCTCTCTTTTTTCTTAGTTACTCTCTAATTAAGGGCTTGTCAATTTTGTTTATTTTTTCAAAGAAACAGCTCTTAGATTTGTTGATCTTTTCTATTTTTTTTCTGGTCTCTATTTCATTTATTTCTTCTCTTATCCTTGCCATTTCCTTCCTTCTGCTAATTTTGGGCTTCTTTTGTTCTTTTTTTAATTCTTTGAGATGTAAAGTTCGGTAGTTTATTTGAGTTATTTCTATTTTCTTAATTCAGTCTTTTTTGTTTTTGGTGAGGAAGATTGTTGCTGAGCTAACATTTGTGCCAATCTTCTTGTATTTTGTATGTGAGACACTGCAACAGCATGGCTTGATGAGTGGTGAACCCACAAACCCTGGGCCACTGAAGTGGAAAACACAAACTTAATCACCACACCACCAGGAAGACCCTGCAGTCATTTTTTATTATGGTATAATTGACATATAACCTTATCTCAGTTTCAAGTGTACAACATAATGATTTGAAATATGTATATATTGTGAAATGATCATCAGAATAAGTCTAGTTAACATCTATCACCACATATAGTTACAAAAATTTGTTTCTTGTGATGAGAACTTTTAAGATTTACTCCTTTAGCAAATTTCAAGTATTCAATACATTATTGTTAAGTATAGTTACACATAATACATTAGATTTCTAGAACTTGCTCACTTTATAACTGGAAGTTTTTACTCTATGACCAACACCAACCCATTTTTCCCACCTCTTCAACCCTGGAAACTATCATTCTAGTCTTTGTTTCCCTAAGTTCAACTTTTTTAGATTTCACATAGATTTCATTCAGTATTTGTCTTTCTGTCTCTGACTTATTTCACTTAACATAATGTCCTCCAAGTTCATCCACATTATTGCAAATGGTAAGATTTCCTTTTCTCTTTAAGGCTGAATAATATTCCATATTTTATATATCTGAATTTCTTTATCTGTTCATCTATCAAAGGACACTTAAGTTGTTTCTGTATCTATGCTATTGTGAATAATGTAGCAATGAACATGGAAATGTGGATACCTATTTGAGATATTAATTTCACTTCCTTCAGGTATATACCCAGAATGAAATTGCTGCTTCACATGGTAGTTCTATTTTTAATTTTTTAATGAGCTTTCATATTATTTTCCATAATGGATACACCAATTTATATTCCCATCAACAGTGTACGAGTTCCCTTTTTTCCACATCCTCTCTAACACTTGTTATTTCTTGTCTTTTTTATACTAGCCATTCTAATAGGAGTGAGGTGATGTCTTATTATGGTTTTGATTTGCATGCCCCTGATGACTAGTGATGTTGAGCACCTTTTCATAACCCTATTAGCTATTTGTCTGTTTTCTTTGGAGAATTGTCTTTTCAGTTCCTTTAAACACTTTTTAATCAGGTTATTGGTTTGTCTGTTTTTTCTATCTATTTTTGAGTTCCTTATATATTTTGATAGTAACCCCTAATCAGTCATATGGTTGGCAAATATTTTCTCCCACTTTGTAGGTTGCCTTTTCATTTGGTCGACTAATAACAGGATACACCATGCTAAAAGCATGGAGGGTAAAAATATATGATCATCTCAATAGATTCAGAACAAGCACTTGGCAAAATTCAACACCATTTCATGACATAAAACTCTCAATAAATCACATACAGAGGCAATGTATCTCAACACAATGAAGGCCATAAGTGACAAGCCCACAGCTAACATCGTAGTCAATGGTAAAAAGCTGAAATCCTCTTCTTCTAAGATCAGGAAAAAATCAAAGATTCCCAGTCTTGCCACTTCTATTCAATATAGTCCTAGAAGTCCTAGCCAGAGTGATTAAGCAAGATAAAGAAATAAAAGGCATCCAAATTGGAAATGAAGGTGTAAAATTGTCTCTGTTTTCAGATAACATGATCTAATATACAGAAAATCCTAAAGACTACTCAAAAAACTATTAAAACTAATAAATGAATTCAGTAAAGTTACAGAATACAAAATCAACATACAAAAATCAGTTGCATTTGTATATACTAAAATAATTATGAAACTTTATATAAAAGAGGGCATACTGTATGATTCCATTTGTATGAAATTCTAGAACCTGCAAAACTATGCCATGATGGAAAAATAATTAGAACAATGCGTCCCTCTATATGGAGGAGCTAGGACTAACTGGGGAGGGGTAGGGGGGAAGTTCCTGGGCTAATGCTAATATACTGTATGATTAGCGATAGTTGAGTTACACAGGCCAATGCATTTACCAATATGTAGTTATTGTACACTTAATATTTGTATATTTCACTTTATGTAAATTTCCATAAACTTGCATATAACGAAACATGTAAAAGGTATTGAACTCTAGTTATTGATATGTGTACAAAAGTGTTTAAGAGGAAGTGTACTTATGCCTGCAATTTCCTTTGATGTGTATCATAAAAAATAAGATGATTAATAGACGGACAAAATACAAAGAGGTATGTAATAAAGCAAACATAGTAAAATCTTAATGGATGGCATAATGGATTTTCCAGAAATGATGACAGCAATAATTCTAATCCCATAGACTCTTCCAGAACTTTGTCACTGTCCCATCAAGAGTTGTAATATATTTCCAACTCCTAGAACCTGGATGATACTTTATAGATGTCTGAATGAAAAGAATGCAGTTCAAGTGAGGTAGGGCATAAAAGTTGTATGGCATCCACTTGGCTCCCATGGAATGCTCACTCGCAGAGCCCAGTCACTACGCACAATGCAGAAAGGCTGAATCCCTGTTTTAGGTCTCAGACAATAGCCAGCATAAACAATCATATTAGAATGAACAAAACATTCAATGTCTCTGTCATCTCTGTAGAGCTCTGTCTATACTAATTCAGTTGTTTAAATCCACTAAGTTTTGGGGTAGTTTATTATACAACAGTAGATACTCAGAACAATCTAAGCAGTAGATACACAGATGCTAACAGTATAATTGTTTCAGCATGGCTCTATGTTTTAAAAATTTCATGAAATACTGGGAAAAAAATTTTGAGTGGTGCTGCAGCGAAAGGAGATTTTTGATTACAGTGGATTTTCCTGTTCAGCAAGGCCTTCTACAGAAGAGTTACTTCATGAGAAAGCAGTCACAACAATCATTTGATGTGTTCATCTTCTTTTCTAGCTTTCTTCTAACTGATTCCCTGGACAGTAGCCTGTAAGATACCCTCCTTCTAGCCCTGTATATAGGACAGAAGACTTATGGGACTTGGCAAAATTTCAGAACTATAAAATAGATGCTAGTGAGTAGAAAGTAAAATATACCTAAGAGAATTATCCACATTCCAAGCTGTATTTGAATAAGTTGGATTTCAATTACTTGATTTTTTTTTTTTGGATAAATAAGAACAAATTTCACTGAATAATCATGGTGCTATGGCAGAATAAAAATAATGTTTTGTGGATATCACAATGAGTTCTAGGTCCACAGAGGACATTCTTCCTGGTAACTAATGGAAAGGAAGTAACTCCAAGTAGTGTTAAGGGATAATGCTCTCAGGTGAGAATGAAATTCTCATTGGAATGTGCATGCAACTCAGCTCCAGCCACAAGGAAAAGAGAAGACTCTATCCTATTGTTATGGGAGATTTTGTAATTTCAGACATAGAGTGAATGTATCACAGGCATTCAAAGCACAAAATGACTTAGAACTCATCCCTACATGATATTTCAGAAAGAACTCTAGAAAACTGTACATGAGCAGTGTGAGTAGACAGACTAATGTTTTCTTCTTTTTAAGAGATTGAAAGTGATTCTTCTTTGCCATAAGGTTAGAATTTTATTTTATATGCCTATTTACCATGAACATTGTGTTCTAGCCACTAATGGCCAAGTAGATATGGGTGTTAATCAGCAGAAGGTAGTGAAAATACTAAGCATACAATTGGACAAAGATAAATGCTGTTGTTTTCCTCTTCCTGGCATACTTAGGACACAGACAACAGCACTGAGGGGAGGCTAGAAAGCTGCAAACTGAGAACAGGACTGAAAAGTGTACATCGTGGAGAAATATGCCAAGAGGTATCAATTTCACACAGCCAACCAAGTAGAAGAGCAGGACAGTGTTATAGGCATCTTGTGAGCAGGCAAGTATCGCCAAGCACCTGTAGGAAAAGTTATGCATAAACCATGTGCTATTTTAGCAAATGAGAATGGAACTAGCAGGTACTAAGCATTTATTGTCTGATAGGTCTATATGCACAGTATTGTCACTCTGCAAGGTGGTATACTTAAGACCATGTTACAGAGGAGAAAAATGGTTATCAGAGAGGTTACATTACTGTATGTAATTTATATTAATTGAAGAAGAGCTTGGATTTGAGCACAGGCCCCTGTAAATCTGCTCAATCCTCTAGCTCATAACAAAATAGACTCCAGTGTAATTCCAGGTCTAATCTCAAGGCTAATTAGGTGATTTCGGTGTATCAAAAGAATTAAGCAGGAAAGAGTAAAGAAAAACGTGTACAAAATCCTTCCACAATTTCCATATTTCACCCATTATTTAATTGTAAATTTCACTATAAACCAATGGCAATTTGATTCTTTGTATGTTTCCCTCTGTTCTTCCTTTGGTTACTCAGTGTGACCATTTGATTTCATAATTATGCAGCTGTGACTTATAAAAATAACAAGTATTTTTGTGGATCTAATATAGACCATTGAAAGAACTAAAGAAATAAGTTTTCATATATATGTGACCTTAGAAAGCCACTTACAACCAGGAAAAACATGAGCTTCATGAATCTCTATGTAAATTTTGTTAAATTTCCTGTTGGAATTCATACCTATAACTCAACAAAACATATTCCTTTATTTCTCCTTTAAAAATATCAGTATCTTTTCTGAAAATTATAGAAAAGCTGACTCAAAGCTGACTTTTATTCTGATTGGAGTGGAAGAAAGTTAAATGAACTTTTCCAAAGACTTGGTGATAGATAGTCACCATTTCTCCACCTTTGAACATTGCTCCATGAGCAGAAACTAAATGTGACTGCCAGAAAAATCCTCCAGTTCAGTCTAGTGGGGAATGATGAGTAACATGGTGGTCCCAGCCATCCTCAGCCCAGCCATGGTTTTGACATATCTCTTGGGAGGTAGATTGATGTACAGTGTCCACTGCCCACGGTTCTGATATAGTGATGGGACAAGAGAGTCTGCAAACTGGTTTATTTCAAGAATCAGTGCAAATTCCTGCAGGTCTGGTTTCTATTTCAAAGAAATTAGACAGGCTAAGTCCACCAGATCTCTCCTCAAGGGTAGGGGCATGGATAAACTTGGAAATGGCTTTTTCAGGGAAAGAAATAATTATGTCGCTTTCAGTCTAGAGAAGTGGTATAGCCCAAGGTGGGTGAATTTATCACAAAATTCTGGGTCAGAAAATATCACCCTCTGTCCCTCGGAGAGTGACCAGAAGTAATGGGAACTATGTAATATTGGCATATTCTCAATTACTAGTTCCCTTGAGTATTATGAGGAAAGTAGGATTTATTATCCACACAAATGGGAAAAGGAAGTAACAGATTACAGTGAGAGTTTCAAAACCTAGGTGTGCCAATTTCTCCTGAAGTTTTTCTTTTCTCTTCTTGGAAAGACCTGCTAGAAACTTGGGATGGATTTGAATGAAGATATGTAACTCTTGAGAAGGATCTCCTGGTGATCATGATATGCTCCCTATTGTAGGAGCAGTTATGGCAATCATGTGTTATTTGATACCACAGAAAGTGAAGTATATTGTCTAGATCAGAATATAATAGTTCTCTTTGCTTTGTTCCAATATATTTGTTCCAGAATATAATAGTTCTTTTTGCTTTGTTTTGCTTGGTTTGCTTTGTTTGTTCCAAACACTCCTAGAGTTTAGATGGGGCTCTTTTTGGAGGGGGAGAAACACACTTTATTCATTAAACAGGCATGTATTAAATATCTATATGCAATTATTATATTTCTAGATGATGTGGCTGTATCTTAATGAATCTTTAAATGTATTAGAAGAAACAGCCAACAACCTTTAGTACATGTCCAAATTAAGTAAATGCTAAACGGTGAAAATAAGATAGTTTGGAAGAATTAATCAGTGCACCTAAAAAAAAAGACAAAGTGAAGTTTCTTAAGGAAGATGACAACTCGTTCACTGGGTTCTCATGACACAAACCTTTATATTTACCAGGCTATGCTGCAAGTAGTGTGGACAAAATGGTGAAAAAGCCCTCTACTGACTAATATATAAGTCAGGCATGTTGAAATGTCATCATGATGGAATAAGATGTGAACACAGATTTCATTAACTCCCTCAGAGTGATTGGGGATGGATTTCTAGGAAGGTGACATTTGAATCAGGTTTAAAACAAAGACTGCAGTTTAAGAAATAGAAAAAGGCAGGAAGAACACTGCAAATAGAGAAACAATGTGTACACAGTAGGAGACCCATGACATGCTATGCTTGGGGACAATGGGCTGTTTCCCATGTAGGGGAGGTTGGTGGCAGAAGAGCAGGTGGACAGGTAGACCTTGAATGCTATACTAGGGCACCTACACTTACAGGGACCCTTTAATCTACTAGTTGAGAAGGTCTTCTCCAGAGTCACTCTGCCTGGTGAAAATACGAGCTCTTCCTTTAACAAACTTTATCACCTTCGCAAATGAAGGAACTGCCTAAGCCATAGTTTCCTTATCTCAAACATGGGCACAATACTACTATTTGTTTCATAAGATGTTTAAAGGATACATAAGAGAGGTGTTCTGGATACATTGGCTGTCCTGATATTCCTGGAATGTGTCAAGCTCATTCCCACCATGGGGTCTTTGCACTCGCTATTTCTTGTGTCTGTCGTGCTTTCCCCCTAGATCTTTAAATGGTGGGCTGCTTCCTGCATTCCAATCACAAAGTGTCAGTTCCATAGAAAGGACTTTCCTAACTCTACAGTCCAAAGTAGCCACCTAGTCCCTCACTCTCTTATCACTTTACTTTAATTCTCCTCATAGCATTTTTCTCTATGTAAGATAGGAGAGCTCATATGTTTCTCACCCCATGTTATATTTTCCATGCATACAATTGACTAACGCATCATAGACATTAAATAAATATTTGTGGAATTAATACATTGGCTTTGGATAGTCAATTAAGCAACCCATTCCTTAGTTTTCATTTTTCTGACATCAGGATTGAAATATCCACCTCATAAAGTTGTTGAGAGAAATTTAGTGAGAAAATTCTATCAAATACACAGCATATTGACCAGCACATTTCAGATGTTAAGTAAATACTGGTTACCTGACTTGCCTGTTGTATGTTTTTTGCCCAATAATTCAGTATGTAAAGAACACACAAACTTTTCAGCTAAAGGTATATTTTCTTCTTTTTTCTTCAAGCTTTGTGGATCCTACAAAATACTTTCCAGTGTGTCTCTACCCTGCTTTCCCCAGTCCCTCAACTCCACACCCATGTCTTTTCACTGTTTTCCTTTCCTTTTCCAACAATGGTTCTTGAAACCAAACCCCATATTGTATGGAAAGTCTTTGTGTTACTTTCATGCTGTCATCTCACACACAGAGTGGATATTTTAAGAAGTGATGAAAATTACCTAAGGCACTCTAGTTCTTATAAGAGCTGTGCTCCTAAGCAGCCCTTTCCACCAGTATATCAGTTAGAAAATATCCTCGAAGTTTTCCTGAAAGTTCAAGAATTGATCAGGACATCATGAACATAAATGAGCCATCCGGTACAGGGCTAGTCTCTCCATAACCATTTTGCCTCCGAGATCTGTCTGAATGGGAGACTGTTAGCGAATACCTCCAGCCTTAACTTATTGTCATGGATAGGAAACCAGCACAAATTCAAAATGGTAAATTCATGTATTAGGTCTACTCATTGCCATAATTGTTAGCCGAGCAACCACTGCCTTCTTGGGAACACCTCTGAAGATAGGATTACTTTCCAAGAACGTTTGGAAGCCATTCAAAAATTTTTCCTTACTTCTCCTTAAGTTGGTATTGATTCAGTCAATGTTATTAGTCACTTCTTTATGCCAGCCTGTGATTAGATGACACATAAACATTTTATACCTGTTGCTCTTCATACTCTAGTAGGTGAGAAAATAAGGGTTTTTTTCCATATTTCACTCTTTCATTCATACAGATTCTGACGGTAGAGGATGGAAAGGGGTGATAACTGAGGGGGTTCCCAGAATATATTTGGGCCTACTTCATGGCATTTATACGGATTCTCCTACAGAAACTTTCTCCTTATCACTCTGAGTCCTGACCTTGAATTCATTCAGGTGAATTTAGCTCCCATTTCTCAGGCTCTCTCATTAAGGGTTGTCCTGCCCTTGCCCACAGGCCCTTGATTAAAAACTAAGTGACATCAGTACTTTTTACAATCTTATCAGCATATTGACCTCAAGAACATCTGCACCTGTGGCCGAAAGTTACTGAGGCTACTAGACAATGGGCAATCACACCGCAATGAGCGCATTACTTCTGTGGGGATTTTCCAGTTTCCCAGACTTGCAGAGTCTCCTCTTTGTGGTCATGTTCTTCTCCTGTGTGACCATCTCAGCTACAAATCTGTCCATAATGGTGGCCGTCAACCTCAGTCACAACCTTCACACCCCCATATACTTTTTCTTCTGTGGCCTGTCCTTTTCAGAAACATGTACCGCTATGGTAATCAACCCCCACATGTTCGTGGACTTGTTATCAGACAGCAAGACCATTTCTCTCCTGAGTGTGCCATGCAGATGTTTTTCTCCTTTGGCTTGGGAGCCAATAAGTGCTTCATCTTGGCTGCCATGTCCTATGATCGTTACACTGCCATTCACAACCCACTGCACTATCCCATCTTGATGACCAAAAAAATCTGCTTTCAATTCGTGATGGCCTCATATGTTATTGGGATTGTGGTGACCCTGGATGTCACCCTTATAGGTTTTAATTTGTCTTTTTGATACTCCAACACCATCCAGCACTTTTTTTGTGACATCACACCTGTGGTCTCTCTTGCCTGTGATAACACCTTTTTTCAGAAAATGGTTCTTCTTGCATTCACTGCCTTTGTGTTGCTGGGAACTTTTATTTTAATTATGATTTCCTATGTCTTCATTGGGTCCATAGTTGTGAAGATGTCTTCTGCAAAGAGGAGGTATAAGGCCATCACAACTTGCTCCTCCAACCTCACTGTGGTGTCCATACACTATAGATTTTCCTGCTTTGTTTGTTTGAGGCCCAAAGACAGTGACTCATTCCATAAAGATATGCTGACGGCTGTGACATATACAGTGCTGACAACTCTGCTTAATCCCATCATTTACAGTCTAAGAAACAAAGAAATGCAGATAGTCCTAGGGAAAGTACTAGGCAAGGAATGTAGTTTTTTCCCTCAGATGGTAAATGAAAGAGCCCTGAACTCTTGTTTAAAAATTTTAGACCATTGATAAATAAAAGTGGAGTACTTCCAATAAAAATCATCACTAAAATATGTTCTAATTGCCTAATATAGCCTGATCTCACTCCTTTCCTACTAAAAACCCAGATGTAGTTTAGTTTTTAAATATTTTAAAATGAAGTAAAATATTTAAAAATGTTTATTGCACGTATATATGCATACACACACATGTACTTATATATGTAGTAAACATATCAGAAAATGTTCAGATGTTCAGAACACTGTATTTTCATAATTTCGGTTGCCTTTAGAGAAGGAAGAAAATTATATTAAAAAGGATAAAGAATGAAAGAAAGGGGGAGAGACTGAGAAAGAAAGAGAGAGGAGAGGAAAGAGAAAGATCACTAATTTACTTAATCAAAAAAAGAGAAAGCACAAACACAAAAATTTAGACTTGAAATGTGTAAAAGACAGAAATACAGAAAAATTTCAAAGAAGTTTAAGAAAATACCTTGCTCAATTCTATTCACAGAAATATGAAAACAAGATGGGAATGTATGAATTTCTGGAAAAATAAACTGATGAAAGTTACTGGAAAAGAAATATGCATTTTTAATATACCAAATTCCGAGAATAGTATTGAAAAGTTTGTCAAAGAGCTTTTCTTCCCATTCCCCAACAAAGGAGTAGGCTTCATGATTAACTTCTTCAAGTCCTCAAAAAGCAAATAATTCAAATATTGTTTGAGTTAAAGCACAGATAAAGATAAATAGCTTCTAATTTATGGAAACCGCAGAAGTGGAAGGTGCTACATACAACTGAATCTAACTGAGGCCATTGTAATAAGGTTCTCACACGGATTGTAGAAGATATTAGATGCTATAAGGAGGTCTAGGCATTTTGAGGTCACATTGTCTAATGGCGCATCCATATGGTAAGTGCAATTATCAACACTGTGGCAGGACTGAGGGACTGAGATGGGGAAAAGTGTCAAGAGGCCAGTGGCAAAGTCTTTAATAAATGAGAAGAAGAAACTGAATAGTCAGTAAAGGACTCTGAGGGAAATAGTGTAATGTTTCATAACGGGATAATATTGGTGTCAATGAGTGAATTGTTCTGTCATGAAGATTGTAAATAAATGGTTTAGAAATATGGTAAGGAGATAGGAGAATGTCAGCATTGTTTATTGGTGCCTATAAAACAGGGAATTGAGCAACTTCTCTTCGGTAGAGCTGAGAAACAGATGTGCCCTTCTTGGACAACCAGGTTTATTTAAGATGAAGAGGTAGAGAATGTACTCTTTGAAAAGTTGATGGATGAAATAGAGAAGACTCCAGCATGAAAGCAAAATATGCTAGGAGAAATCCCACAAAGAAAGAAAAGTCAAAAGAGAGGAAGCATAGAGTTGTGCTGAAGTGAATGCAGGTGAGGAGAGTTCCCGAAGGGCTTGCAACTGGGATTCAAATCACAGCTACATTGATCAGAGGTGGTGTCAGAGTCTATTGGGTCTCCAGGTCTCATTCATTGTTCAACATTGAATTAAAATTTGGCTAGAAGTTTCCTGACCAGCCATTTCAAAAATTTCACAATTACGTTTTCACAAACATTCCCTGCTTAGTGTGAAAGTCTCTACCTCCTCATGTAATTACCTTAAAATTTTTCATTTCTTTAATTATTTTAAGTCTAAATTTTGACCGAATGGGATTCATCCCTGGGATGCAAGTTTGGTTTAATGTATGCAAATCAGTCAATGTGATATACCACATTAATAGAATGAAAGATAAAAAAGGCATGGTCATGTCAATAGTTGTGGCATATCTACACAATGGAATATTATTCAGCCATAAAAAATAAGAAAATCCTGCTGTTTGTTTGTGACAACATGGACGTATTTGGAGACATTACGCTAAGTGAATTAAGCCAGACACAGAAAGAAAAATACTGCATGATCTCACTTATATGTGGAATTTAAGAAAGTCAAATTCATAGAAGCAGAGGATAGAATGGTGGTCAACTGGGGTTGAGTAGGTAGGGGAAATGGGGAAATGTTGGTCAAAGGGCACAAGTTGCAGTTAACGGAGGATAAATAAATTCTAGAGATCTAATGTACAGCATGCTAACTGTGGTTAATAATACTGTATTTTATACCGGAAATTCGCTAAAATAGTAAATTTCAGGTGTTCTCACCACACCAAAAAAGGGTAACTATTTGATGAGATGGATTAGCTTGACTATATTAATCATTTCACTGTATATATGTATGTCAAAACATCATGTTGTACACCTTAAATGTATGCAATTTTATTAAAAAATAAAAATGTATTAAAATTCTTTTAAAGATTGAAGAAAACATGGCAACTAGAACTTTATTCATATCATTTGAATGGAAACCATTGTAATTTTTAAGAAACAGTTCTTGGATTATTGTGAAATTCTTGAAAGAAAAGCACATGACATATTCGTTTCCTCAGTTCACAACCTAGTGCTAGGAATAAAGGGGACACTAAACAAATATTCATTCAATTAGAGTTAATGTTTAACCAAGAGATATTTGTATAATGCTTGCTCTGTACCAGACACTGTACTTTGAGTTAAGGACAATTAGTTCAACCTCCCACATCATTACTTTCACCCACTCACCAAAGTTTCTACAACTTCATTTCCCACTCTAAATGACCACTTTACTCCTATTTTCCTTTATGTCTCAGTTTAAATGTCATTTCCCCAGTAAAGGCTGCCTTGAGCCTCACAAACAAATGCATTTTCCAAATGATATATGAGGAACAGAGACTGAGAAAAGAGCTACAGCCTGGGGCTTTAGGCAGTGTGGCAGGGTGAGTATATATTCACTTGAGGTCAAGAATGCCAAGGCAGCTAAGACTTGTGAGGCCAAGATTCTGGAGAAGAAAAAAGATAAGTGAAGTAGAGAAGTGAGCATGGAATTCTATGTGTAATTTTTCATTAATGAATTTGACTAGTCCCAAGCTGCACATGGTCTGATGAAATATCAAAACACCAAATGGAAATCAGCCTGTGGGAGGCTGAAGATCTTAGCAGAGATTCTGGCATTTTGCAGTGCTCGTTTGAAAAAGTTTAATAGATAGGTCATTTAAGTTAGAGGGGACCCATAACATGTTGTGCTTTTATTTGAGAGTCCTGAAGGACCACATTTTAGGAGAAATTGCTACATCCCAGAAATAAGGTCAAACCAGAAATAGATTATCCCCAACAAATCACAACCCCCAACCTACGCTGAAAACACCACCACCATTCCACTAGGATGCAAATTCAGGGGTTATACTGGACATGGAGACATCAGTTCTTATTTACATTTCCTCAAAAGGATCAGTCCAGTGCTCTATCTTCCTGCTAGAATAAAATTGAACACATTTTGAAAGAAAATAATCTCATCTAGAGACTCTACAATTTTTATCCATATTGTCCATCATTCACTAAAAAATAAATGACAAGATATGTCAATAAACAGGACCAAAAGAATAAAAACCAGGTACTTCAAAACAAATATTAAAAATATATCTAAGAAAAATAGAAGAATAAAATGAAGAATCACACCACAGAACTGACTACAAAAGAAAAACAAAAAAAAGAAAAAGAATCAAGTTTAAGTCTTAGAAATGAAGAATAAAATTAGGAATTCAGCAGATAGGTTAATAGTAGATTGGACAGATCAAAAAGGAGAATTAGTATACTGAAAAATAGGTCAGTAGAAAACATATATATTATAGGATGGAGGGAAAAATTATCGAAAATATAAGTAGAGTATGAGAGCTATATAGGAAATTGTGAAAAGATCTAACATATGTGTAATTGAAGTTCAAGTAAAAAAGGAGCAGTAGAAGAAATTTCTGAAGAAATATTCAGTGATAATTTTCCAAACTGGTCAAAGACTATGAGCTACAAATTCAAGAAACTCTGCAAATTCCAAGCATGATAAGGATAAGAACAACCACACAGAGGAAAATCATAAAAAGACGACAGGAAGCCAAAAGCAAAACAAAATGTTAGAAGCTTCCAGAGGGAAATAAAAAACATATTCCCTTCAAAAGAGAGAGAGAGAAAGAAGAAAGATTGATAGCTGAGTTTTTGAAGGAAATGACAGAAGCAAGAAAACAACTGAATTTTAAAAGTGCTCAATTTTTTTAGCTTGTAACCTAGAATTCTACCCCATATACAAATCTCTCTCAAAAATGAAAGTGCAATAAAGACTTTTTATGACAAAATACTGTTAAAAATCATCACCAGCAAATCTGCATTAAAAGAAAAAAAAGAATGGTTTAAGCAAAAGAAAAATCAATGCTGGTATAGGCATAGTGTTAAAGAAAGGAATGAAGGGCACGAAAAATAAATATATGGGAAACTAGAGGAGGTCCAAGAGGTGAGGGAACAGCTTTGAGGAATAATTAAGAAATAGAACCGGTCTACATCGAGAGGTAAATGATGATACTGTCTCTACTGCCTGTAGTCTCAGATTAAAATGAGAAAGAAAGAGTGCTCTCTTGTAGAATCTCCTAAAATAGCAATTTTATTGAAGTATAATTTACAGAGACACAATTTAAGTATACAGGTTGATGACTTCTGACAAATGTATGCACTTGTATAACCACCACCTCAATCACAATATACAATGATTTCCTCACCCCCAAGAATTACCTCTTGTCCCTTTGCTTTCAATTTCTTCTCCAAAACTCTACTACAGGTAAGTGCTTCACAGAACCTGAGAAATGTCAATGACTTCATAAGTCCCAATCCACTTCAGAAGAAGAAAATTTTCCTGCAATTTATATAGACTGAGAACCTTTTAACAACACAACAGTTTAAGATCTTTTACAATTTCTCCCAGTTCAAATCCCTGCCTTCTAAGTAGCAATCTGCAATCCATAGTAAGCAGGAAACTTCCAAAAAGAAGTCTTATGAAAGGAGTTTTTGATTGTTCCCACAGAGATATCCTTGATCCTTATTTTTTGACACACTGCTGGGGGAATATGCTTTTTACCGTTCCTAATATTCCTCAACCTCTTTTTGGAGAGACATCCACTAGTATAATACACCTGACATCTTTCTAACCCTTCACTCCCTCCTCCCCTAGAAGGATTAGATTAGCTGATGGTAAATTGGAGGGGAATCTAATATCCAGTGCAATAGTATTAGTTTGTCAGGGAAATTGTAACAAAGTACCACAAACTGTGTGGTTTAAATGACAGAAATTTATTGTCTCAAGTTCTGGAGACAAGAAAGTCAAGATCAAGGTGTCAGCAGGGTTGGTTCCTTCTGAGGGCTATGAGATCTGTTCCATGCCTCTTGCTTAGCTTCTAGTGGTTTGCTGGCAATCTTTGGAGTTTTTTGGCTTGCAGAAGTAAAACCCATATCTCTGTCTTTATTTTCACATTCTATTCTCCCTGTGTGTTGTTTGTGTCCAAATTCTCCCTTTTTTTAAAAGAAGAATATCAGTCATATTGGATTAGAAGCCCACCCTACACCAGTAGGACTTCATCTTAACTAATTACATCTGCAACAACCTTATTCCAAGAGAAGGTCACATTCTGAGGTATTAGTGCCTAGGACTTCAACACATGAATTCTTGAGGGACAATTTCAACCCATAACAGCAATCCCAGGCCTTCTTCTTCCTGCTTTCTCTTGATAGTGAGCCTGTCCTCAGTGCTCCTGGCTGTTCTTGGCCATGCTGGAAGCTGATGGGCAAAGGCCTAGTCTGACTGGAGAGACCTAAGTGTTTCCAGCACCACCAGTGACAGAGAAGGAAAGAGCATCAAATTCTGGGACCAGAGCACAAAAACACATGAGTCCACACATGTGTGCCACATTCTCTAATATCAGCTCTTTCGTTTGTACAGGTAATATTTGCTCTCCTATGTACCTTCTCTTTTTTGTCATTCCCTCAGTTGATTTAGAACTTGGGAGCGGAAAATGATTATCAACGTATGCCCTCTCCAGTAAGGACTCTAACAGTGCCACACCACACCTTCTACATCCAGGTGATTGAATTATCTGAATCTCTTAGAGTGGAAATACAAAGGAAAAGTCTCTGCCTGGACTTATCATAATTAACTTGGGAGTCTTGAAGCCCCTAGATAAAAGAGACTTAGATAAGGAAGTGGTCAGTATGCGACATGCCTTCCATGTGAGAAAAGGAAAGAGATGGAGGAAAGCAGACCATTTTGACGGATATGCCGTGAGGATTGCCCCAAATTTCTTGGAATACTAGACTTCACAAAGAGTTGCCATTTATTGGGAAAGGAACAGAGGAGAAGGAATAGCTTGAGGATAAATATGATAAATTCAGTTGGGGCACACTGAGTTTGAGAGTCTTGGGAAAAGGCCCGTGAAGAAGTTCATCTGTCCTCTAAAGAAGGTTGTATTTGGAGATAAGGATACTGTCAACATACAGATAGCAGCTGAGTTCATGGGAGAATATGAGGTTACCCAAGGGGACCATGGGTGATGGGGAGAAGAGTAGAGGGCAGAGGATGGACCCTGGTGAAAAGCAACGTATAAGGGGAAGGATAAAAAGGAAGAGTACTAGAAACAGTGAATGAAAACTTCAACCTCCAGAGTGCAGAGCTCCCACCACAACTCTAAGATAGCACTTTCCAAGACTGGAGTGACACCTTTAAATGCCCTCTCTCTACAAATGGCCATGTCTACACTGACTTTAGCCCAAAGTTATTGCACTGGTTGGATTATACACCCATAATTGATGCAAAGAGATACAAACAGGGAAACAGAACCAGAGAAATTCCACAAAGTGACTTCCAGGCAGGAAAGCAGGAGGTTTCCTTCCTCTGGTCAGTGAAGAACCCAGGAGTACGAGGTCAGCTTGTAAAGTGTTCCCTCAAAACTGTCTCAGAATTTGTCTGACACTATTAACACGTTAATAATAAAATATATTAGCTAAAATATTAATCATGAATCATTGTTAATGGAGTGCAGAGGGCAGGGAATCAATTTAGAAGCCATTGCCATAAGCAGATTGGATCACAAGCACCTTCAAAAAGGTCAGCAGAAGAAGCAGTACCGTGGACACCTCCTTAGGAGACATTACAAAATGTGTGTAGATATATTCTTTGCCTGAACCATCATTTCATGCCTCCTATCTATCAACTATTGTTGAAAGGAAGTCCCACCGTCCCAGGATCCTACTCCAAAGAAATGCCAGCTTCCAAATCCTACCCTAGTACTCATGTGGTAAGACTTACATTATGAGAAGAGTCAGCTGAGATTTATACAAAGTTTCTTCTGTATTATCAGGGTTGGAGCTCTTAGTGGTCATACAAGATCATGATCTTTGCTCTGGTTACATAAAGTGAAAATAAACAGAATCTTTTCTAAGACACTAGCATCAATGTTTCCAAAAGTTTAAAGATCCATCGACCAAGACAGGGAAGTACCTTTAAAGGAAGTGAGCTGAACTGCCTGACTTGTCAATAGTACATGTCTGTTGTGGAAAAATTTCTTTCCAAAGTGTTATTTTACAAGAGAGAATTCAATGAAATGTGATCTTTGGCTGAAATATATCTCTATTTAAATAGGACTCTATAATTGGTGAATGAGGTTTTTAAGTAGAAACTATCTTCCAAAGGTATTCTTACCTTGAAAAATCTATATTTAATTGAAATCAAGCAGATATCCATATTAATGATATATTTAACTTTATAAATGGAAGTAAACATTGGTTCCTTATATTTGTGGGAGTTCTTCACTATAAAAGTGATAAAGTTAATGAGAAATATCATTAAGATATCCATCACGAATGTTCCCAAAATCATTGGTTGGTTATTTACAGATTTATATCTGATTTAATTTAGGAAAAACAACGTGTTCTAGACATTAGTTTTCTCATGGCTTCTTTCACTTCCTTGTTCCTCAGACTGTAGATGAGGGGGTTCAACATGGGGACCACCACTGTGTAGATCACAGATGCCACTTTGACCTGATCAGCTGAATAGCTCGATTTGGGCATCACATAAACAAACAAAACTGTCCCGTAAAACAAAGTGACTGCTGTGAGGTGGGACGTGCAGGTAGAGAAAGCCTTCTTCCTCCCTTCAGTTGATCGCATATTCAGGATTGAGTGCAGGATGTAGCTGTAGGACACAATTATGGTGAACAGTGTGCTTATAAGGACTGAGGCAGAGGAGATGGCAGGAGAGATTTCAGCAATATAAACATGACCACAAGAAAGCTTCAAAAGTGGGAAGAGGTCACAGAAAAAATGATTGATTTTATTTGGTCCGCAGAAGGATAGATTCATCAAACAGCCTGTAAAAGATGAAGCATTCATGCATCCACCCAGGTAGGAGGCCCCCAGTAGGAGGAAGCAGACCACGGGGGACATCTGTGTGGAGTAGAGCAGGGGAGAGCAGATGGCCACATAGCGATCATAGGCCATGGTGGCCAGCAGGAAGCACTCTGTGGTCCCAAAAGTGACATCAGAGCCAAGCTGGGCTATACAGCCAGTGACAGGGATAGTAGTTCTTTCTCTTAAGAAACTCATAAGCATGATTGGCGTGACTGATGTGGAATACCCAATGTCCACAAAGGCCAAATGGCTGAGAAAAAGGTACATTGGGGTGCGAAGTTGTGGGCTGCTTTGGATTAAAATGATTATGCTAATATTTCCCACTATGGTAACTATATAAACTGCTAGAAAAATCACAAAGAAGATGGCACGCAGTGTGGGATTATCTGTTAGTCCCAGAATAATGAACTCTGTCACTGTTGTATGGTTTTCAGTCTCCATTTATCCATTTAATGGTGCCTATTGAAATCAGAACCAGAGGAGATTAAACTGGCTAAAATGACACCGCATTTAACGTATGTACCTAAACATAATCTTACAAAGTTTTAAATGGTAAATTTGTCTCACTTATAGAATATTTTGCGCACACAAATTTTCCTTTCAAATTCCATGGAAAGCTTAAAATTGAAGACACAATTACCTTAGGACCCAGCTATTTTACTCATATTTGTATACCATGGAGTAAGTCTTTCCCTTGTGAACAAGAGATATGTAAAAGAATGTTTACAGCAATATTGATTTAATAACATAAACTGTAAATAAACTAATTGGTCATAGAAAAGCCAGCTCTTGATTTTCCATCCCCATGCCAAATGAGCCTCTACCCTATAATGTCCGTCTTAGTAAATGCTATCTCCATTTTCCAATTGATCTGGACAAAAAATATGATCTCAACTTTGATATCTCTTTATTACTTGATTCTTTTCCTGAAATAAAAAAGAAATCACATCCTTAGTTATAATAATTGACACTAAGGGCTAGAAAGTGTCCGTGTTAAAAATGAAAAAGCCAAATAGAATTTATACTGTTGTTATGAGTTAAAAATCCTGACCATTTTGCAAAACCTTCCAGGGCTTATCTCCTATACCATAGAATTTCATATTTATAGGATTGCATGAAGCAATAAGAGTAGCCTAGATATTTTCATTGACTAGGATTAAATGAATAGTAAACTGAAACATTTGGGGACCTGCATTACATAAATTTTGGTTTCATCAATCTGTTAAGCAACTATAAGGAAATAAGAAAAGGGGCCATGTGATAGGGAAAGGGGGAATAGTCAGGGAGGTAGGGATGGAAGCAGCTAGCTAGGAAAGCTAGGGAATTAGATTGAAAGAAAGATGAGCATTTCAAAATAATATTCCCTTAATTCAAACTAGAGCACAGAATCAAGGCCAAGGAGAATATACTAGTCACATTCAGTCATTCCCATTGCTCCTTCAGTTTAAAGACCAACATATTCTTAGGAATAATCTGCTTTTTCCTCAAGAACCTCCATCTGAAGAAGAATTAAGAAAACATACATACATACCTGTTAGCAACCACGCACATTTTACTCAATGTTACATGTGAATCATGACAATGGTATGAATAGTCCTAGGATTATGTATCTGAGTTCTCAAATTCTGACTTTTTAATGACAAAAAGACCCAAACCTGAAATAGATTTCATATTTTTAAGGAAAACAGATGTACGACAGACACAAATGTTTTCAAAGTTGGATATGACTGCCAGCGTGGAAGGCAAAGTGATGGGCAGAAATATCATGGGCTTGAAGCCATGCAAACCTGGGATCAGTCTCTAGCTGTGCCTCTCACTGTCTATGGAATCACAGGCAAGTTACAAAAATTTTTGATCTTCACTTTCCTTATCTGTAAAAAGAGGATAATAATACATACCTCATGCGATTTTGTGTTAAATGATATGATCTGGGTGGAAACACCAAGCCCTGTTTATCCAGCAAATAAATGCTCGATTACTAATAATTTGCGTGAAATAATCAACTTGTAACTTCTGGTATATATGAGAGAATAAAATATTTCCGTATCCTTAAAAAGCAACAAGTATAAGCTAGTGACACATCCACTGCAACACTAGGGATAGGTTCCAAGCAATTGTTACTCTACAGCAATACCGTATTTAAGAGGGATTTATGTCATTTGAGATAAGGCTCAAATCATTTACTTTACCTACAATTACAAATTAATTACCTCCCTTGTTTTGGAAAACTACATTGAGAATCCATTGGGATAGAGAAATTACATGTACACATCTGTTGGGACTGAGAAATAACATGTAAACATGATTATGTAAAAGTGTATGCATGAAATATTTTCTAAATACCCTGAGGTTCCATTTACTTTTTAATTAAATGAAAAATTGAAAGTTTCAACTTAATTCAATTGAAAAAAATCATAACATTTTACTGTCGTTGACATTTATCATTAGATTAACATGGCTAATATGGCTGTGGCAATTTGTAACATTTCTGAAATGTGGCTATATTCAGTGGTGCAGTTTTTCACATAACCTATGTTTAGAGTTAATTTGGGTTTGCTAGTAGAGTCTGGTTTATAAACATGCATCCAATGTAATTGAAATATTATTTTCAACATGGTAAGTGATATACATTTTTAAAAAATCATATGTATTTTATACGTATGTTATAGATTTGTCCTACGACACTTGAGAAACACACCATGCTTGTTGGGAGTAGATATTTCTCTAACACATGCTCTTCCCTCTCCCCATTACCAACTCTGATCCATCAACATTGACGCTTCTAATATAACAATGAAACTCACACTAACATTTTTCTTATGACTCTGCCACCTACAGCTGCCTCGCTGACTGGCAGGTTGTCAGAGACACATGGCCATAATTGTTTCTGGTTGTGTTCCTGAACCATGACCGTGTAGCAGAACATTCTCTAGGTTGAAGGTCAGGTTCCTTTGATTCTGGGATTGAGGGAGCTTCAGAACAAAGCTAAACTTGATAATACACATTAGAAGGATCTGACAGCTCAAATACCTCAAGTCCAACAAATTATGAAATGGACATGCTGTGAGGTTCCACCTCTCCTAGAAAGACAATTCCTTTACGTGTTAAGGAAGCCCAACTGTGGCTAATGAATGATACAAATAGGTGGCCATTGATTCCACAAAAACTTCCCAGATCACATCTGGGAGAACTAGATCCCTTTCACCCTGTCCTCTTCCTAACATTTTGTTCACACCACTTGATAGTACCCAATATAGTTGAAGATCTTGCTCTTCCCCTGGTGTGAAGGTACAGTGTCTATGACTAATTATTTTTGTATCCCTCTTTAATGGATCAGTGCTGGTAATATAAGAGGCACTAAATAAATATTTGTTGAATTAGTATTAAACCATTAAAAAATCTTTCTATGTATCAGACACAGTGCTATGAACTAAAGATAAATAGGTAGTCCCACATCCTTATTTTTACTCAACTACAAACCATTTTATGGTCATATTCATTACTCCACCCTCTTCCAGCGGAAGACTAACTCCTTGTTACCTTAGATCTCTGGGTTTAAGTTTATTTCACCATTGAAGCCCCTCCTGATACCATGGACTAAGTTATATTCTCCTGGTGAACAGTTTCAGATAACCATGAAATATGTTTTGCACTTATCACACTTTTAATTATACAGGTACTGTTGTATGTTATTGCTCAATATCTTTTTTTGCCTACTGTCCTACAACTTCCAAGAGTGAGGGGTCACATCTGCCTTGTTCAACACTTCATTCTTAAAACATTGCAGAGTGCCTAGTGCACAGCAATACTAAATGAATGAATAGTGAATAAATGAAGGATCTACTCAAAAATTTTTATTTTATTGTGTTAAGAACATTTAGCATGAGACTAATCTTCTTAACAGGTTTTTAAGCATACAATATGGTATTGTTAACTATAGGGACAATGTTCTCCAGCAGATCTCTAGAACTTATTCACCTTGCTTAACTGAAATTTCATGCCTGTTGATTAGCAACTCCCCATTTCACTCTAACATCAGCCCCTGGAAACCATCATTCCACTCTTGAGTCTACGAATTTGACTATTTTAGATACCTCATAAACTGGAATCATGCAGTATTAGTCCTTCTGTGACTGGCTTATTTCGCTTAACATAATGCCCTTCAAGCTCATCCACGTTGTCACGTACTGTAGAATTCTCTTCTTTTTTAAGACTGAATAATATTTCGTTGTATGTATATACCAAATTTTTTATCCATTTATCTGCTGATGGACATTTAGATTGCTTCCATATCTTTGCTATTGCGAATAGTGCTACAAGGAACATGGAAATGCTGATATCTCTTTGAGATACTGATTTTAATTTTTCTAGATAAATATCTAGATGTGGGATTACTGGATCATATGGTAGTTCTATTTTTGATTACTTGAGGAACCTCTATACTGTTTTCCATAGCAGCTGCACAATTTTGCATTCCCAGCAACAGTGTACAAGAGTTTCCTCTTTCTTCACATCCTCACCCACACTTGTCTTTAGTGGTTTTTTTTATAGTAGCCATCTCATTGGGGTTTTGATTTGCATTTACTTGATTATTAGTGATGTTTAGCATCTGTCCATGAACCTCTTGGCCTTTTCAATGTCTTTTTTGAAGCAATGTCTCTTCAAGTCTTTAGCTCATTTTTTAATTAAGTTATTAGTTATTTTGCTATTGAGATATATGAATTTTCCATATATTTTAAATTAACCTCTTATCAGATGCATGATTTACAAATATTTTCTCCCATTGTGTAGTTGCCTTTTACTCTGTTGCTTGTTTCTTTTGCTGTGCAGAAGCTTTTCAGTTTGAGGTAGTCTCACTTGTCTATTTTTGGTTTTGTTCCCTGTGCTTTTGGTGTCATATCAAAGAAATCATTAAAATCAATGACATGAAGGTTTTCCACTATGTTTTCCTCTAGGGTTTTTTTTTTATTACAGTTTTAAGTCTTATATTTAAGTCTTTAATCTATTTCAAGTCGATTTTTGTGTATAGTATGAGATAAAGTTTCAGTTTCATTCTTTTGCATGTGGATATCCAGTTTTCCCAGCACCATTTATTGAAGAGACTATCCTTTCCTCACTGTGTATTCTTGTTGCCCTTGTCTAAAGCTAGTCAACTGTATATGCATGGGTTTTTTGGCTCACTAGTCTACTCATTGGTCCATATATCTATCTTTATGCCAGAACCATACTGTTTTAATTATATGTTGTATGCTGTATGTTATTATGTATGTTGTATTATGTATGTTGTAGCATATGTTGGAGTCAGGAAGAGTGATGCCTACAGCTTTGTTCTTCTTTCTCAAGACTATTTTGGCTATTTGGGGTCCCTTGTGGATCCATATAAATTTTAGAATTGTTTTTTCTATTTATGTAAAAAATTCCATTGGGATTTTGATATGAATGCATTGAATCTGCTTTGGGTAGTATGGATACTGATATTTTAACAATATTAGCTCTTCCAACCCAAAAACACAGTGTGCTTTTACATTTGTTTTCATCTTGTTTAATTTCCCTTGTCAATATTTTGTAGTTTTCAGTAAACAAGTCTTTCACTTCCTTAGTTAAGTTTATTCCTAGGTATTTTATTCTTTTTGGTGTTATTGTAAATGGGATTGTTTCCTAATTTCCTTTTCAGATAGTTCATTATCAGTGTATAGAACTGCACCTGAGTTTTGTATCCTGCAACTTTACACTTTCAGTATATGTGTGTCCTTGATTCTAAAGTGAGTTTCTTGTAGACAGTATGCAGCTGCATCTTGGTTTTTTGTTTGTTTATTTGTTTGCAGGGAAAGATTCACTCTTAGCTAACATCTGTTGCCAACCTTCCTTTTTCTTTTTCCTCCGCAAAGCCCCAGAGCATAATAGTATATCCTAGTTATAAGTCCTTCTAGTTCTTCTATGTGACCAGCTGCCACAGCATGGCCACTGACAGATGATGGTGTGGTTCTGCAACCAGGAAATGAACCTGGGCTACTGAAGTGGTGAGAGTGCCAAACTTTTAACCACTAGACAATCAGGACTGGCCCTTGGATCTTGTTTTTTTACCCATTCAGCTACTCTGTGTCTTTTTCTTGCAGGGTTTAGTCAGGGGCAGAGAGAGAAAAAGTATGTGGGCCTAACATCCTAGTTTTTTGGTGTAGAATGTGGGAGCCTGAGATTTAGCAGACTCATTCTTTACTACTGAACTTATAAGAGTAGAAATTTAAAGCACAGGAAGAGAAAACTCTAGATGCCCAAATGGTCAGTTGTCTAACGAGCCCAGGGGTGGGGGGTCTCCCTGGGTCTCTGTCTAGTCCTGTGGCCGGCAATGTGTTTATTCAGGATGGCAATCTTTGAAGTGGATGCCTCAGCAATCAAAGCTTAAGTCAGGCAGCACTTGCAATACAAACAAAAAAGAAACCAACCTTCAAGCCTTACAGTACACATGTAAAATAAAGCAGTGACAGAAGTAGCAATGAACACCATCTTGATAGATACTATAAAGAAGGATTTTGGCAAGTATATTCCATGCCTGCATCAGCCTGGGTGTTTTAATCCATAATTCTATGACCCAGTAATACCAACCAGCTTGCTGAAAGAAAGTTCCACTGTGCCCTAATCACCAACTCTTACCACTCCCCAATTAGATGGGAATGAAACTTTTGTAAGACTTCAGCATCTCTATTTCCAAAGATTATGATAATCTTGTATATGAGAGGTCAAGATCTTCCAGAGAAAAATGACGTGGACTATCAACACTACCATAAATTCCAGTTCCATTGAGTATATGATGCTTTCCAAGACATGATGTTAATTTACAAGATGACATTTTAAAAATATGTAACTTAAGAGAAGACAAAGAAACCCTCTCCAATCACAGACTTCCTAAATAACGAACAAAAAGAGAAAAAGTGAAACTATATTCTACAAGTATCCTGGTCTTGAACTATACACATGTAATGTGGACCCAGCAAATTTTCATTAAAATGATATATTTTGTGACTTTAGAAAATTATAAATTAAAATTGGCATTAATCAACATACTGACATTTTTTATTTAAGATAGTTCTTCACATAAAATGATAAGACTAATAGAAGACGTAAATATCTATCACATGTTCCTGGAGCTATCATTTTGCAGTTTCTGAAACAACATCGGCTTTCCTTCAACATGACCAGTGTGTTCTAGCCATCAGTTTTCTCATAGCCTCTTTCACCTCTTTGTTCCTCAGACTATAGATCAGAGGGTTCAACATGGGGATTACGACTGTGTAGAACACAGATACTACTTTAATATGGGCAGGTGAGTGGCTCGACTTCGGTATGACATAAACAAATGTAACTGTCCCATAAAACAACATGACTGCAGTGAGATGGGAAGTGTAGGTAGAGAAGGCCTTATGCCTTCCCTTGGTAGAGTGCATCTTCAGAATCAAATGGAGGATGTATAGATATGAAACAACTATGATAAACAGTGTGATTACAATGATTGACCCAGCTGAGATGGCAGGAGATATTTCAGCAACATAAATATGGGTACAAGAAAGCTTCACTAGTGGTGGGAGGTCACAGAAGAAATGGTTGATTTTATTTGGTCCACAGAAAGTCAGGCTCAATAAACAGCTGGTAACTGATGAAGCATTCACACATCCACCCAGATAGGAAGCAACCAATAGGATGATGCAGACCTTGGGAGACATGTGGGTGGAGTAGAGAAGTGGGGAGCAGATGGCCACATAGCGATCACAGGCCATAGCAGCCAGCAGGAAGCACTCAGCTGTTCCAAAGATAACATCAGAGCCAAGCTGGGCTATACAGCCAGCAACAGGGATAGTAGTTCTCTCTCTTAGGAAACTAACAATCATAATAGGTGTGACTGATGTGGAATACCCAATGTCCACAAAGGCCAAATGGCTGAGGAAAAGGTACATTGGATTGTGAAGCTGAGGGCTTCTTCGGATTAAGATGATTATGCTGATATTGCCCAATATGGTAGCAATATAGATTCCGAGAAAAACCACAAAGAAGATGGAAAAAAGTGTAGGATCCTCTGTTAACCCCAAAATAATAAATTCTGTCACCATTGTGTGGTTTCCAGTCCCCATCTTGTTTCGAATGATGTCTGTTAAATAAAAAAATCAGTGGATACTAGAATAAATCGAATGATCTCATATATTTACTTCACATCCAGTCTATTAAAAAATCAAAATATAGATCTCACTTTTGTCTAATGCTTACACCTTACAAAATTTTTCCAAACTCATTTACATTATGCATGATTTGAGGATGTTAATGTCCATTATCTTGAGGCCAAAGATAGTCACAAAGGGACCAATGACTCAGATCAGAACAGTTAGCACTCATATTTACATCATTTGATTAATTTAGGTTGTTTATTGAACACTTACAATAATGATGTTTTGAGAGCCAGAATGGTCAAAGTGCTTGACCTTACGCTGGTGTTTAGCCATATCCAATTTTCTTCTATTTCTTGGTCATATTGGAAACCTCACTTCCAAGCTCCCTTGCAGTTAAATGAGGCTTTGAACAGTACATTCCAATGGGCTATGAAAGAAAATATCATGTGTCTCTTCTAGGTCAATTTAAATTACAGTTGGCAACTCTCTCTTCCTCTCCCACAGTAGCATATTCTGCATGCCATGACTATAAGATAGTGATACTTCCCACCAGCCTGGGATTTGAGGGAATATGGAGAGCAGAGACTATACTGGAAATATACTGGAAGTGCAAAATAAATCTATGTTATGTTATACTACATTGAGTTTCCAGAGTTAATTTGTTAGAAGAGAATAATATCACCTAACATGCTTAATATAATTACAGATTGGCTGTAAAAGGAGAGTCTCAGCAAAGAAATAAAAAATACAAATAAGATGCAAATGGAAATCTTAGAACTGAAAAATATAACTCAAAAAACTTAATGAGTGGGTTCAACAGCAGAATGGAGAAGGCGTAGGAAAAAATGAGTAACATTGTGGCTGGAACAAAAGAAAGAACCCATTTTAACAGTGAGAGAAAATAGATAGAAAGTAAACAAAGACTCAGAGAACAATGGGACTACAACAAAAGATCTAACATTTGTGTCATCAGAGTCCCAGAAAAAGAGAAGAAAAAAGGAGGGGCTGATAAAGTACTCAAACGTATAATGGCTTAAAATTTTTCAAATTTTGCAAAAGACCCAAACCTACATATTCCAGTAGTGTTACAGAAAATGACAAACAGAATAAACTCAAAGACATCCACATCAAGATGCATCATAATTGAATTTCTGAAAACTAAGGATAAAGAAAAAATTTGAAAGCAGTAAGAAAGAAATGGCACCTTACCTATAAACAGAAAACCAGTTCAAATGATAGCAGAATTCTTATCAGAAATCATGGAAGTCAAAAGGAAATTTTTTAAGTGCTAATAAAGGAAAGGGTCAACTATGAATTTTATATGCAGCAAAAATACCTTTCAGGAATGAAGAGGAAATTGAGACATTCTCAGATGAAAGAAAACTAAAAGAATTGGTTACCAGCAGATCTACCCTAGAAGAATGGCTAAAGGAAGTTCTTTAAACATAAAATAATTAACATAAGAAAGAATCTTGAAACATCAGGAAAAAGAAAAGTAAAACAGGAGAAGTGAAAATACAGATAAGCACAATACATTTTTCTTCTTCCCCTAAGTTTTCTAAATTATGTTTGATGATCACAACAAAAATTATAACACTGTCTGATGTGGTTCTCAATACAGGCAGAAGAAATACTTAAGACAATTATGTTATAAATGGAGGAGAGTAACGAGACAAAGAGTCATAAGAGAGAAAAGGCTTCTACTCTTCACACCCATTCATTCACATGATCATTCCATAGATTTTTGACATTACCAATGTTTACTAACTCCATAATAACACTTCATATATCTCACTCTCTCAGTATCACCTACAGGTCTATTATTCAAAATTTCTTTGACTCCACTGGAAGCACCAATCATTGATGAAAGCATATGTTCACAGTCGTCTCCATCCCTTATGAGTTCTCCACATCTCTACTTACCCAGCTAGGGTTTCACAAACCATCATTATAACTATTCCTTTGGTTACATCTCAATTTTCTTGCTGCTCTTCTCTGTTGTTCGCACCTAACAAAAGTGACTTCTGGCTAAACGTAACTTTCAGCTTACTCTACATTTATATTTTTAGACCAAATTGTGTCTGGAGAAAAATACTGACTGATCTTACTTTAAGTTGTGACCACAAATTTCAAGTGAGCCTACACAGATGCCCAGTTACATGATATTTTCCTAGTAAATTTACTCTCTTATCTTTCCATTGTAACCTCATATTTAATAAAGAGTGGGTAAATTGTGGCCTACAGAGATTAGAAAATTTTATCACTATTGCATATATTATTAATAACTAAGCTTGAAACTAGAACCTGTATTTCTTTCCCTGATTGATGACTACAGTTGAACAGCACATAGCTTCTATGCAATTGTCCAAAGAAGAAAAGCAAATATCAGAATGCACACTTCATTCATTATATCTGGGAAAAATCCAAAGGCACAAATTATTTTTCATTTAAAAATATTCATTGAGCATTTTCTATTTATCAGACTCTTGTGGATGTACTTACGAGTTTCTGCTAAATAAGACAAGAACATAGCCCTCATGTGTCATACATTCTATAGTGGAGGGCAGACAATTCAAAAAGAGTAAAACGAAATGTAAATAAGCAAGAAAATTTTAGACAATGATAAATGCTATGCAGAAACTTAAAATAAGGTGATTTGATTTAGTGTTTGTGGCTAATTTTAAATTGGTCACGAGTAAGCTCTCTGTGGAAGGGGCATTTAAAAGAAAGCATAAGTGACACAAACAAACAAACCATGCTAAGTTAGAGGGGAAGAACATTATAGTCTAAACAGCCAGTGCAAGGGCTCTGAAGTACGTGATAGCTTCGTACATTTAAAGAACAGCAAGCCAATGTGGATAGAGTGACACAAGATTAACTCAAGAATTAGGCAGAAGCTAGATCATTTACAGCTTTGAAAGCCACGATAAAGAGTTTAAACATTATTCTAAGTGCAAGAGGAAGACAATGCAAAGTTTTAAACAGAATGACATGATCTAATTTACATAATAATAAGATAACTCCCTACCTTATGGGAACTAAATTGTAGAGTAAAACAATTAACAGAAAGGCATGTCAGAATGTAGTCCAGGTGCATATGGTGCTGTATTGGGTGGCAGTAATAAAGATTGAGAACAGTGGACAGATCAGAGAAATATTTAATGTATTAGAGGGGAATTTGTCACTGAGGCAAGAGAAATGTGAAGATGATGCCAACATAGGATTTTTTTTTTTTAGATTGGCACCTGAGCTAACAACTTGCTTATCTTTTTTTTTCTTTTTTTTGCTTTTTCTCCCCAAATACCCAAAGTAGAGAGTTGTATACTTATAGTTGTGGGTCCTTCTAGTTGTGGCATGTGGGACACCGCCTCAACATGGCCTGATGAGTGGTGCCATGTCTGCACCCAAGATCCGAACTGGCAAAACCCTGGGCTGCCCCAGCAGAGCGCGAGAACTTAACCACTCGGCCACAGGGCCAGCCCCAGGAATTTTTTAAAAAATAAGGAGCTCAACTAAACTGCAACTACCTTAGTTTTGAGGTCATCCCAGCATCCCAGTAAGAAACAAGCTAGAACACCGGAAAAGCAAGTACCAAACAATGAAAAGAATCAGCAAGTATTATCAAATCAAAAAAACTTTGAAACGTCAAATAACACTTCAGAAGTACTATCAAATGTCAGAAGCCTGCAACTTGAGGGAGAAAAAATGTCATTGTTTTTGAAAGGAACAGAGTTGACCATGTGTAGACTCTTGAATTTCCAAAAGGAATGTTTGCTACTTTTTAAGAGATCTCAACATTAAATTTTTTTTTACAAAATATAATAATAATTATCAGTACCCTATTCTCAGTCAATCTTAGGATGAAAAACTTGTTCTCTATGTGGTGATGATTACACCAATGTATTTAATCAATTTTTCATATGAATTAACTTGATAAAATAACGTAAGAATGCTAAATCTCTGGCTTCATTAATTAGTCTGAGGAGTATGTCAGAGGTTTAAAAAGCATAAATCTGAGGGGCTGGCCCTGTGGCCGAGTTGTTAAGTTCGCGCACTCCGCAGCAGGCGGCCCAGTGTTTCGTTGGTTCGAATCCTGGGTGCGGACATGGCACTGCTCGTCAGACCACGCTGAGGCGGCGTCCCACATGCCACAACTAGAAGAACCCACAACGAAGAATACACAACTATGTACCGGGGGGCTTTGGGGAGAAAAAGAAAAAATAAAATCTTTAAAAAAAAAAAGCATAAATCTGAAACAAATCTTATATTTTTATAAGAAAATATATACATGAAAGACTCAAATGAATTCAAAATATGATAGGAGTGCCAGTATGATATAGAAAGCATGGCATACAGAGCTGCAATGAAAATAATATTTCAGAGCCAAAAGCTCTGGGTATAAATTCCAGGTCTGCCACTTACTAGCTAAGTGATCTTGGAAAAGTTACACAACACTTCTGAGACTCAATTTCCTTATTTTTAAAATTGAGATGATAATGTTTACTTTGCATGGTCGTTGTGTTAAGTGAGATGATGTATGTTAAAACACCTAGCAATGGATGGCAATGAATGAATAATCCATAAATGAGAATCTACTTCAAATATGCAGCTATTAGCTTCTACTACAAATACGAAAGTCATTTATAAATCCATAACAAAGAATGAACGTTATCTGCTGTTCAAATATTATGATGGGACAGACTCCAAGAATCATACCTGTACAGCAGAGCTTATTTATGCAGGATTTAGGACCATTTGGAATATAAGACCTTAAGTACCTCAGCATCAGATATGCACATGTCTGCTGACATCCTATTGAAAATCCAATGGGAGAAAATCCATTGAGATTGAGAAAATTACATGTGTTTACATCTACCTGCACAATTATGCTGGCTGAGATGTTCATTAAGGTCTCAGGGGCTTCATTTATTCTTGTCATTATTTGTACGTAGGTTCTAAAACTACATAATCTAATTAGTTTTGAAACTTGATTTGGACCAACATAATTAATGTGGACTATGTTTTGATCTTCTGTGGTATTTCTGAAAAGCAGCCATGACCGGGTGCCTGAAACTATTTTCTTGAGCTCTCTCCTGTGATTCACATTTAGTGGCACCTTAGGGAGATTCAGGAAATCCATGATGCTTTCTCTATGTGAAAGTGACCCATGATTCAATTCAGCGTGAGCATTTCCCGCTTATCATATACAGCCCCTCCCTAATCCTGGACTCTTTAAGTAGACGAGATGAGTTAAAGTTATTTCTTCCTTTCCCTGACCCATGTTTATCTCTATCCCATCCCTCCCTTTCTAGGTAAGCCAACAGTGTCTTCCTTGTTTCTAATTTCCATGTAGTTTTTCATGTGAGTTATTGTTTGTATTTTCTAAAATTGCTTTTTTTCACTCAAAAATCTTTTTTAGATAATTCTGTGTATTTATTAATCTCCTTCATTCTTTGTAATGATTCATAGTGCTCTACAGTATTTAATTAGTATTTATTGAACAATATCCCTCCTAACACTTCATTGTGCTTGTACACTAGTAGTTCTCTTGGATGTACTCCAAGAAGTAGAATTACTGGGCCAAAAGGTTTGCACAATTTAAATTCTAATAGTTACTACCAAATTGCACTTAAAGAAAACTAGCATCATTTTTTAAATGATGTTTCATGTTAACAATCTATTCTATCAAACTCATTTTGTTGTTTATTGTACCTACCCATTTCTGAAAGTCTTGCGTTATGATTATGGGTTTTTCAATTTCTCAAATTCCTATCAGAGTTTGCTTTAAATATTTCAACGCTGTGTTATTAGGTATATAAATACTTAAGACTGCTATAAATTACATGTAAATTATACCTTTTATTTTTATAAAACCTTTAAAAATATCTGTGTCAATCTACTTCCCACCAGCAGTATCTGAGAGTACATATTCTCTCACTCCTTAGTTAAGCTTTGATATTATCAAATTTGTTCATTTGCAATAAACAACGTGATCTAATTCAAGTTTTCTACTTACTGCAGTTTCCTTGTTCTTCTTTTTGTTGTTGTCCTGTCATTCGCTTTAGTTAGATTAAATCAGTTTTCTTTGTACTATTTTTAATCTAATAATACAGAGTGTATGCATCTTATTTATACTCTTCTAATAATTTTAACTCTTCAATGTTTACGTTTCCTACCAATTCTGGAATTAATTTCTTTCTACATCAACCTTCAAGTTAGAAAGGAATCCGAACATGCCTTTACTTCTCTTTCTTCCTTCTCTCGGCACTCCCCATCTCGCTTGTTAAGTCATTAAGAAATTTAGCTACAAACTACTATTTTTGATCAACAATTATTTAGACTAATAAATTAGTTTTATTTGTCCCTTTGATCACTCCTGCTTCTTGTGTTTCATATGTCCCCTTAGGTTCTCTCTCTCTCTTCATTCAGAAAGATACACAGAAAGTGAGTAGTCATTACTATTGCTAGCACTTTATTTTTGTCATTATTAGTACCTCTGAGTTGATTCTGACTACTAGCGACCTTGTGTACAGCAGAGCAGAACTGGGCCCAGTGTCTTTGTGCCATCCTCTCACCTGCCAGCACTGTATCAGACAATACTCCACTGTTATTCACGTGGGTTTCATGGCCAATGTTTTGGAAGTGGGTGGCCAGGTCCTTCTTCCTAGTCTGTTTTGTCTGGAAGCTCTGCTAAAACCTGTCCACCACGGGTGACCCAGCTACTGTGAGAAATACCTGCCACATAGCTTTCAGCATCGCAGTAACATGCAGCCGCCACAGTATGACAATCAAGAGACAGGTGGTGTGGTTCCCTGACCAGGAAATGAACCCAGGCTGTGGCAGTGAGAGCACCAAATCTTAAAGACTAGACCACCATAGTACTTTATACTTGGTTAGATTTACACATATCTTTATCAGTTTTTTTCTTTGTTCATCATTGCCTCTTGCATCCCTCTCCTTCCTTCTGGATTTAATTTCTTTTTTCTGATTTGATTTCTTCATTTAGTGGCTCCTTCAGCAATGGTATGTTGATATTAAATTCTTTCAAGTGTTTTTCCTTGCAAATATCTTCATTTCACTCTTATTCTTAAACAATCAATTGTCTGGGCATAAAATTCTAAATTGATAGTTATTTTTACTCAGCACTTTGAAGATATTTTCTAGTTTCCATTGCTATTGATAAACCATTTGTCAGTCTAATATATTTTAATAGGTAATTTGTCTTTCTCTCTTGCTGTTTTTAAGGAGCTCTATTTGCCATGTTGTTATAAAGTTTCACAGTAAATTGGGGCTTTCTTTTATTTATCTTGTTTAGGAATTTTTGTTCTTGGATCTGAAGCTTAATATCTTTCATTAGTTATGAAAAATTTTAGCTATTATGTTTTGTAATATTGCCTGTCCACTATTCTTTCTATAATCTTCTTCTATTATTCCTATTAGGCATATGATGGACTTTCTCATTCTCTTCTGCATATTTCATAAATTCTTTTTCATTCTATGTATCTGTTTGTCTCTGTGTATGATATTCTGGGTAATTCCAAAGATCTATCTTCCAGCTCGTTAATTCTCCAGTTATATATAACCAACTGTGTAATCTATTTTTTTCTGAGAATATTTTTTATTTCTAGAATGCCTCTTTGTCTTTTACCCCCAAATCTGTCTGGTCCTTTCTTTAAAAAAAATAGTTGCTTTCTTGAGTTTCATATTCTTTTACTTTTTAAAAATATTAACAGATATCATATTATGTCTATTAGGTCATTCTATTTTCTGAAGTTCTTAATGGCTTAAATCTGCTCTTTAATGTGTCTGTGGATGTACTCTTGGTTTTTTCTGTTCATTTTTGTTTTTTGTTGTTGCATGATTTTAAATTGTGAGCCCTTCTTTCTTCAGTGAGTGTTACCTTTGTCTAGCCTGGATTGAGAGTATGTCCTCCAAATAAGTTCTGTTCTTTATTTCTGTCAGCTGCCATCTGTATCACTAGCTCAGGATAAATTGTGATACAATTTCTCAACTTGAAGGTGTACAGATAAGGAAAACAGTATAATTTGAATCCTAAAGCTATGTTTGGTGCAGTCTTTGGTCCAAAATTGCCAAGACAGATTTTTCACCCTCCAAAAAATTTACCAGTCTTGCAAATGAAAAACTGATTTTCTACTACCATGCCAAACAATATTTCACTATATCCCTTTCTGCAAGTGACTATTATGTACAATTATAATTTATAGAACTCTGCAAGGCTTGGGTAGCTGACCTCACAGAAACTTAGTATCCCAGAACCTGGTATGCTCTCTCTGAAGATGAAAGATTTTAACAGCAAGGGGATCAGAGCTTACACTCTCAAGAGATGAGAGATGTGAATGAGTGCATATACTGATGGTTGTGTTTTGATATGTGTTGAGTTGAAGGAATAAGCAAGATCCCATCACATTTATGTGTAGCAGCCAATAAAAATGCCCCCCTCTTGCATGATACAGGAAAACTCATAATTTTTCATTTTACAGTCAAATTTCTTTATTCTATGATACTGGAAACCAAGAGTAGGTCAAAAGCTCAGAAGGCTCTGTGCTTTAAATGAATCTCTATTTCTACTTTAGGCTTATCAACCTGGCACATCCCAGGCCTATGCTAAACTTTTCTGTAATTTTTACATTAGTAGCACACAATATATGGACAGAATATAGTGAATTTCGAGTCAGGAGGGCCACATTCCTATTCAAATTGCTCTGGAAAGTGATTGATAAGATATAATAGAACTTTCAAGATCATCTGTTGTCAAAGAAAGATTGAGATTTTGATTATAGTTTGGACTTTGATTGATTACTTGTTAGGACTGACATCAATCCCCATATCAACAGTCAAAATTTCCCAGCTACAGAATTAAAGTATTTGTGGATAAAGCCTCAATCAGGGATTTGAGTGTCCTTTCCGTAAAGCTACAATCTTGACTGGTGCCTAAATTTGCGGTTCTCACAAATTTTAGTTATTAGAACTTCTTTGTTTTGCATTTATATTATTTGTATCTGTTATGTTTTTATAGATTTATTTTGTACTAGGGAAAAATTTGCCACAAAGAAGTTAGGAGCTTCTGGTTTGACATTTGCTATTTTGGGCAGCTAATTTGTAAAAGTTGACAGAAAAATCTCATATTCCTGTGTGGTCAGAGATGGCGTTGGCCAATCTACAAGTGTTGCTCACACACTGACCATGGGCCAAGAACTCAGCCAGGGAAGAAGAAGACTGGCATTTAATCAAAGCCACCTATGTGTGCCACATCATTTACCAGGTGTAGAAGCAAAGGATATTTAGTGTTTACTTTCTGTAAATACAAAAAATGGTGAGAGAACGCAAATTCACAAATGCCCTAATGGACCGTATCCTAAATCACTGTCTAGTAGCATGATATCCTGAGTGTGCTACCAAATTATCTGTTCTCATCTCTTCTTCTCTACTACATGGTATAACTATCCATTTACATTTGGAAAATAAGAAAAAGAAAAACGCTTTAGCTCATTCTGATGAGTTGTCTGCAAGCATGTCGGAAAGTCTAATCTTGAAAACAAGGACAACTTTGATATTCAGTCCTCTTGTATTAACCTGTACTAAGAAGCAAATGATGTTTGCAAATAAAAGCCTTAGCCACCAACCACTTGGCTAGCCAGATACACTCTGAGTGAAGCAACATATTGATGTGGGTATAATGGGGCATGTAATATTGCTTTATCAAGAGTTTGCTTCTGTGGTTGACTTCCCACATCTTGCAAAGATCTTTGCAAGAAACCACATTCAGAAACATCATATAGACATGGTTGAATGCCTCAAGTCTTGGTTAATGAATAACTTTCTTTTAAATTGGCTTATTGCTGGTCTCACAGTCTTCCTATTTTGGTTCTCCTTAGTCTCTCTAAAATTTCAGGGAAAAACTCTGAGTCTCAAAATGCCTATGAGCAAGAATAAGCTGATTTTACTAATTGGAATGATCTGTTTGGAACAAGGGAAATCTGCAACTCTGTCTCTCCCCAAAGGTAAGTTCCGCACAAACTCTATAACTACCTTTGCCTGAAGGAATAGCCTCTGCTGGCAATGGGCATCACATCTTCACTCTATATTCCTTTGGGAAAAGAGGAGAAGCAAATGTATTTTGGAGATCTAACTGATTTTATTGTAACTTTTTTGACGTTCTCTCCTGCAATCCGCATATGAAACGGGGTGAAACATTTATGGAATACAACTTGGAAAAGTTGAATTGATCTGAAGAAAACTAGGATTGTTCAATTATTTGGACACGCTATACAATCCCATCCTCTTTCATGGAACAAATTCTAGAAAGAAGCATAAATTTGGAAACATTTGTAATCTTTTAGAAAATTATGTTGCTGGGAAATATGAAGCATGTTCACTGTGGTGTATTATAAGTGGTCTTTTTTTCCTCAAGTAACATAAGCTGAGAACAGTTCTTAGCAGGCTTCTCCATAGTCATATTTGTGCCGGTGCCAAGAATCATCATGTTTTCTATCCTTGCTTAAATGAGTTAAGGAAATAGTAAATTTTGTGTCTAAGGTATTTGTGATTTTTTCAGCTGAAACAGTTAAATAATAAATATTTGATCCAATGTCATGCCTTCACTGGGTTCAGAATCAAAAGGCTTGGTTTTACATCCATGCTTTGCCATTAATTAGCTGTGCATCTCTTTGATTTTTTGTTGTCTCAACTGTAATGTGGGGATAATAAAGCTTGATTCATACGCATAGAATGGGGATTAAATGAGAAATTATTTGAAAGAGCTTTGTATATTTTAATTATTGATCTAAATAATTATGCTCTCAATGATACCTTCTCAAGAAAAACATTTTGTTCATCCATTCAACTCTTCTAAGTGTCTACTGTATGCTAGCAATAGTACTAAACTTTGGAAATACAGAGATGAATAAGACATAGTTTTGTTTCCTCAAGTATTTCATAGTCCAGTGAGGGAGACAGATGAACAATTCACTATCACAACACTACATGGCAAAAACCATAAAAAGGGAGAGGAAAGAGTACTACACATACAGGGATGAGACACTTAGCACAGTTTGATGAAATCAAGGAATACTTCTCAGTTGAGGTGATCTTTAAACTTGAAGAATTAGGATTAGAGGATTCCGCTAGGTAAAGTAGTGGGTTGAGGTGCCAGCCCCATGACCAAGTGGTTAAGTTGGCGCACTCTGCTTCAGCGGCCCAGGGTTTCACCAGTTCCGATCCTGGGCACAGACCTAGCACTGCTCAACAAGCCGTGATGTGGCAGCATCCCACATAGCAGAGCCAGGGGGACCTACAGCTAGAATGTGCAGTTGTGTACTGCGGCGGGGGGCAGGGGGTGGGAGGTGGTTGGGAAGAAGGAAAAAAAAAGAAAAGAAGAAGAAGACTGGCAGCAGATGTTGGCTCAGGTGCCAATCTTTAAAAAAAAAAAAAAGTGGGTTGATTGTGAGGCAGGTATTTCTAGGCCCTCTTAGAAAACATGTAGGAAAGAATGACCTGCAATAGGAACAGAAGATGTGTCATCCTTGAATTTCTGAGGAGTCATTAAATATCTTTAATCTAGCCCATCTATTAGATGAGTAGTCAAAAAAACCATTGAGGATAAACAAGTAAAGGCACCGTTTTCAGGGGTAAAGTCTTTTCCACCAAGAGGAAAGAGCTCTTTCTTCCATTACCTGGCAATCCTTCTACCTTAACACCACTCTGGTATGTGAATCAGGACAATGTCTTCTCTCTACTCCACTCTCCTTGAAAAACCTGCCACTTTCCACCCTCATGGAGAATTAAATCCAATATCTGACTGTGTGCCAGGCGGCATAGACAATGGTTTCTGACTCAGTCTCCTGGGTGGAGTCGAGAAGAAGATGTACACACATTTACAGTCTAAGGTGTTACAGTCTATGGCATCATCCATTCAACCAATTAATTGAGCAACTTCCATGCATCGGGAACTGTGCTAGATATTGAGGTTATAGACGTTCCTAACATTAAGATTCTTTCTTTAAGGAGCCCACAGTCTAGTTGGATTGAAAGACATAGAAATAACCATAAAGACATGTGATACATATCATAGAAGTACAGAGTGCTGCGAGGAATCTCTAAGGGGCCAGAGTGCTCAGAATCAAGGAGGCTGCACCCCTGCTAACCTAGTGGAGATCTACATCTGAGGCCCTTAATCTTCTTATCAGAGAAGTAGATCTCTTCACAATATGCCTGTTCCATATGACCAAAGCTGAACAATCCCCTATACTGCAAATCACGGCAAATTCCACAATTAACTTAAAGCCATTTTGTAATCTTTATACATACTCCATGTCCTACAGTTTTTTCTTGCTCAGAAAAGTTTCCTGTACCCTGAGTGCTAGGAACTATCTAATTACTAAATTTTTCTCTTTTCTTTTCCCAGCTCCCACTTGTGGGCAGAGTTTGGTGAAGGCACGGCCTCAGAATTACTTTAACATTTTCAGTCGCATTGTTGGGGGAAGCCAAGTGGAAAAGGGTTCCTACCCCTGGCAGGTAAGTCCCAGGGAACATTCTCTTGTGGGTGGACTATGAGCTGTCTTAGGATTGGATCTCCCAGAGTCACATTCTGCCCATCAGTGCATTCCATTCTGCCTAGCTCATCACCAGAGATTCCATGAGTGTGTGCAAGGCCAATTCCCTCATGATGTGTACCAGTTGAGTTCCAGAAAAGGTGTATTTAGAGTAGCCACATGCACTATTGGCTTGCTCCAAAAATTAGAAATGCCATCCCAAACTTCCAACCCCAGAGAAAGAAATCCCACTTCAAGAGCTGAAAAACTTTTGAATTTACAATTTTAAAAATAGTTTTCTGATTCGATATATATATTTAAAATATGTGTGTCTCAGTATAGTTTAAGACAACCAGGAAAGACAAAGATGTCATATCCATAAGTCTGTTTTTTATGTTTTGGGTATAAGGCTTGTACCTATACCATAGGACCCCTCAGGGAATAGTCAAGAGTACCACCTTCTTAGTAGCTAGTGTCCTAAGAATTCAAACTCAATCTAATTTTCTGGTCCTCCCATGCCATAGAAAGGCCTTTCTGCTTCTGCACCTAGCCTATGGTGTTTACATGTACTGCCTTTGAAAGTCTCCAAACTTTCTTTACCGTGGGAGCCATGTCATACTCTTGCTTCTTAATTTTGCAAGTAAAGGGATAGCTCTTTATTTTTACTTCCCTGAGTCAATCATATTAACTTTATGGCAGTGGATATTTGGTAATTGTTGGTTGCTTGAGTTTGTGTTCAGTGGGTTGATTGAATGGCTGAGTCATTGTCATTTGATTAACTGATGAATTGATTATTTGGTAGAAGAGTTGATTGATCAGTTGCTTACTTGGTCAATTGGTTGGCTAGTCAATTCAGAAGTCCATATTCAAATCATAGGGGTGACTCATTGACTTTTACTTACTTGCTCTTTATTCCATTCTTAGGCTTTATCTTGTATTGAATATCATTTTATATTGCTCATTGAATAATTTTTGTTCAAAAAGGAGACAATTGTAATAAATCGCATCTTTTCTAATTTCAACAGTGGATTTAAAAGTATGTAATTGTATCCTGTAAGTTGTTTTAGAGTGAAATCAAATTCATAAACAGGATAAACCAAAGATAAAAAGTATATTGTAGAGGGAGATTTAAAAATAGGCTTGGATGGAAACTAGACTTTTGGTGGTAAACACAATTCAGTCTTTACTGAAGCTGAAATTTAATGATGCACACCTGAAATTTACACAATGCTGTGTGACCTCAATAAAATAACGTTTAAAAAACAGGCCTATAGGAGTTGTAGAGGTCAAATAGTTAAGAGTATGAGAAATTTGTAGGTGCATACTATTTCTCTAAGATGCTTGGAGGAATTAGAGCTTGTGTTGAAAGACACCCTTAGCTCTTACCTGGCCTGTCTCCCAAACGTCTTCATCTGGACTCTACTGTATCTTATGCTTTGTTTCCTTTCTCTTCACTCACAGATATTGTTAATATTGTTACAGTAACAGTCTGGGTCAAAAGTATTATAAAAATAAATAGATTAGATAGACAGATAGATAGATAGGTGATAGATAGATGATTGATTGATATATAGATAGATAGATACCAACAATTTTTACCGTCAACTCTACTGAAACCTTATAGCCAATCATCTGAAATTAACTACCTCTCTTGGGGACCAGGGTTGGGAATGTTCTATCTCCAGCACTGCTATTTTTCTGAGCTGTGATGAGGTGGGTTTTTCTCCTTCACAGTCCATGGTTTCTGATATTTATGAATAAGATATCCAGATCTGTTTTTCAGAATATGCTCAGTTTCCAGGTTTTGGGGGATCCCAAGGCATTAACTTGCTCCCATTTAAGGTCTTTGCAATTCAGGTGTCACTGAAACGAAGGCAGAAGCATATCTGTGGTGGGACCATCATCTCTCCACAGTGGGTGATTACAGCTGCTCACTGCGTTGCAAACAGGTAGGGGAAGGCCGAGCCAAGGATAAAGGACAGTTTACCCTTCTCCCTTGGCATCAGCAGCAACAACTCTATCAAAACATACATCTGTGTGACATATGCTGTAGTAGGGGAATATCTTAACTTCATAACACAAATAGGGCTCAGTGACACTGTCAGAGGATACTCAACTTGGTAGAAAACATACATCCCTTGAAGGAGCAGAATACTTTACTTACTTAACATGACTGGAAGTTAATAAAGGATAATATCTAATTGAGAAAAGAAGTAACACAAAGATAGATTTGTGAAAGTTCTTTCCTAGTTTTTTTAAATTTCACAGAAAGAAAATTATCCAGTTCATTATGTATCTTAAGAAATGGATAAAAGAAAACAATGGGAGGCCAGTAAAACACAAAGAATTCTCCATGTCTTCTTTCCTCTTGATCCTGCCTCTCTGTGCTTCATTCCAACAACTTCCATCCTTGACCCAATTTCCTATGTGCTCCAAAAGTTCTACTGTTGTCAGGGCTCTTGCTACTCACCAGGCTATAACCAAGATCATGCCCTCATATTTTCTCTCTTTCATTTCAAGTCTGCAAACATCTCCTGGATATTTACTTGGTGCTAGACACTAGTGGGTACCAAAGATAAAAATATGAGTAATACAGAATTTCTGCCCCCAGAGAGTTGATAGTCTAAGGAAGAGTCAACTGATGATTTCACACAATGTGGTAGGTGGTTAGGCTAGAGAGATGCTATGTTTTAGGTTAGGTACATACAACAGCCACGAGCCCAGGGAAGCATATCAAGAGAAAATTATACCCTTTCTAATTTTATTTAAATCATCACTCCTGGGAATGAAGTCTCCCAAAAGATGGCAAGCCCAGAGCTCTTAATCCATCTCAATGCATCCTACGAAGTTCCTTTCAGACAACTTTATTGTAGGAAAAAAGGTAGTAGAATGGTTTTCCCATGTCGCGCCGGGGCTCTAAGTTACAAACATAAAGGAGTTAAGGATCCTTACCTCCCATTGTTATAATTTGTCCCAAATCCCTGAGTATTCATGCTATCTGGGACATAAGCGTTATGGTGCTCATGTGTCTTTCACAATATACATTATGCATTAGATCTCTGACATTAAAGCAGCATACCTAGTGTGCATCACAAATCATTCCCAAAGGATCTCACTGATAGTCAGTCCAGACTAACCCCCAGAGATGCTGAATAAAGTCCGCTAACAGCTTTAGACCCCTAAATTGCAATGTATATACTTTTTTAGACATTTTACAAATAACATTGCTAAGTATTCAATTTATCATATCATTGGCTCTATATGAGGCCACTCTTTATTAGTATCCCACTTGAATTGGGAAACTCTGCATTTTTACTGAAAGTGTTGGAATCATTCTCACTTTCTCTGTTTAGCAGCCTCACACCCCTCATTATCTACCCATGTCATTTTGAAGAGGCCAGTTTGTCAACCATTTCATCTATACTCAGAGGCTCAATGAAACCCACCATTTTACTGCTTCCTCTTCATAGAAATATTGCATTAACTTTGAATGTTACTGCTGGAGAATATGACTTGAACCACACAGAGCCAGGAGAGCAAACTCTCACCATTGAAACCATCATTGTACACCCACATTTCTCCACCAAGAAACCAATGGACTACGATATTGCTCTTTTGAAGATGACTGGAGCCTTCAATTTCGGTAAACATTTGAGGCCAACTCTGAATTGTCTATCCCATGTTCTCCATAACTTCTGTTCCATAGCACATTCCCTACAGTATATATTATGTAGCATATGCCCAACAGTTCTGGGTCATGGACTTTAAGATAGAGATTTGGAGTGGAGGCTTCCCTATCTGAAACTCTTTTTGCTTGTGGCTTCAGATATAGTATTACGTGGAGTCAGGAGAGGATCTTTCTTTGTCTGAAAAGTGACCCCTGGAGACGCCAGGTGAAACTATCACAACTCTTACAAGGTCTCTGGGGAACCACCTAGATGCCAATTGGTGAGTGGCTTATGGTGTCCTCTCCTCCATGGATGAGACAAGCCCTACCTTGCTCTTTTCTTTAGGCCAGTTTGTGCAGCCCGTGTGTCTTCCAGAACCAGGGGAACGATTTGAGGCTGGATTTATTTGTACAACTGCAGGCTGGGGCCGCTTGACTGAAGGTAAGGTCTTCTATGCCACTACTCTTAATCAGACGTCAGAACTTTCTGGTAGACAGTAAGAAAATAGAATTTTTTTAGTTATTTTATTGAAGTCATATTGGTTTATAAAACTGTGTAATTTCAGGTATACACTATATACATCAGATTCTGTATAGACTGCTCCATAGTCACCACCAATAGTCTAGTTTTTATCTGTTACCATACATATGTGCCCCCTTACCCCTTTCACCCACTCCCCCATCCCCTTCCCCTCTCTTAACCACCAATCTGTTCTCCTTATCCAGGTGTTTGTTTATGATTCCACATATGAGTGAAATCATACTATATCTATCTTTCTCTGCCTGGCTTATTTCGCTTAACATAATACCCTCAAGTTCCATCCATGTTGTCACAAATGGCACAATTTTGTCTTTTTTTATGGCTGAGTAGTATTCCATTGTATATATATATATATATACCACATCTTCTTTATCCATTCATCAGTTGATGGGCACTTGGGTTGCTTCCATATCTTGGCTATCGGAATAATGTTGCAATGAACATAGCGGTGCATAAATTTCTCTGTATTGTATTCTTGTAAAACAATTGTGTAAACATTTTTAAAAACAGAGAATATCACATGGTGCTTAGAAATTCAGGTGTTTCCAAAAGGCACAAGCCTGAATGGGGCATCTTCAACTCAGAAATGGTGAAAGAGTGCTTCGCTGGGGCTCTCATCTGTGTGTTTTCTAGATGGCATCCTCTCGCAAGTCTTGCAGGAAGTGAACTTGCCCATTTTGACCCAGGAGGAGTGTGTGGCAGCTCTGTTAACCCTAAAGAAACCCATCAGTGGGCAGACCTTTCTCTGCACAGGCTTTCCAGATGGAGGGAGAGATGCTTGTCAGGTAGGTGGGAGTGGCTGAGCTGACAGGGCCCTGGCAGGGCTTCCCTCAGCTTTGTCATCACGTGAGGGACTGAAAGAAGGCTGTAGGTAAGACTAGATTCTGGAAAGAAGGGTCAGAAGTGACAGGGGAAGTCAAGTCAAAATATAGGGACAATTTAAACAACCTGTTTTTACCAGGCAGTATGAATTCAGAGGAGGTCTTCTGCTTTTTCCAAAAGACGAAATCATAGACATAATGCAAACAATGAGCTCAGGGTTCTCCCCTGCTGGAAGATGCCTGGCACTTTCCTCTATAGAGATATCCAGTTTGTCTATAATGGGAACTTTACTTTCCCTCCATTCTTCCTGCTGACCAAGACCCGAGGTCAATTTTACTACTGGGAAAGAATTCTCTGAGTCTATAGGATGAGACAGGAGAGGGAAATACATCTGCTTGATGAAAGCCTAGGATGGGGGAGGAGGAGGTGGAATTGATAGGCTCCAATGATATTTGAGCAGCTATTATGAATTGTAGTTGGCTATTCTTCCAGGCTCCTGAGTCCAAATTATTAGAAATGAAGAAATATCATTGATTCTTACCTAACATCTTTGTGGGGGAAAAAGATTGAGTGCTTTGGGGAACAGACACTGGCAATGATAGTAACTGAGGCTTTTTCCCCCTACAGGGCGATTCAGGAGGTTCTCTCATGTGCCGAAATAAGAAAGGGGCTTGGACTCTGGCTGGTGTGACTTCCTGGGGTTTGGGCTGTGGTCGAGGCTGGAGAAACAATGTACAGAAAGATGATCAAGGATCCCCTGGGATCTTCACAGACCTTAGTAAAGTGCTTCCCTGGGTCCACAAACACATCCAAATTGGTAATGAAGCCAGCACATAAGGTTAACAAGCTAGGGACGGAGAGAGAATCAGCAGAGTCCAGACAAGTGAGGACCACTGAGCAGACAGGCTCTGCTTCTGTTCTTCGTGTCTCACATAAGGATTGTGATATTTACTAAGTCCAAAGCAAGAGTAAAATACGACGTGTGGTACAGCATACAAATATTCAATGAAATATGAATATATCCATCCTAGACTTTGTCAAATTTGCCTTTAATTGAAACTATCTCCTCTGGTGATATGTTTTCACCACTTATTTCTCGACTGTGCTAGCAAGATTCAGCAAGCTATAGCATAAATCAGCAGTTATCAGCCAGGGGAAATTTTGTCCCCCAAGGGACAATGTCTGGAGACATTTTGGGCTGCCACAACTGGGAGAGGGGGATGCCACTGGTATCTAGTGGGTGGGGACCATGAATGCTGCTAAGCATCCTACAATGCACTGGACAGCCCTTACAACAAAGAATGATGCAGCCCCAAATGTTAGTAATGCTCTGGTTGAGAAGGTGTGGCATAGGCCTAAGTACTACAAGTCTGAAAAGACCCAGTCTAGTAGATTGACCAGTAAGTTAATTGAAATTTGATTTCTGCCTCCAAATTCAACTTCACTGTTTTCTTAACTGGTGGCTTCCAGCCTCAATAGGACTTCTTTCCCAAAGAGGGAAATTCAATTAGTTAAATTAATTCAAATTCGTTCCATAAGAACTTGGGTTTATTTTCAAGTGTATGGCACAGTGGCAGGTATCCAAGCCCTCACTTCAATTTGTGGTTATCCCAGCAATGCTTTTGTGATTGTGGAGAGTTATTTCCATCACTAGTCTCTCTTCTCATGTGAAATGAGAGAGGTAGAACAGATGACCTCTTCCTGATCTGCATAACCTCCAAGCTAATCATGGCCTGATTCTTAATTAGCCCACTTAATAAAGTGTTTTAGTCATCTCACTAAAACACCAAGACCACTCTCCTGTTCTGTCAATTTATCCCTTCTGTTCTTTCCATAGATTAGAGTTTTTTTTAAGGTATGCTTTTTTACTTTGGTGAGAAAGATTGGCCCTGAGCTAACATCTCTTGCCAATCTTTCTCCCTTTTTTTTTTTTTGTCCCCAAAGCCCCAGTACATGGTTGTATATCCTAGTTGTAGGTCATTCTAGTTCTTTTATGTAGGATGCTGCCACAGCATGGCTTGACAAGCAGTGTGTAGGTCTGTGCCCTGGATCCAAACCAGAGAACCCCAGGTTCCGAAGCAGAGCGCATGAACTTAACCACTCAGCCACAGGGCCGGTCCCACAGATTAGATTTTCATTAGTTGCATATTGACTTAAAAATCTCTGCACTTTTGAGCCAGGGAAATGCTAACTTCTTGAAATATTGTTCAGGATACCACAAACCTTGAATTGTATCTTTCTTTTTCTTTCCCAGGGAAGCGGAGAAAGATCTCCAGAGGTGGGTGTTTCTTGAAGCTTGCTCCAAGAGCGTGAATTAATATCTAGCATTTCTGAATATCTGTTCCCTTTGTGATCAAAAGCTTTCCTCTGCAAGAGCTCTGCTTGCTCGTAAAACCACCTCTTGAAGCACCTACAGCATTCCCTGCCAGCCGGGGCAGTCCCTTGCCCAGCAGGAGCCCCGGATTCCCTCTCATCTCACTTCTTATCAATCCAGAACTCCATCTCAATTCAGTAAACATTTGCCAAATCCTAGCTTTGGATCAGAGACTCGAGGGAGGAGGGTGAGGTGGTAAGAATGTGGTCCATAAACTGTCCACCTTACCCTGAAAGTGTCCTTCCTTATACAGGGGACTCAGTCACCCTGGGTGTTACATTGCAAGCCTGCAATGAATTTACTCTGTGACTTTGGGTAAGCTCCTTCCCACCTCTGGACCTCACTTTCCTCATCCATAAAGAAAAGAGTTTGATTTGTATTGTAATTGTATTGTAATTGTATCTAAGGCATCTTTAGCTCAACTCTTCAGTGGTTCTGTGAGTCTCTGGAACTATATACAAATAAGTAATGTGGGAAAAGAGCCCCCTGAGAGCTCAGAGGAGTGAGCAGCTGCTTCTAGCTGAAAAAAAGACAGGGGAGGCATTTGAGCACAGACATCTTTTAAGCTGAACCTTAAATGACAAAGGACGAGTAGGATTTTCTCAGGTGGAAATGGGATACAGGTAAAGAAAACTGTTCCAGCTCAAGGAATCATCCGTATCAAAGGAGGAATATTAAGGATAAAGATGGGAAAATTTAGGATGTTAGTAGAGGTCAGTACGTTAGTCAAAGCAGCTGAAGTGTAAGATATGTGATGGGGAGAAGATTAGATTGATAACTTGAGACCAAATTATGGAAATTTTGAATGCCAGTCAAAAAAGTTTGAACTTTATTGAGTAATAGGAAGTTGATTAATTAGATAAGTAGAGCTATCCTTTAGTGATATAAGAACAGCACTAGATTGGAGGATAAGTGATAGATTGGAGGGGAAATAATTGAAGGTGGATTTATGAGATTGTGCATGAGAAATGGTGGCCTGAACTAGAGCAATGGCCGGAGAATGAAAAGGAGAGAATAGAAACCAGAAGAATGAGGGCTTGGTGGGCGCGTAGATGAATGGTGGTGAGGGAGGGGGAGGAATCAAGGATGGTACCAAAGTTTTGAGCATGAGAGACTAAGAAAAGGGCACATAAAAGTAATCAAATCAAAAGTGGAGGCAGTTTTGCAGACCCAGAGGAATTCCACTTGTCACATGTTAAGCTTCAAGGGAGCTCTCTAGGAGACAGTTGAAAAATCAGGTCTGAAGTTCGGAAACGTAGAGACAATAATAATTGAAACCGAGGATATGAATGAGGCCGGTCAGAGGGATCGTGTAGAAAGATGAAAACCAGGGATAGAATCTGGGAAATACCTGTATTTATAGAGTGGAGTTATGGAGTCAGAGAAAGAAGAGTGAAGGAGAAGAAACCGTAAATCTCAAGATTAGGCAGGATCTAAATGGAACAAAAAGAATAAGGCATCATAGACGCGAATGCAGGAAGAGGTTCCGTGAAGAAAGGAAGTGCACATAAAGAAGAACCAGGAGCTTCCAGTGTCTGCGCAGGTTCTGGAAGGAGGGAGCTGTTGTGGCTAGGCATCACTGTCAGCCCTGATTCTCCTGGCTTTCCCTTCCAGCCTCATGCAGTGAGCAGGATCATGTGGTCAGCAATTCTGAGGGGCAGCTGCACTTTCCAGAAACCTCCTACCTATATTATGAAAGCAAGCAGTGAGTAGCCCCCTCTGCCTCTCCTCTGCTGACTCCCACTCCGAGTCTGACTGAGCCCATTAACTGGACTGTGACAGCCGTTTTCTGTGTAGACATAATACCCTCTCAATGTGTCTGCCGCAGACTGTGTGTCTGGACGCTGCTGGTACCAGAGGCAATGCATGTGTTACTCACCTTTTCCCATTTGGATGCAGAGTCCTGTTACCACAATCACCTGTCAATATATTCTTTAGAAGACAGACTTATTGGTGAGTAGATTTTCACATCATCAAATGGACATTAGTGTCAGGAGGGCTTAATGAGGCCTGGTGACAATATGTCTGGCACTGAGGCATCTGCAAACAACATACTTCCTGTCTGCAATTTTGAGACTCAGAATTGATAGTGGAAAGGAACTGAATCAGAGCCTGTGTGATGGCTGTAAGGCCCCAGTGCATTTCATTTGCTGCATCTGCTACCCATGGAACCAGGCCCCTAGTCTCATTTGTCAGACCTGGAGCCCTTCAGGTGTAAAATGTAGACATATTGCAGGGCCTCTTGGGGCCTCCCAGGCAGAATACTGCTTTCCTAGGCATGAAAATGACCTTTACCTGCCTTAAGCAGCTAAGAAAAAAAATACCAACGCATAACCATGAGTAGGAGCCAAAGGCTACTTACATAAGAAGCAGAAATGGAGGAGCATTTCTGTGGTTCTTAATTGGAGGTGATTTTGCTCCCCAGTAGACACTTGGCAACGTCTTAGAAGCATTTTTCATTGTCACACTGGAGGGAGCGTTACTAGCATCTAGCAGGTAGAGGCCAGGGATGCTGCAAAACATCCCTAGAATGGTCAGGACAGCCTGAACACAGAGAATGTTCCAGTTCAAACCTCATTAGTGCTGAGGTTGAGAGACCCTGTTTAGGTAATCCTGCACGATTGTGACAGGTTCCATTCTCCTTAAGTCTTTTAATGAGTGCTGTTTCCTAGACTCTGAACAAAAAATATTCCATCTTATGTTGCAGGGAAATTCTGTGGAGAAAGCCTCACTTCATCAGTTCTGGTTGGCGCCAACTCTATCAGGCTGAAGTTCAGCTCTGACGCCACAGATTATGCTGCTGGGTTTAATCTCACCTATAAAGCTCTTAAACCAAACTACCTTCCTGGTAAAACCATTTACTTCTATCACACACTTTCCAGGTCTTTTGTAGAAGTTGAGGCCCCATAAGAATTAGGTGGCAGGCGGGGAGCTCTCTCCCAAGGCCCCCTGGGCTCTATAGTGGAGAGAAGCACAAGGTCAGCGCGGTGCGGACGCAGGCACTCCTCCTACGTCCTGCTAACTCATGAGTTAAGAGGGTCTAATGAGTTCCGGAAAATCAGTGCACAATGTCTTCCTTCTTGGTGGCTCTGCCTGAGAATTCAGCTCAGGCATAATTTGTGGGAGACAGGAGGGAGAATAAAGAGGATTCCTCTTTGCTTGGATGATGCCATTGTTTGAACGTTCTCCCTTGTATTTCAGATTCAGGTTGCAGTTCCTTAACTGTCCTTTTTGAAGAAGGCCTCATACAGAGTCTTCACTATCCTGAGGACTACACTAACATGGCAGACTGCAACTGGATTTTTCAAGCCCCCAAACATTACCTAATTAAGGTACTGACTCTGGTTACCTTTACTTTGCTGTGGTATCTCCACAGAACACCTAACATAAGCACTATGAGGGCAGAGATTTTTACCTGATTGATTCACAGCTGGATCCCTAGTGCCTAGTATCCGGCACACGAGACTGGGTAAGCACATAACAGACCAGCCTATTTTCCCCTGTAACTACCCACATTTACCACTAGATGGCAACAGAGCACTTTACTTTTTGCGGGAGTGCTGCCTTAATCTGTGTACTTGGTAATTTATCAATGTCTAGTCACTTCTAGAAACAAGCAATTCTTCTTTATTAATTAAACTGCTGACAAAACACTTTGTAAGTAATGGATAACAAAATTCGATGACAATAAGGGCCAAATCATCAAGCTTTCCAAGCAGAGGGGACAGGGCAAGCACAGAGGAGCCAGCATAGAACAGGTTCAGGGACTTGCTGGTATAGGAGTCATACGGTGCCTGGAGGGGTGGTAGAAAGTGAGGCTGAGGTTAAAGTATAAAGGGTTTGGAAAGGCAGGATCCAGGGTTTATTCAGCATCTGATTAGTGTTTGTGGTCATTTGTTTGTTTGTTCATTAAACCCTAGGGGGCCATCTGCAGAGAGATGCTCCTAGAGAGCTGAAGGTGAGACTGCAGCCAGAGTGAGGTTGGAACCAGGCATTTAGTTAGGAGTCTTTCTCTTAAAATAATAATTGAAAGCTAGAGAGTGTATGAAGGAGAGAAAGTAAAGCAGAAAATAAAGGGAGAGGAGTAAGGGTGGACAAGACCTCAAAGTTCTCGTATATTTAAGAGGCCAAAAGACATCTGAGACACAGGAGGAGAAGCAAATTGGTATGATGCTATGGCAGTCCAGAAAATGGAGGTTTTAATTTAAAACAAGACAAACCAAACAAACAAAAAATTGTGGCCGCTAGTTTGGATTTAGCACAAAAAGTTAGAATTTAAAGAAGATGAAACTGATCATTTGTTGTCCAGTCCCCACTTCATCCCCCAATAAAAATGTGGAATAATTGCATTGGACAATTGAACAATAGACAGGAGGGGGGAGTGGTGGTGTCTGAAATATCAAGTTGAGTTGGATGTTAAGAGCAGACAAAAGATCACACAGGTTTTACAAGAGAGTGGGAGAAGATGACACAGAGGATGCAAGCATAGATCTTCTCTTTCTAAGAGCTTCTGAATCCCAAACAGAGTTGAGGCAGAAGTTTCAGGAAGAAGCAGAATTAAGGGAAGATTTGTTATTTGTGATGGAGGATAAAAGTTTAAGTATGAGCGTATTTCTGGAAAGAGAAAGAAGAGAAAATTTAGTTGAAAATCTGAACATGCCAGAGCTGGAAGTGATTCAAAAGCATCTATTCAATGAATATACATTGAGTGCTGTGCCTGGGTGAAATGATGCTCTCATACCTATGACAGCATCATCTCGCAAGACTCACCCAAGACAGTAATTTGGAAATTAGTATCAAAGTCATAACTACATGCATATTATTTGACTTGGAGATTAAAAAGTCTATTTCCGGAAAGTATGCCAGTAAAAGTTTAAGAAATGTTTGAACAAATCCTGTTTCTCATGCATCTCCTTCTCTCCATGGCTATATTCACCATTAATGATCATTTGTTTCCACTTTTGTCCCATCCATGCAGTCCTCTGTGTCTTTTGCCAAGTGCTCAGGCTCCACTGTATCCCCGTCATCTGTGTGTTTAAAATCCGAACTCCTACCCTGTCAGCCCCATCTCCCATGGCTCCTCACTTCAAATTCAATTTGCCAGTGCTACCAAATTGCTCAAAGATCACTCTCTGCTGTTTCCTTTCTCCTCCTTCACATGGCTCCCTCTATCTAGATACTTCCCTTCCCTTTGCCTAACACAGAACAGGCTCCCCTTTCAGGAAATAATATAAAAGAAGGAAAAGGCAAGTGTATAAGTATATTCACATGTTTAAGAAAGAAAAACAGTGGGATTTTCATAATTGTTCAAGGATGGAGATAAATGGAATATTATGCTACCACTCAATATTATAATTATAGAAATGGTGGAAATAAGATTTGTCATGATTTATTCTTGGTGAGCCCAGGCTGGTCCCAAGTAATCATCTTTCTTTTCTAGAGTATTACACATCATGTGTTTAAGAATCTACTCTAGAATTTTGCTGAAGTTTACATTTAAGCTTAGTATCCAAAATCAAATGTCTCTAACCCATACTAGGATTTCCGTTTTCACACATGTCCATGACTTCTCAAAGTTCTCTGTGTTGACTCTGAGACCACCTTTGCAAATGCTCTTAGTAGCTCAGATGATCTTTTGTTTTACATCAGCACTCAACACTCACTGATATCTGTGCCATATCAGAATTTGTCAGTGAGTCATAGAGATTTGTTGGCGGCAAGACAAGGCGCATGGGAATAGGGGCCAAATATATCCTGCCAAGTAGAAAGACACAGTCTCCAAGGGGAACAACCACCTTCAGTCTTGATTCAGGAGAACTGGAGGTTCAAGATGAAATATCAGGGACCAAGTGTACAACAGTAAGATGTTCAGAGAAGCAGCTGGGTGTCCACAGATTTCTTGTATAACCCAAAGCCTAGTTGCTTCCAGTGAAAAATCTCCATGGGGTGGCTCTTCTGGTCTCTTAGAGCTGTGAGGGAGCTCAAATATTTGCACATTTCCCCACCCTTATATTCAGCCCATATTTGGTAGCTTAGATATCTCAGAAGGTTTGGGAGCCCATGATGTAGTATCTTTTCCTAAGTAATTTAACCCATTCATGAATGCCCCACTCACTTGCTCATCTGAGGTCACATTCCAGAGCAAGTTGAGCAATCCACATTTTTCTGATTAATCAAAATCAGGTAATTCATTCATATTATTTACTCTGGATGTAATATTGAGTCTTCTCAGCTTTCCTTTCAGAGCCTGGAAATAGAAGAAAGTGGAGACTGCTCTTCCGACTTTGTGACCGTGCACAGGGATGTAGAAGGGAAGACGGAAATAGGTTTGTTCCCCCAGAGCCTCAGCTTCCCTAGTTTGCATTTGGACCCATTCCTTTCTAAGGATAAAAAGGATCTGGCTCAATTTTCCTTCATTCCTCTGCACTACCTCCATCCCTCCCTATGGTCTCATCACCATTCCTTCTCCCACATCAGGGCCAGGAAGAGTGAGATGGAGAATCAAAGAACCATTTGAACAGAAAATGTGGAAAGCCACAATGAACTAGGGGTCATGCCGCAAGGGGAAAGTGCCATTGAGATAAACCCAGTGGCTAGAACCAATTCCCTTAGTGGCATTCCCAGTGGGAGCATTTGGTAGACAAACAGAATTGAAATGTTGATGGGATTAAATACATATTAAGAAGAAGCAAACTGCTTTTCTATTTTGAAAATGAATTGTGACACCCACCAGAAAATTTATTTCTCAACAATTACCTGAAGGACAAATTTTTTCTTCTATCCAATGCCATATCTACTTGCTGTACTCTTGACCCTGTCTTGCCTGGGCTGGGTTTGATCCAGCTCGGTTGTGTGGCTTTGATGCACCCGCCCCTGTGCTGAGCTCCTCCGGTGTAATGCTCATCAGTTTCCAGTCGGATGGAAATGTGACCTTCAGAGGCTTTCAGGCCACAGTCTCGTTCATTCCTGAAAAAGGTAAGAAGATAGGGGCACCAATGCCTCGGGTTTCAATTCTCATCCTCACAATGCGGTAATAAAGGGCAGCCTTTAGAGCCCAACATGGATACAGTCAATTCTCATTGTCGGCAGCAGTTCTGTTCTATGAAGCCACCAGGAACACTGAATTAGTGAATATGAGCCACTGCTCCTTGGGGGGAAAACAGAGCTAGGTTCCTATGATCCTGGTTTTATATGAGTTTCTGTTTAAAGTCACCTTATTTAACATATATTGTTGATTCATTAACATTGAACTCACAGCCAATATAGTGAACTCACCACTATAACTTGTGCCTGAACAAGGCTTACCTAACACACTTATTTTCTCCATAAGGCACATCCCAGCCTCCTCACACTTAGGAACACAAGAGGCACTTCAGCACTGTTTAGGACAATTTTAAACAGCCAAATCACCAACAAAAAACACAAAAATGCAAGAAAAAAATTGGTGGCACTAAACAGACCATGGAAAGAACACTTGTTTAGAGTATGAAAGCTGAAACAAGAAGGCAGAGTGTCACCTCGTTAGACCTCAGCTAGGAACACGGGCATCAGGTGACTCAAATTTTTCACTGCTCTGCACATGTCCATGAGTGACTGTGAAAGCACCATGAGTACTGGTTTTGAGTCACAAATAAATGTTAGCGAGTAGATGAATTTGCAAATATAGAATCCATAAAGAAAGAGGATCAACTATATGTCTGAATCTTGGCCTATTTTTATAAATGTGTGATCTAAGAAAGAGTCATCTAAGATATTTTCTTCAACCTTCCAATGGGAGAATAATACATGCCTGGTAAGAATGTAGTGAGGATCAACTCAGTTAGGGTATGCTTGGCCACATAACAGAGGCTCAGAAATGCGAAATATCTTCACCAACCCCCAGTCCCTAAACACCTGAGCTACACAGCTTCCTTCCACGCCCTCACACCCATGAGCATTCTGTCCAAATTCCACAAAGCCAGTTATCGGCTTCTCAAGTTGTTCATTCTTGTTAGGCGGTAAGCAACTGCTTATGGCAAAGCAAGGTTATAGTTAAAATACTGCACTTTACAGTTAAAATACCCATAGAGTTCAGCTGACTGAGATGCCCCAGAATCCTAACAATAATAATTTTCTGATAAGTCCCAAATACTGGCCTTGTCTGTGATCTGAGCAATTGTATTATGCTTACATCCAGATTTAAACATCTCCAGATCAGAGGATGAGTCAATGTTTGTGGAGACACAGAATGTACTATCTGAAGAATCCAATGCTTCTGGTAAGCTCTTTTTGGGAATGGGACCAAGAGATACACACAGAGTGTATCAGCCGGGGTTCAACCAGAAATCCCCAAAAAGATACGGTGGAGTCCTAACCTCCAGTACCCCAGAATGTGACCTTATTTGGAGACATAGTCTTTATAGAGGTAATCAAGTTGAAATGAGGTCAATAGTGTGGACCTAATCTGACTGATGTCCTTATAAAAGGGGAAATTTGGATGCAGACAGAGACACACACACAGGGAGAACATCATATGAACATGAAGCCAGAGATCAGGTGATGCATCATCTACAAGCCAAGGAATGCCAAAGATTGCCAATAAACTACCAGAAGCTAGGAGAGAGGCATGGAGCAGATTCTCCATCACCACCCCCAGAATGAATCAACCCTACCAACACCTTGGTCTCAGACCTCTGGCCTCCAAAACTGTGACCCAATAAATTTATGTTGTTCTAAGCCATTCAGTTTGTGATATTTTGTTATGACAGGGCTAGCAAACTAACACACCAGGAACTGGCTTACACAATTGTGGGGGCTGACTAAGAAGTAAATCCATAGGGCAGGCAGTCAGAAAGGGAAGGACACCAGAGTTGCCCAGGCGTGGGCTGAAGCTATTCTCTACAGGCAGAAATTCTTCTCTCTTTTGGGGATGCCTCAGCTCTGCTTTTAGATCCTTTCTAATTAATTAAGTGAGGCCCACCCAGATAATCCAGGATAATCTTCCTCACCTAAAGTCAGCTGACTAGGGACCTTTATTACATCTGCTAAATCCCTTCACAGCAACATCTAGATTAAAGTTTGATTGAATAACTGGGGGCTGTAGCCAAGCCAAGTTAACACATCAAAAGAGCCATTGAATAGAGCTCTGTGGGCTGTGGTCATTGTCCCTCTTGCTCAAAGCAATGCTGAAATATTTCCAGTCACAAGAATCAAAATTCCCATCCCAAGTCATTCATTTGGTGGGAATTGTTAAATCACGTGCCAAATTGTGGCTTGACTCATAAGATCCATCCACTGAAAAACAGTGAGGATACCACTACTTTTTAATGCCATTAAATGACATTAAGAAATGACCATTGAGAAGTGCTGAACTTTCTCTTCTTGTTTCCGCCACCACATCCACTGATATATGTGTGTGCAAGATCTTGGTCCATGTGGACAATGTGGTGAGGGGAGCAGGCAGAGGATGAGGGTACAGAAACTTTTGTAGTTTGTCATTTTGATAGTTTGTCAAGAGAAAGATCTAGCACATTATTTTTAATTTTAGTTTTAATTTTTTTTTTTTTAGTTTTACAAAGTATCTGACATGTAAAACACAGGATAATAGAGAGTATGGAAGGTGAATATTCCTTTTAATGAGAAGAGATGGATGCAGTCTGAGTCGTTCTGTTCTGGCTTCTTGGACCTCATGATACGTCGATGCCCTCAGTATAAAATCCTGGTAAAGTGTGGCTGCCGCAGTTCCTTCTCTTGCCACCGTGGGGGTACAGTCAGCAAAGTCACTTTTCTCAGCTTAAACCAAGCACAATATTTTCTAAGGAGTCTCATTACAACACTCTGCAAGATTTATTCATCATTTTGTCCCCAGCACCTACCGCAGTGCCCAGAACACAGCAGATGCCAAATAAATATTTGGTGAGTAAAATTAAATAGTCCACGAATAGCTCCTGATACAAAACCTCAATAAGAGAGACTCCTGATTTTCTCTCTCTGAACTCACACCTACTTTAGGGCCTTCTCCGTTTGTACAAATACGCATAACAACTTGAGAAGGACAAGAAAAAGAGTTTCCATGTGCCCTGTTGTAAATAGCACACCTAACCTGGGTTACGTAAGTCATTCAATGTGCAATTTTATCCTTCACTTTTTATTTTGAAATTTTGCAAATCTACAAAACAAGTGAAAGAATAGTACAATGAGCACCTATTTATCCTTCACTAATATTCATCGATTGTTGACATCCTGTCACACTGGCTTACTACTCATTTGGTGCCTTCTCTGTACAAATCTCTAGGGCATAGGGTAGGAGGGTACATAGAGGAACAAGATATAGTGCCTATCTTCAAGGAATTTATATCCTAATAATGAAAATTAGGTGTACAAATAGTTGATATTGTATGACTTCCATTTACTTAAAACTAAAATCATTCAAAACTAACATATAGTGTGAGATGTCAAGAGAGCAATTACCCTTCGGAGGAGGAGTGACTGGAACAGCTCTTGATGGGTCTTCTGGGATTCTGCTAATCTGTTTATTGATCTGCGTTCTGGTTATGCTTTTTGAAAATTCATTCAAAGTACTTTACTACTTGAGTATTTTTCTGTGTGTATGTAATATTTCAATAAAATTCACAACAAAATAAAAAAGTGTACAGAAAACCATAATACAAGAAGACACTGAAATAACTTCTGGATGAGATGATTAGGAAACTGGCATTTAATTTGGACCTGCAAGGGTAAGTAGGATGTCAACATGATTCCATGTGCTGTGGGGAACCTTGGATGGTTTTGATCAAGGGAGTGACACAACCAAAACAGCACTTTGGGGAGGTTAATTTGGGAGTGTGAGGAGGACAGGAAAAGATTAACTGCAGGGAGAGTAGTCCAGGTGAGCAATATTGAGGATCTGAGCCCAAAGGTAAAAGGTGGATGCAAGATATATAGGTACAGAATCTGAAGGGTTTGGAGACTGCATAGTTGGAGCAAAAAAAAGGGAGACGTCAAGGGTGAGCCTGAAATGTTAGTGGTTTTCTTGAATATAACACCCACTTTCAGTAGTGTGTATATATTTTTTTATCTCTCTAGAATATAATAGGTATTTCTAATTAATCCGAGTTGTCTATTAGAGTGCCTGGCACAAGGGTGATGCTCAGAGATTGTAATCTGGGCTTGATGGTGAGGAGGATCCGTGAGTAATAAACATGGGTCTTCTTGGCCCCTTCCCAGGTGGCCTCTGCAGAGCTGCTTAACCGTCCCCTTCCAGATTTCTTTCCAGCCAGACTGTGGGAGGCAAGGAGGCCACAGCCAGCTCATGGCCAATGTAGGTTAGTCTGCAGATTGCCACCAGGCATCTCTGTGGAGGGACCATCCTTGGGAAGAGCTGGGTAGTCACCGCTGCTCATTGTACCAATATGTAAGTACCCTCAGGGAATGGAACATGGTGGGAGCTGATGGTTTAAACTAGGTAATCATTCATTCTTCAGCTGCCGCCTCCAACATCCATCAGGGTCTGCTGCTACTTCCCCGTTCACCGCAGTGATGGGCAATCCATCTCCCCAGGCAGAACTTGAGCTCCTGGAGTGCTCAGGAAAGTTTTGCCCCCTCATTGTGTCTCTGCCATATTTTAACTAAACATGAGGCTGGCTGTTGGATAGGGATGTATTTATTTTATCGTATCTCCTTTCCTATGATTTTTCAATAAGAATTAATATTGAATTTTGTGAAACACTTTTTAGCATCTACTAAAATGATTAAATTATTTTCTCCTTTGATTTATTAATGTATTAAATCCATATTAATAGAATTCCTAACATTCCTACATTCCTGAAACAAATCCCACTTGGACATAATACATTCATCTTTTGACATACTGCTGGATTCTGTTTACTAATATTTCACTTAGATTTTTGCATCAATATTCATAATTGAAATAGACCTATAGCAGAGGTTCTCAAAATGTGATCCGGAGACTGCTGGGGACTTCCAAGATCCTTTCAGGAGGATCTGCAAAGTCAAAACTACTCTTATAGTAATGCATAGACATCATTCTTCCTTTTTACTCTCATTCTCTCAAAAGTGTACAGTGTTTTCCAAAGGCTACATAACTTGTGATATCTCAACAGACTGAATGTAAAAAGCAGAAAATCCCGCTTGTCTTTTATTTTAGCCAGACATTAAACAGTTTCAAGAAAATGTGAAACAATACCAGTCTTATTTAAATTTTTTCTTTTTGAAGATGTAGTTATTTGAGTAAATATGTTGTTCATGTTAATACTTAATAGTTTTATTATGGTTATCTTAAATAAATTAACAAATATTTCTTTTAACTTATGCTTTAATTTCTAATATGCTAACTATTGGTAAATATCACTCACAGGAAGAGAAGGTCTTTAGAATTGTCAATGATTTTTTCAAACTGTAAAGGTACCCTGCAACCAAAAAGTTTGAGAACCGCTGCCCTATGGTTTTCTTGTTATTATCTGCCTTTGTGAGATGAATATCAGTTTTATTCATGAAAAGAACTAAAGAGATGTCCTTCTTTTTTCATTGGGATATAATTAATGTATAACATTATATTAGTTTCAGGTAAACAACATAGTGATTTGATATTTGTATATATTGCATAGTGACACCACAATAAGTGTAGTAACATCCATCACCACACCATAGCTATAATTTTTTTTCCTTGTGATGAGAACTTTTAAGATCTACCCTCTTAGCAACTTTCTCTTAGAGTTTTCCTTCTTGCTCTATATTTTGCATACAATTTATGACGTGAGAATAATAAAACATAATGTCATGAAATTACATATTTTAAACATCTATTCATTGAAGGCTCAATGGTAACTTTCTCAATTTCCTTCAGTATTATCGGTTTTTAGATTTAAAAATTTCTCCTTCAGTCAATTTTGATAATTTATAATCTCCTAGTAATAGTTCAGATTTTCCTACTAACTGCTTTGAGTGGTACAAAACATTTCCTTATAATTAATACCTTCTGTCTTTGTGATATTTTCCACTTTCCTAATTTTGTGTATTTTTAAAATCTTTTTTTAAAATTAGACTAGCTAGTGTTTTGTCATCTTACAGAGGTTTTATTTTTATTCTAGAAAACACTCAAATTTTTTTAATGAACCTATTTCCTCTGACTGCACACTCTTGAGTCATTTCAGCTGACCTGGACAGGCAAGCTGAACAGGGCCAGGGACCGAGGCTCTGAGATACTTCCTGCCAATGGCTGATGGGCACAGCTATAATCTGTGCTGACAGCAAAATGACGCTGCAAGACTTGATTATGTTCCCATTAGAGCTCTTAACCCATTGAGTGATGTCAGACAGATTGCTTCATGTTTCTGAGCCCTAGAATCTTTTATAGACAAGGAAGAGAGAACATTCTCTATAGCTTTGCTGTGCTGGTGGAAGGGTTGGCTGCTGCTTTCATTGCCATGGTCAAGATGGTGGCTTTGCTTTCCCTCTGATCCCAGGGCTCCTTAGAGAGCCACTTTCTAACTTCACATATTTCAGTGAGGCCATATCTGAGATTCCTTTTCCTCTCACCTTCTGGGGACTAGCATGCAGCTGCCTGAGTGGTGAATGCAAGCGTCCATGAATTGGCCAAAGGTTCTCCCCAGGTAAGAGAACCCTGAGCCTCCCTTCTCTCCAACTAGCCATGACTGCCGCAGCCTGACTTGACTGTAATTCGCAGTGTTAGCTAGGGGTTGGTCATAGATGTTTCTGTCATGGGGTACAAAATTTGGACTGAAATTTTTTCTCTTTATAAGTAGAGACATGGGAGTGGGGTGATTCAAGAGCCACTTCCAAGTTTGTCCACTGTGTCTAGCTTCACAATGGAGGCCCTTTCTTCTCCAGAAACCTACCACTAAAGAATTGTCTGTGGGCCAGCCTTTCTTTGTTTCCAGCCCCAACAAGACTTAGAATGAGCAAAGGCCATTTAGGAAACTCTTCCTGAGGCCCATGTCCACCTGGTGCCATGCTGGGCACTTGCAATACAAGGGTGAGTCAGACACCATCCCACAGGGTCACCAGGTACCTCTTTCAGGGGAATTCAAGCACCCAAGCTCCATGTGCCTTCCTTCTTCAGGGGATCTATTTAATGCTCCTTTTGACTTATCAGACAAGGTCCATCCAGCGCATTATAATCCACCCTGCCTCCTACAGCACTGCTGTGGCCTATGAGTTGGCACCATTGCAGCTGCCCATCTGCTTCAGTTCAATTGGCGTGTTCATTTGGCCTGGCTGCCTGATACAGGCCAAGGGCCGCCTGCTTCCAGGGTGTGCACAGTCACAGGATGGGGCCCGTCATCCAGGTCTGTGATCAGCTCTCACGCTGGTGTCCTTGAAACCTTACATCTCTGCAGCACTTCATAGACTCCTTACTTATACACTTCCTCTCACTTGCCTCTCACATTGCCCCTGTGGGGTGAAAAGGTGAGGACACCCCATGTTCAAAAAAAATAAAAGAAACTGAGACTTCTGAAGTTGAAGTGACAGTGACACAACTGCTAGGTGAGACAGAGCCTGCACTAGATTCACCTTAAGCGCAGTAATCTTTCTGCTGCCCCCACATTACCTGTCTCAGAGAATGAGCCAATAATTCTACACCATCCTGATGCCATGTTGCCCTTCCCTACCCTATGATTAATCACTTGATTCATTCATTCTTTCAGATGATCACATGCAAGTCTTCACTGAGTACCATCTTCTTGCCAGACTATCTATTAGGCTCTTGGGCCGCAAAAGCCAATAAAACTCAACCCCTGATTCCTAGCTTAGGATTTGAGAACTGAGTGCAGCTGCTCCCAGTAGAAGGTGATAAACGCCGTAACAGATGTAAGCAATAAGTTCAGAGGAAACGCTGAGAAGCGAGTGACATCATAGGAATAGCACAGAAGGGGTTACTAAGGAGTAAGCATTTATGCTGTGTTTTAAAAGAATCAGAAGTTTTTCGGGTAAACAGAGGAGGGCAGGCATTCCATTCAGAGGAATTAGCATGAAGTAAGGATCAGAAAGTCTAGCAGAGGGATATTGAGGGCCAAGGGGGCAGATCTGTGTGACTGGTGCTTTGACAGGGAGAATGGAGGGGAAATTATTTAAAATTACAGCTTGGGTTCCAGTTGTGAAAGGCCTTATTTTGGTGCTAAAAAGGTTGGACCCTATCTTGCAGTCAAGTGATGGAAACTATTGCCGTTTGAGTGCAGAGGAGAAAAAAATTAATCAGACTTGCACTAAAGAAAAGTCAGTCTAGCAGAAGTCAAGAGGATGGATGGATAGAGCGAGAGTGGAGGCAGGAAACAGTTGAGGAGATGCATAGATATAAGAGCCCAAATAAAATATGATGAGGACTACAAGAGTGACAATGAGGAGAAAGTAGGTTCACAGAATCAACAAGATTCAATGACAATTATGTTTTAAATGGAGGAAAGAAAAAGTCACATGAACACAAAAATGACTCCCAGGTGTCTAACTCCAGTGATTGCATAGCTAAAAGCTAATAGCAATAATAGTTAGAATTTATTATTTACTCTGGGCCAAATCCTTTACATGCATGATCTCATACAATCCTCTCAGTAAATGTGAGAAATAGGTACTATCCTTAACCCTAATTTTACAGATGAATAAACTGAAGCTCAGTGATCAATTCCTTTGCCAAAACAACTGGCCTAACTGGGATTCAAACTCCGGAATGTCTGAAGTCAAAAGAAACTGGTGCTCCTAACCACTATACCATACTGCATCTACTTCTACTGTTAAGCAAAAAAAAAAAAAAAGAGACTATCACAGCAGTAGTAGATTTGGAGACGGTGTGAGAGGGTGAAGATGAATTCAGTTTGTATCTGTTCACTTTTTGAGGTACCCGTGGGATTTCCAGCTACAGATGTCCAAGGGTTAAGAGTGTAGCTTGGGATGAGATGATCTAGGAGATAGCAGATACGAGTGAGAGTTGCAGCCTTGAAGAAGGCAATTTTCAGAGGAAAAGGAGTACAAGGACGAGAGGAGAACTCGAAGAAAGAAGCTGAAAGGAGCAAGTAGAAGGGGAGGAGGAGAACCAGGAGAGAGCATGAAAGCTGAGGAGAGAGTTTAGGTTTCAAGAAGGAGAGAGGGTTAATACTGTAAAATGCTGGACAAAAGCTACTAATATAAGAACAAAAAAAAAGAGGCCTTTTGATTTGGTCACTGGAAGGTTGTGGGTAATCTCAGTAAGTCAGGATTCCATGGTCTGATTGCTAAAAATGGAGAGTGGATGGGAGGAAACAAAGAGGCAACAACAGAAATAGATTTCACTTTCAGGAAGAATGGTCCCCAGCACAACTGCAGCCTCAGGGCTCTGCCGCCTGATGCTGTTGGGCTTCAGGAGTCATGGATGCAGGTACTAATATACTAGCATGCTTCCAATAACAATTTATTTCTCAGCCTTAGTCTTCAAAGGGACTACGTTTTCTCAAAGTCATGTAGTAGGCTCCTCTTTCTTATTCCCACAGCTATCGTTTCTTATAAATGTTTCTGATAATATAATTTTCTTTGACAGCTTGCCCAGAAACATCACATACCTTTTAAACCACATAGTAGAATCCACTTTCCTCTTGTCTATGTGGATAACATACCCAAATATCCCCTGAAATAATATTCTGTTTTTGGTTTTCTTTATTGGACCTTAATTGACTTTAACAAAAGAGATGCCTTGCCTTCAAGGTGGAGAGAAGTCCAATAAGCTACTGCAGCTTAACATCGCATCCTTGCCTCTGACGCATGCCAGGAGTGCTGTGCAGCCCTCTCTCTAGGGATGCTCCAGAGAGCACTGGGTGCTGACTCCCCTCCTGAGGGAGGTAAGGATTCCTGCTGAGAAGGCTCTCTACCCACCGTCTCTCTCCTCTCTCACAGTGCTTGTGGGGGACTAGGGAGCTGGCAGCCTGTGGGAAATATTCTGGTTATCACCTGGTGGCTTGACAAAAGGGCCTCTACTGGAGCTGCTTTGACAATGGGAGAGGCTAGAATCTTCAGGATCCTGAGGGGCCCAATATAGACAATTTTAAGAACCTTCTTTTGAGAATTGAATGGTTCTTAAAAAAAAAAAGCTTCCTTTGGTTGTTCAGAAACATTCTATTCCCACATAGAAATTAAGGAAAAAGGTCCTCCTTTTATATTTTCAGGATTTGTGTTTCCTTTCTCTTTGCATCCAGATTTGAATCACTATTGGTCATGGACTGAGGTAGGGCAGGCAACTCTACAGTTTCTCAAGATCTATCTCATCCTATTTGGGGAAGTGGACTATAGTTAATGTATCATACCTTCTTTATTCCTCCTCAACCCTCACCACATTTATTATTAACATTCAGTTAAAGAAGTTATATCAGCAGACAAAGTATATCACAAGATTAAATCTACAGTTTACATATCAAGACTGATGGCCCACAAACCCCTAACTGTGATCAGGGGTCCTTGTCAGTTTGCAGAGAGAAGGCTGTGGCATAATCAGCTGTTTCAAGGGTCCAACCATCCTGAACCCCAGCAGGAATACTCTCCTGTCCTTTCCCAGAACCTCTTTCTATTCTTTTTCTGGATCATCACCACCTGGTCCTATTTTTTCTCCCTTCACCCTCAGAGAATAGCCCAAACATCTGAGGAGAGCTTGCACATTTCACCATGGTGAGCACTAGTGCCACTGCTTGATCAAGCCCTTTTCTATTCTAGAATGACTCTAGGGGCCCCTAGGTCTGCCTCCTGGAAGTTTCTGGGCACTATGCCATCTTTGGGATAACCAACTAGAGCCTGGGCTATAGACTGATTCACCACCCAAATGCATCCATGAACATCTATGATTGGCTCTGCCTGCACCTCCATGACAACGGAACTTTAAAAGAATAAGTTTTCTGAGTTGATGAAACTCCTTCCCATAATGTTCTCCACAAAGATGGCACTGGCCTATCTCCCCACAGGTCTCAAAGGAAGCCTTGAAGACTACTGTCTCAAGGGACGCCATATAGAACTCATTTCTCTTCATATTAGCAAGGATGTTCAATACTTTGCAGACTGGGATCATGCTCAGTGCAGATAAATTTATTTGTGGGAATGAGCGTTCTTACTTTCCTCCTCTGTTTTGATAATTTTTAAAAATCTATCAGTATTTGCTTGTCCATCATGAGGAAATGGAAACTATCACATATTGAGTGACAATTGCTGTTATGGGTATTTTACATTCATTTTTTTCATCAAAACTTCTTTAAGAATAATATTGGCTAATACTAATCTATAACTTATTATGTATTAGGATTTATTTTAACATTTTACATTAACTTATATAATCATCATACAACCCTACGAGGTAAGCATTATTATCAGTATCATCCTCATTTTAAAGATGGAGAAACCAAGGCATGGAAATGTTCAGAAATAATTTCCAGTCAGATCATTCGTAAATTGGTTAGAGCAGGGATATGAACCTCAGCAGTCTGGTACCAGAGTCTTGCACAGCGCTATGCTGCCTCTCAGGTAGGCATTCTTGATGTAAGCATCCCCAACAAGCAGATGATGAATCTGAGTATGAGAATGGTTGGGCCATACAATGAGGATCCACACTGACCTTTGTCTAAGAAATCCTGTTAGCAAGTAGGTCCCATGTTCAGTTCAGTTCAAAAGAATTATTTTTTGAATTAAGAGCTGGCGTTTGGGTCAATTTCCTTCTCCAAGGACACTCCAAGGAACCACTGAGACACCTTAGAGTTTCCTTCTTCATCTACATTGAGTATAATCAGAAAGCCAGCTCTGTAAAGGAAGCAATCAGCAAGTAATTACCAAACACCTGTGATATGCCCAGGCAAGCTGGATAAGTACAAGAGAAGGCAGAGATACGTCCCTGCCTCAAGAGCTGCCCAGTTTCACTGGAGGCATAAGATAAATGGATCCTTTTATTGATAATAATATCAATTAATATCCTCAGGATAAATGTATCCTTTTATTGATAATTATTATTGATAAATGCAATAATCAGGGAATAATGGAAGACAGAGTATGGTCATGGGCAGGAGCTGTGCCTGGACATCTGGTGGGAGCTGTTCCAGAGCAGGTAGAAAAAGTGGATTGGAGTGATACAGAAATGCTGCACAGAGAGGGAAGGACTGGGTCTGCTGGACAAGCTAAGGAAATTTTTCTGAAAATATGTTTGGTCGATGTACTTGTTAATATTTAACAAATTTATTATGCAAGTTAAAACTTTTTGTAGGTGTAGAAGGTAATTTGAGTTTCCCCAGGTCTCATCAGCCTACGGATAGAAACAGAACCACCTTAATAAGAACACTCCATGTTCCACTTATTCCTGTTCCACCTGTTGTGAAGGATCTCAATCCTTGCAAAATGCCCTTCTAATGTCCTGTAGCCCTAAGAGGTGTCTCACATGTAGTTGGGAACAAGTCTGCTCCCATGCGGAAGTGCGGTTCTTCCACCTCCCACACTAGGTCCACCAGGAACTGCATTTCCCTGCTCAGCCCTCCTCAGAGCCTCCGCCACTACACTCCTCTGTGTGCCCCACTCTCCTCCCAGCTCCACCACTGAGTTACTGGATCCCTGGTGGAGTCAAAACTGTCATGTTCTTTGGTGAAATGAAGCAGAATGCTACCCTCCATGAGCACTGCTCGGGCCCTACTGTTTAATAGGGACTTTAGTGAAACACTTCTTTCAGTTTCGATTTAAAGACCTCACATTTCTTTCCTTGGGATGAGTCTGATATTTGTACACCCCTGTTCTCAGCAGCATTATTCCTAAGAGCTAAAAGATGAAAGCAACCCAAGTGTCTATCAATGGATGAATGGCTCACCAAAATGTGTATTGCAACAAAGATCAGGCATCATCCTCAGGAGCATCTCATCCAGGTATGAGAGAGACCTGTAGAAGCATTCTCCCCATCACCTCTCCAGTAAGCAGAATGCTCATGACTGCTGGGCAGGGTAGCAAACACCAGCGTTGAGTCCTGCTCTCTGATTTCTCTTCTTTCAGGCTCCATGCTTACCTATCTCATGTTAACACTGTCTATCTTCAGAGTAGACTATACTACAATGGTTCAGACCATTGATTTCTTAACTATAGACACATGGTGGTGCCATCCACAGACTACTGCACCTAAACAATGTGATCAGACACAGGTATTCCTAATATACTTAATCATGTATTTATAACTAATGTCCTGGGTTGTTATAAGGCTATCCCAATGCCTGCACATAGTAGGCACTCAACCAATGGTTGCTAATAAGGCCATACCTATCACAGAAAGCTAGTCTCATTCATTATGCTCTGATTCTTGGTCATACTCAAAAATTCTAGGGCCATGTGAGTTTGCCCCTATATACAATCAACACACATAGCAGACATTCTGTTTTTTGTAGAATAATGTGTTTATTTTGAACAAATTAACACATGTGGCTTAGGGAGGATTTGAACTATTGATATATGACTATAGCAATCTCAAGTTTTCTCATCCGAAACCCATACTAACAAGACTGTGGCTCCAAATTGATTTAACTGAAACCAAATTGACTTGAAACAAGATTGTGAACAGGACAATTTAGTTTAAATGACAAGTTTGGTCAAAAATGAGTGTTTCCAACCATTGCCTTTTATTGATCATTTTAATACACCCTAGAGCATTTTATATCTCTTTTTGCATCTTGAAAAAGTTTGGTCCATTTTCCCTACTTTAAGGCAGGGGAAGGGACTGACTTGCTTTTATGCAACTCATTTACATCCAACACAGACTATAAATATCCAAAAATAAGAGCTCTAGAAGGATGTATCCAAAGGGGCTAGTAAGGATTTTCTCTGGGTGGATAGGATATGGGTGTTCTTTAGGTTCTTATTAGGCTTATTTCTTCATTTATTCAGCAAACATTTGCAAGTGTCTCTATCTGCATCAGGCATCTAGGCACAAGGGATACTTCAGTGAGCAAAATAGACAAAAGTCTAATTGGGGCAGGGAGAGAGATAATAAGCAAAGAAGTTAAAAATATAGCAATTGGTGATAAATGATACTGAGAAAAATAAGTCAGAGATGAGGGATAGTGAATGCTGGATAGGGGGGTATTAGCAATTTTAAAAAGTGACATTCAGGGGCCGGCCCCGTGGCCAAGTGGGTAAGTTCGTGCACTCAGCTTTGGTGGCCCAGGGTTTCGCCGGTTCAAATCCTGGGCGCAGACATGGCACTGCTCATCAAGCCATGCTGAGGCGGCTTCCCACATGCCACAACTAGAAGAACCCACAACTAAAATATATATATATACATACACAACTGTGTACTGAGAGGCTTTGGGGAGAAAAAGGAAAAAATAAAATCTTAAAAAAAAAGTGATGTTCAAGGAAGAGCTGTTAAGGAGACATCTGAGCAAAGATCTGAAGGGGGAGAGGGTGAAGGTTATGCGTATATCGGGGATTCAAGCATTCCAGGCACAGATAATATGAAGTGCAAAAGGCCTGAGGTGGGAGCGTGCCTGATGTGTACAAAAACCAGCCAAAGATCAGTGTGTCTGGAGAGGCATGAACATGGGGGAATCAGAGAAGTTAGGTGCGAAGGGCAGCTTGTGCAGGACTTTATGAGCTAATGTAAAGACACTGGCTTTTACTCCAAGTGGAATGAGAAGACATTAAATGGAGAAACAGGACCTAAACTCATTTTAACAAGATCACTCTGGCTACTATATTGAAACTACTGTGGGAGAGGGCAAGGGAGGAAGCGGGGAGCTCGCTTGGAGACTAGGGCATTAATCAAGGCAAGAAACTGACATCTGAATGGCAGCAGTGGACAGGGTGAGAAGTCAGATTCTGGATATACGTTAAAGTCAGAGCCAACAGGATTTCCAAATAGATTGAATGTGAGGTGTGAAAGAGAAAAGTCAAAAATTATCCCAGTGGTTTGCCTAGAGCAACTGGAAGTATGATGTGCCATTTCCCAAAATTAGAATTTTTGAACCGTGTGAGTTAACAAATGTGGCACAGGAAGGCTTCGAACTATTTATATAACTATATTAATCTCAGGTGTCCTCGTCCTGAGACGACTTCCTCAGATGACTAAGATTTCAGAATTCTGGGGGAAGATCAGGAGTTTGTATCTGATAATGTTAAGTTTGAATTGCCTGCGGCCATTCAAGAGGAGATGTCAAGTGGGTAGATGGATGTACGAATGTTGAGTTCAGGGGGAAAGATCCAGCCTAGTTATATAAACTTCAGAACCATCAGCATATTGTTGATATTTAAACTTGTGACACAGAACGAGATCATTAAAGAAGCTGTCTGAAATTTGAGTCGTGGAGAGCTCCAACATTTACAGGGAGTGGAAGTGAGGAGGAATTGACTGAGAGCTGACCATTACATTTAGCAATGTGGGGTACTGGTGTCTCAACAAGGGCAGTTTTAAAGGAGTGGTGGCAGTGAAAGCTTTTCTGGAGTAGATTTGAGAGAATCTGATGAAAGAATTGGAGACGGCAAGTATAGATAACTCTTTCAATAAATTTTATCATCGCTAGGAACAGAGAAATGGAATAGCACCGAGAGGTGGATATGGATGTCAAGAGAAGGCCTTTTTTTAACATGGGAAAAATTACAGCACATATGTATACAGTAGGAGTTATCAAGGAGAAAGAAGGAACTGATAATGAGAGAAAGAGAGAAGAATTGCTGGGGAAAGTTCTTTAGCAGGTAAGAGGGGACAAGAACTAGCACATACAGGAAGCATTTGGCTAGATGGGAACATGGCAGGTGAGACACAGTAACAGGACAGAGAAAAGAGGTGTATTTTCTCTATTTCTATACTTCCTGAATTCTCTTCCACCATGGAAGAAACTTACACTTGCTCTTCATCAAAATGCAGGCTGTGAAAGACTGACCCCTCAATACAATTGATCACACCCTTCCTCCAAAGCATCATTTCACATCTCTGGGCCTCAGCTTTGTTGGCTGAAAATGGAGCACTTCCTTAAATTTGAAGTCAGGAATTGAGTTTAATTTAGCGTGGCATCACAAACAAAATGTTTTGTATGCATTGACTGCACCACAGGTTGGCGTGGTCTAGGGGGAAGAACAGTAGGCTGGAGTCGGAAACATGGGCATGCGTCCTAGCCTTGCTATTTTCAAGCCCTGAGACCATAGACAAGGCATGGAATCTCTCTGATATTCTTTCTCCACATTAAAGTGGTTATAAAAGGATCACAACAATTTCAAAGGACTGTATTCCATTCCAGGAAATGCTTTATAAACTCCATAATTCTATGAAAATGAAAGTTTCATAATTACTCTCAGAATGGAGGCTTTAGTCCAGCTTGCTCTATCTTCACTTGTTCTTGCTTTCAAAAAAAAAAAAAAACAAGAGACAGAAATTGTCCCCACAAACAAAACTCTGTTCTGAAAAACTCCTGCTTTTGTCCCTATAAGAGACATGGAAACAGAGGCGGGGGCAAGTTAGTGAACACCCAAACTCTTAGCTGTGTTCCAATGAATGCTTCCTTTCATTTCTTTCTTTTGGACATTTTCCCCTTCTCCCTTCCTGGAGGCCGGCCTTTCTCCTATTATATGTCTGAGGCTCGCAGCCCCAGCCTGGCAGCCACACCCCATCTGTGAAGGTGGAACTCTCTCCCAGAAATTGAATTTGCTGCCCCTACTTACTCCCTATTGTCTCCACAGCCCAAGCTGTGAATTCACAATTCCTACCTTCTGGAGGCTCTAACCCAGACGGTGCCACAACAGATGCTGTTTGGGAAGAGTTGAAGCTACTGCTGTAAATATTGGTAGGAAACTTAACTAGCATAGTTGGTGTAGCTCTGCAGACATAACTGTTCAGAAAGGATTCCCCTGGGTGTGGGAGGGATGACAGGAATAGGACTTTGCAAGCTGTTCTTTTGACTCTTCCCAAACACACTGTTTCTGGCGAACTCTGGTCACTCGTGGTGTTTCCAGCCTCTTGCCTTACAGTCTTACTCCATCAGGCCTATGTCAGTCCCACATTGCCAGGAGCATGCAAGGTTTTACATGCTACATTTTTGTTGTGCAATTCAAGGTTGAAGACATTCCAAAAAGCAAAGTGTTACCATTGCTTTATGCCCATCTGCAGTGCTCAGTGAGGAATTCTGATCAGGCAGCATCAACATACTTTTGTTTAAAATCCCTGAAGAGGAAAACCAAGGAACTTCCAATTTAAGAAATCTTCTGCCTTGGGGCCAGCCCGGTGGCACAACGATTAAGTGCGCACATTCTGCTTCTCGACAGCCTGGGGTTCGCCAGTTCGGATCCCAGGTGCGGACATGGCACTGCTTGGCACGCCATGCTGTGATAGGCATCCCACGTATAAAGTAGAGGAAGATGGGCACGGATGTTAGCTCATGGCCAGGCTTCCTCAGCAAAAAGAGGAGGACTGGCAGTATTTAGCTCAGGGCTAATCTTCCTCAAAAAATAAAAAGAAAGAAAAAAGAAAAAAAAATCTTCTGCCTTGGCCATGGTGTTGAGTGCTTGGAGTGGGTTACGTGCTCCATCAATGTACTCTCATAAAGCTCACCCCAGGCAACCAGATTTGTCTGCTAAGATCCTTTGTTAAGGATGACATTTTCGCATAATACACAAAGGAAAGGCGAGAGTCAGAACGAAGAGGAAGGGATGGAGTGGTCAGGCTGCTAGTGTGGCCTGGCAGAGACAAGCTGAAGACATGGCCAGGCAGCAGGAGGCTGCTGAGGGAGGTCATTCATGTTAAAAAACGAGACCCACAACTACAGCAAGGAGAGGATCAGAACCAGAGAGGAGGGCCACCTCCTGGCTTCTCTCATCCAGATCACAGGAAATGTATTTTTGCAATAAATCCCGGGATAATTAAATAAGCCCTAAGAAACAAAAATACAAGCTCTTTTAGTGTAATAGTTTTCTATTGCTGCTGCAACAAATTACTACAAATTTGCTGGCTTTAAACAGCATAAATTTATTCTCCTATAGTTCTGGAATCCAGAATTATAAAATCAGTTCTCTGGGCTAAAGTCAACATAATCAACCAGGCGGATTCCTTCCAAAGGCTCTGAGGGGAAATCCTTTTCCTTTTCCTTGCCTTTTGCAGCTTCTAGTGGCCACCTGCATTCCTTAGTTTGTGGCCCCTTCTTCCATCTTCAAAGTTTGTCACTCCAGTTGCTGCTTCTATCTTTATATCATCTTCCTCTCTATCTTCTCCTGCATTCTTCTTATAAAGAATATTGTCATCACATTGGGCCCGCAGGACAATCAGGATAGTTTCCCCATCTCAAGATCTTTCACTTAATCACAGCTACAAAGCCCCTGTTGCCATGTAAGGCAGTATCCACAGGTTCCAGGATTTTGGAGGTGGGTATATTTGGGGGGCCATTATTCAACCTACCACAATTTGGGCTTAACAGTGAGGATCCCGTAGATGGTTATTTGTTCAGGGGGTAAAATGGAAACAAAGCATTCTCAAGGTTAAAAGCCGAAGAAAAGGCCACAACAGCCTAGAAATTGTTTAGAGAACAAACACTGAGGATCAACTTGGTCACGGCATCGGTTCCCCCAAGGGGAATCTCAGCAGTGAGGGAGGCTTGGTCCCCCACAGGAGAAGCTGTCCAGTGGGGGCAGAGTCTCATACAGGCACAAACAGTGACAACAGACGCTCATTCTTTCTTTTTTCAGCAAACACTTGCTGAGGCCCTACTCTTTGTCAGGCACTATGACCAAGCTGGGGATTTAGAGAGTGAGACCTGTGCTCACGGTCTATTTCAGGAGATTAGTAGAAGATGAGCCAAAACCCAGGCAGCACACGAGCATGTGAGGGACAGGTACAAAGTGTGCAGGAGTGCTGAGGAGAGAGGGGAATCATGCCCTCTCGAAATTACTGGGAGCCCAGTAAATGCCTGCCTTTTATCCTGTTCCAAGATTAATAAAGGAGAATATGCTGTCTGCCTTTCTAGTAACACAGAAGGACTGTGCAGGGAAAATAGGAGAACAGAGAGTAGAGGCAAGTACTAACAAAACCACAGGAAAAAGTGAGGCACCCTTAGATCCTAAAGCCAAAAATAAAGACTTTTGATTGAATCAAAAGAAGAAAATGAAGTTTATTCATTCATTCATGCATTCATGCAATAAATATTTATTGAGCATCTACAAATTGCCAGGCACTGTTCTAGGTCTGGGGTACAGCAGGAGTTAAAAGAGACAAAGCAATTCCTGTCCCCATGGAGTTTACATTCTGGTGGGGAGAGACAGACAGTAAGCAAGTAGGTAAGTTATGTGATATGTCATCTGGTGATATCTCTTACGGAGACAAATTAAGCAAGGAAGGGGCATGGAGTACTGACAGCAAGGATCGTTCCTCTCTTCAGTATTTATGGAGCATCTACCATGTGCCAGGGAGTGTGCTAAATCCTGCAGGGCAGGGATGAATTCATTCATTCATTTGTTAAATATTTATTGAACGTCATCTATGTGACAGTCATTGTGCTAAGCCCTGGGGAAACAAGGTCTCTGCCATAATGGAACTTCCAGACTAATGCGAGAGTCAGCCATTTAACAATTAAATATTCAGGATGTATAATTACAAACTGAAATAAAAGCTATGAATAGAATGTAATGTGTACATCTACTTAAATAGGCAGACCGGAGAAGACATCTCTAAGGAAGTGATGTTTGAACTGACACCCAAAGAATGGATAAGAGTGAGAGATATAAACAGTTGTTATAAACTATTGTAATTAGAGCAGTGCGGTATTGCCACAGGATTTGGGCAACTAGATTAATAAAAGAGAACAGGGAGACCAGAACCAGATTCGTACATATATGAAAACTGACATATGACAGGGGTGGCATTGCAGGTGAGTGGCCTGCAGGTATGAGTAATTCAATAAATATCACCAAGACAACACGTTATCCATACAGAGAAAACGAAATTGGATCCCGGTTTCACATCATACACAGAAATCAGTTTCAGGTGTTGAGAGACTTAAATGTGAAAGGAAAAACTTGGTCTTGTCAGAGAAAATATGGAACACCTTTATGACCTTGGGTAGGAAAAGACAGGGGCCGGCCAGGTGGCAAGGCAGTTAAGTTCGCATGTTCAGCTTCTCAGCAGCTGGGGTTCCTCGGTTCGGATCCCGGGTGTGCACATGGCACCGCTTGGCAAACGCCATGCTGTGGTAGGCGTCCCACGTATAAAATAGAGGAAGATGGGCATGGATGTTAGCTCAGGGCCAGTCTTCCTCAGCAAAAAGAGGAAGATTGGCAGTAGTTAGCTCAGGGCTGATCTTCCTCAAAAAAAAAAAAAAAGAAAAGAAAAGGAAAAGACAAGTAACAAAAAGCACAAACCATAGAGGCAAAAGATTGAAGATTGATACATTTGACTACATTGCAATTACAAACTTCTATTCATCAAAGAAGAAAGGAAGTAAGGGAGGGAGGGAGGAAGGAAGAAAGGAAGGAAGGAGAAGGAAAGAAAGAAAGGTAGAATAAGTTGCATGCCGGGAGAAAACGTTTGTAACTGATATAATTGGCAAATAAGAGGTCTCTACAGTATATATATAAAAGACTCCTAAAGATCAGTAAGAAAAAGACAACTCAATAGAAAAACGGGGAAAAGTCAGGAGCAGGCATTTTTTTCAGAAAAGGAATCTCCATAGGAAATAAATATATGAAAGATATTCAACGTCTTTAGCAATTAGATAATGTAATTAGGTTCACAAGCCATCATTTTACACTCACTAGATTGTAAAAAATTAAGACACCTGACAATAATATTGTGGCACCTGCGAGTGCTAGGGGAGGTGTCCACCACGCATGTGCCCGCGGTGACGTGTGTTTGGGGGATGGGGGTAGGTGGGAATCTCTTTCTCGTCTTCTCAGTCTCACTCAGGCCCAGCAGGCAGGGATTTACCTTTGCCACCGGTAATGGAAGAACTGATGGGGGAAGGCGAGGTTCTGAAATGTACTCTGAAGAACCCCCATAACCGTCTATGCCTGCCATTCTGCCTCCAATTGGTCTAGTGTTGGGTCTTGTCATCTCTCTCCCAAAAGAGAAGAAATGAATTAGCGCTTTGAATGAATGTCTTCTTTAGCCTGATTACACCCTCCCCACTCCCGCAAACACCTGGCCCTGGACCAGGCTCAGAGTGGGAACTCATTATGTGCGTCTAATGAATATATTTATACGCTCTTTGAGGGAGGCTGAATGCCCATTTCTTACACCAGCATCCCCTTCCTCGCAGTCACTCGATCGCCCCTCCCTTCCTCCAGTTCTGCCACAATTTAAACAAGCTAAGGGGCGAGAGTCCTCCGCCACGGCTGCTCAGAGCGTTTGAGGAGACGACCAGGATGGAGAAGGGGTCACGTAATACCAAAGGATGTTTCACCAGGAGCGAGGACGCCCCTGCTGCACCCGGGACCTCAGGCCGGCGGTGGGAGCCCCGAGCTTGCGCGCGGCGCTGGGGCAGGGCGGGAGCAGAGCCAGAGTCCCGCGAGAAACAACCTTCTGACCCTGGGCCCTCGCGGGTCGGGTCGGCGCAGGCGTGTCCGCCGCGCGTCCCCGCGGTCCTGCGCGCGCGTCGGCCGGCCGGTCTGCGAGGCTCTCCCGTCCGCCAGGCGGAGCTGCGGGGTGGGGAGACGCGCGTCGGCCTCCCGGCCGCCCCACTTCGACGACATGTTCGGCGTCTCGTTGCGGGTGGGTCCCCAGAGTCGGGACGGCCCGACGGGACGAAGCCCGAGATGCGGAGGCGGCGGGAGCCGGGAAAAGTCCAGAAGGGCCCCGTGGCGCCGGAATGGGGGACAAGGGAGAAAGAGGCCCGGGATGCCGGCGTCGCGTCGGGTGCGGGCGGGCCGCGAGGGGCGGGGAGCGGGGCGGGCCCCGGGCGGAGCTGGAGGGGCGTGCTGCGGGGCCGGTTATCTCGGCGCCTGGTGTGAGAAGAGGGCTGGTGGACCTTTGCCGAATCCCGCCGAGTCTGGCTGGTGTCGGAAACGTGCAGGCCGCCTAGCGGGGCGGGGTGGCGGGGTGGCGGGCTTGGGGGCGGATACGGGAGGCTGGTCGAGCCGTGTGTAGGTGAGTTCACAGCGGTGAGTTTTTCTGCCTTGGAGGGTGTTGATGTCCCGAGGCGCTAAGGTATTGGAGCATCCCCTAGTGAGAGCTATTCACCCCACCCCTACCCCTGCCCTAGTAGGACCTAGATGGGGGAGTTGGGTGGTGGGCCCCATCCCTGGCCCAGCTTAAAGCCACAACCACCTCTGGGAGGACACGGTGTCCATCCCCCTCTCTAGTTCTGTCTTTGCGGGGTGGGGCCTTGATTCCAGATTGTGTTAGAAGCAATGCCATCACCCGCTCCACCTCAAGGAGGAGACTCCCAGGGCTTGCACCCTTGGCTTTAGCCAGGGTGGAGGCAGATGGGCAGGAAAAGCCTGGTGACATTAGTACTCCGAGGCCATCTGCCTGGACTGGTCCAGGAGACCTGCAACATCCAGCCTTGTCTCACTGCAGCTGACCCTTCCCTACCCTTCAGGTCCACTATAGACTCAGCCTGCCTTCCCCTTAAGTACCTTTCCTTCTGCCTAGTTTCTTTGAGGCACAGCCGAGCTTCTTCTCTGCCTTCCGTGTGGGTTGGGTGACGCTGTGCTTGAGTTACCCTGCCTAGGGCAGTCAGGACCTGAGGTGCCCTGCTCACATTGTGTCTGGCTAGGACCCATCCCTGCTCCTTGCCATCACCGTTATCGGGGTTACAGTGCTCCTGTTCACCCTGAAGAGCATGAACTCAAGAAGGAGACGTCTTATCACCTTACAGAACCCTGAAACCAAGTACCCACTGCCCTTGATTGAGAAGGAGGTAATTGGTCAGCCCACCCCCTCCACTGTCAGTGGGTGAAAGAGAGGAAGGCAAGAGTGGTGGGGAATGTGGTGGCCAGGAAGGCTGGGCAGTGGGACAAGCATTTCATGGCCTCCAGTTTGCTCCCCACTCATTGTGTGTGTGTGTACACGCTGGGATAGCACTAAATGGAGTTCCTTTCCCAGGCATCTGAGCTGCCCAACAAGACTTCTAGAAAGCTGACAGAGCCTGCTTCTGTTTTCTGTTTTATTAGCAAATCAGTCACAACACCCGGAGGTTCCGCTTTGGACTGCCCTCGCCAGATCACGTCTTAGGGCTTCCTGTAGGTGAGTGGGGTCTGGTGTCATCACCAGGACTGGGGCCTTGCAGGCACTCTGCTGCTACCAGAAACTCAGCTGGGGTGCGGGGGTTACCCTGATAACCTTTCCTGAGACACATGAGCTCAGAGAACTAGGGAGATGGGCTTGGGGACAGTCCATTCCCTTTCTCATTGTTCAATTTGGGCTGATACAAAAGTGTTATCTCAATGAGCATTGAAAAGAAGTGAGTCTAGAGTAAGAGGGTCTAAGATCTCATTGCAGGCTCCTTGCTGGGCAATCTTAGGCAAGTCCTTCCTCTCTGAGCCTCAGGCTATGAAAGAGGGTTTCCCAGGCCTGCCTGCCATTTCAGTTTTTGTGAGGGTAAAGTGATTGAGGGATGTGAAGATTCAGAAACTGCAGAGTACTGTGCACATTGGGAGGGATGGAAGGAACTGATGTTCCCCTACAGTCGGGAAAAGCCCAGAATGTGTGGAGAGGCAGGAGGGAATCAGGTGCCTCCCACCACCATCACGTGGATTCTCAGCAGGGGCCTCATATCCACATAAGAAGGGACCCATTGTGAATACCAGCCCTAGCATTCCTAGAGTTCTGAGTTATCTCGTTTCTAGTCTGCAACACCACAGATGGCTGAGTCAGTCTTAGTGAAGTAGTAAACCTCTGCTAGGTCCACAGCCTGGGGATCCAGAGCTTTGTACAAACTGCTAGTGTTACTCTCCTGCCTCGTGGAGATCCTAATCCATGGCCTACTTGTCCTGTGTGCATGGGACAAAACCTCGACCTTACCTCAGGCAGGTGATGAAATTACACACTAGGCAGCCAGCCTGGCCCCTGAGCCTCCTTGCTGCTTCCTCTGTCTTTCTCCATCCGTGAGAGCTGTGTCAGCCTGCCTTCCAGTCCTCTGCCTGACCTGTGGGACCAGTCCTGTTAGCAACGAGGCTAAAAGAAGGAAAACTTTGAGAAAAAGAATTTCTTAGAATCTGCCACTTAGACCCACTCTCTCCTCAGCCCTGGTGTAGGCAGTGCAAAGTTAGTGAGTCAAGGTAATTTAGAGGCATCTCGGCGAGGCTGCTTTGAAGACTCAGAGATTGCAGATGCTTCCCAGCTCTGCTGAAATGAAGCTGGTTAGAGGTGGGGCCTAAGGGACCGGCTGGGGCAGCCCCATTTTCTCTGGGCACACTGCCACCCCAGGCCTAGGTTGGCTGCATCTAAAAGAGCCTTTCTAAGGTTTGCAGTTTCAGATTAGTTCTCACAGGGAAGCTGCCTCAGGCATTTATTCCTGAGTATCCCTGGTGCCTGTCAATGAGCCTGACCTTTCTTAACCCAGAGTGTTTGCACCTCAGGCTTCACTGCGTCCTCAAAGGCAGGCTTGTGTTCCAGAAGCAACTGGAAGGGCTGGCCCCTTCAGCATTCTCCTCCCCCTCCCCAGTCCCCCAAATGTCTCACTTCTGTCTGTGTATCTTGTGCGTACACAGTTTCTACTCCCTCAGGTACTCTGGCGCAGAATTTCCTCTTGCTTCTCTCTCATAGCAGCTCTTGATTACAGCTTCTGCCCTCACCACTAACTGCCTTAGTCACTGAAGGCTCCCATGTTAGATGCAACAGAAATCTGAGCGGCCCAGCCCATCATGTGACACTGGGATGTAGTCATGATCTGTAGTTCTCAGGCCGTAGCTGGTCCATTCATTTCTACCCTTGAGGGGCAGAATTACATGGTTCGGGGGTGGCCCCATGGCCCAGTGGTTAAGTTTGCGCAGTCTGCTGCAGGCGGCCCAGTGTTTCGTTGGTTCGAATCCTGGGCGCAGACATGGCACTGCTCATCAAACCACGCTGAGGCAGTGTCCCACATACCACAACTAGAAGGACCTACAACGAAGAATATACAACTATGTACCTGGGGACTTTGGGGAGAAAAAGGAAAAAATAAAAATCTTAAAAATTAAAAAAAAATTAAAAAAAAAATCCTTACTGCTTTCCCTCAGCAGAGCCATCAGGCGAGGAAGACACAATGTTCTTTCTAGAACTCCTGGTCCATGGGTGTCCAAATCCTGGGGGCCTGCATACCTGTGAGCCCAGGCCTGTTCTGTACCAGGCAGCAGGATACAGATGAGGGGGCTGTGACTCATTCATAGACCCCAGTGATACATCCGCTTTAGGAAGAAATGACTTTGTGAAGGCAATATATTTTGCTTTAAGAAGGAAACACTCCTTTCTGTAGTTTTTAATACTCAGGCTTCAACTTTAATTAGCTCTTCCTGCTCCACAACATACTTTGACACAGTAAGCACGTACGGGCAGTTGGTTTCCTGTACGTGAAACTCACAACTACGCTATGATGGAGGGAGGGCAGGTTTACCGTCCCCATTCACCGAGAGGTGAAGTGACTTGCCCAGGCTTGCACACAGAGTGACAAGGGCAGGCCTAGGACCCAGGCATCCTGAGTTTGGGTTCCTTCCCTACTTGGCCCTCCTCCCATGCACCTGCCACACTATGCACCCACCTCCCTGAAGCTCAGTCCTTTACGGGAATCCTGGGTCCTGTTTAGGCCGGCCATGCTTAGACTTAACATTTGATGCTGTTTCTGCAGGTAACTATGTCCATCTCTTAGCCACAATTGATGGTGTTATGGTGGTCAGGGCTTATACGCCTGTGTCCAGTGATGATGATCGAGGCTTTGTGGACTTAATTATAAAGGTAAATGATGCCCACCATGTCCAGCTGCCTCACCCTCACAAGCCAGTTAAGGGTGGTAGGGTGGAGAAAGGACATGTCCTGGACATGGCTTTCCAGCAGTGGCATTTAACAGTGAAGCTGTCAACCTGGTGATGTCTTTGGGGTTTGCTTACAGCAATTATGAGTGCAGAGGATTTTTCTCTGCATAGCTCCAGTGTCAAACGCATTTTTGAGTCGTGTGCAGCTGTGGTCTGAGGGTGTGAAAACTGTGCTGCCTTATTTTTCAGATCTACTTCAAAAACGTACACCCCAATTATCCAGAAGGGGGGAAGATGACGCAGTACTTGGAGAACATGAAAATTGGAGACACCATCTTTTTTCGAGGGCCAACTGGGCGCCTGTTCTATCATGGGCTAGGTACGGGTGGGGGCGGTGGGGGGTTCATACTGGACCTCCATCTGGGGAGGAAGAAGATTCCTGCAGTTCTTCCATTGTTCTAGAAAATTCCTCAGATTTGAGTCCCATCGACTTATCCTTAAAGTCTTCAACATTCATTCACACACCCACTTTACAAGATTGTAAGCCTCATTAAGGTAGGGGAGTGACTTGTTTTTCCCTCATCACTGTATTTCCAGCACAATGCTCGATATATAAAAGGTGCCTGCTAATGCTGAAAGATGGATGGATGGATGGAGTCCATGCTCATTCATTTATTCACATATTCATCATTTACTCACTCATTGACTGCTGTGAGTGGGAGTGTTCTGTGAGGCTCTATATAAACTTCAGTGTGCTTCCCTCCCTCAGAAGGAAAGGGCCAGTGATTCCCCAAGGAGGTCCAGGCTCTATTCCCACTTTGTGCACTGGTACAACAGGGCTGGCAATGGAGGCTACCCTGGCCTGCTCCTCTGACCTAGAATGGTGGAGCCACTTCCTTAGGAGGAGTCCTTTCTCCTTTCCTGGGCGTCCCAAGGAAAGTCAGTGATCTTTTGCAGGCTCTCAGGCAAGAGCTGCAGAAGTCAGATGTATCCTCTTGTGTTTCCAGGGACGTTTTCAATCAGACCACAGAAAACATGTGAGACTGAAAAAAAGCTGGCCCATCACCTGGGAATGATTGCTGGGGGCACAGGTAAGAGGCTTCTGGGGGCTTCATCCACAGGGTGAGCCCTGAGATGTTTCTGACTTTGGAGTCATTTGATCCTATAGGGTGTGATGTGAGAGATTCCTTCCCTGGCTGTTTGAGATGGGAACTCATGGGGAGCCTCGAAAGTCAGGCTGGGGAACATGGAAGAATCTGGGGACCAGACTGGGCAGGCCCACACATGGTCCCCAAGGGCTCCTGGATCCTGTTCAAGCCTGACTCCCCTTCCTTTGAAAATGAATGCCTGAAAGAAGAGAACCAACTTGTAAGGAGACCTACAACGTGCCAGGCACCATAACAGTCACTTTTAAAACTACCACATTTACTCTTCATTAATTCTGTTTTATAAGTGAGGGCACTGCAGAGCTCAGACGAGTACCTGACACACCCTGGTCAGACAGCAAGGGCACTGGGTGTGAAATCCAGTTCCACTTCCAAAACCAGTGCTGCTTCCGTCTTGCCGCATGAAAATGAGAAAGGGCTTTTGATTTATTGTTGTGTTAGAAGGGAAGACCAAAATGAAGGGCAGTTCCTCACTTTGAGTTTTGGGGACAGAAGTGAGAAAGGTAGAATTGGGGCCAAGGAAAACATAAGCTGCTACAGACCAGGGACTGTGGGCGTCAGAAAGGGAGGGAAAGCTGGCCTGCCCCCTAACTGTGTTCCAGGGATTACCCCCATGCTGCAGCTCATTCGCCACATCACCAAGAACCCCAGTGACACGACCACGATGTCCCTCATCTTTGCCAACCAGGTCAGTTCTGCTGAGTCAGCCCTGCGCCAGGAGGGGCAGGATGGAATGTTTGCTGAGCATTCATTCCTTCCCACTGACGGAGCTCAGGCTGCTAGGGGCCTGCGGCCGTGCCAGGGCTTCATAGGCTCAGCTCAGGCAAGGCTGAATCCAGGCCTGTTTTTCCATGTTTTTGTTTTTTTTTAACTTTCTGTCTCCCCAGCTAACCCTATGCACTAAACTTTTCTTCCTTCCTTAATAAATCGTTCTGTGTTTTTCTGAGTATAAAATCATAGATGCCCTTGGTGGAAATTTTGGAAAATACAGAAGCATATATTTATTTTTTATCTTGTTTGTATACATGCTATATATTTACAGTTATATATATATATTTGTTTTGTTTTGTTTTTTCACTCAACATTACCACATAGGCATTTTTTTCTCATTAAAACTCTATAAATATTTTCATCATAGTCTATCAAGTTGTACCATAATTTACTTAATCTTCTACATTTAGGTTGTTTTCAGTTTTCACAGTTATAAGTGATAGAGTGATGAATATTGTGCCTAGGCTTGATGACTTTTAGATTATTTTCTTAAACAGAATCCCAGAAGTGGAATTACTGGGACAAGCATTGTGAAGTTTTAAGATCCAGGTCTTCTGTGCACTATCTCTGAGCCTGTGACAAGTTCCTTTTGGCTTTGGCTCCCTTTTCCCCAATGAGGCTCCAGCCTTTGTTTTCCTCTCCTTTAACTTTCCAGCCGTTGTCTTCTATATTATACTATGTATGTCTGCCTTAGCCCCTCACATGCCCTGCAGAAGGTCCTGGGCCCTTACTAAGCCTGTTCCAGGGGATCTGCCATGTCTGGTGCTCAGTATGGATGTAGGAGGTAGGGCTGGGACCTCTGAGTGAAGCCACCCCACCCTGTGGGCTCAGCCATGGCCTTCGAGCTGGAGGGCAGACACTGCAGCTCTGCGGGAGCCTCCCAACTCCTCCACCTAGAGGAGAGGGTTTGCTGTGCAGGAGCCACAGCAGAGCTCTCCTCTGTCCTGGGGGTCTGCAGCGAGCACTCGGCTAGAGTGATGGCAGCTTGGGCAGGAATGTGCTGACCTGTGTGCTCAGTCTGAGGAACAAGCAGGATGGCTCTGCAGGGGCTTTGCTCATGTTGCTTCTTTTCTAGACAGAGGAGGATATCTTGGTGAGGAAGGAGCTTGAAGAAGTTGCCAGAACTCATCCAGACCAGTTCAAACTGTGGTACACCCTGGATAGGCCTCCAGTTGGTACGATCCCCGTTGTCCCCACTGTGGGTCAGCTCCAACCCTTGACCCACCTGAGGAACTAGTCCCTAGGTTTGTTGGTTTGCTTTTTAGGACTGAGCTTAGGGGCTGAGACCTTTGGCTCTGTCTCCCTGTGGGAAATGCAGGAATTTGAGGGAGAGAGGATTTGGGACAACCTGCTGGTAAGGGCAGTCTGGGACAGGTGTCTGATATCTCAGCAGCACTCCACACACTGCAGTGAACATCAGGAGGGACACTGAAGCACTGGGTCATGCAGAATACCTATCCTACACTGCATTCTACACGGCATCCCACAGCCATCACACACACTGTCTAACACAGCCATGGACCTCTTCACCTCACACTTCACCTGGACAGCAGTTCCTCACATGCTGAGCCCCAGTCAGCACCCAGCCACCACCATGCACACCACACCCCACATGGCCACCACCTTGTCAACCAGCCCACTGCCCAGCAGAGGGCACTACCTGACTGAGCCAGTCCATAAACCCCACAGCACACGGCCCTGCACAGCTCCCGTTCACTGCCTTGATTCACACCACACCTCAGTACATCGCACCTCACTGTCATGATCCCCATCCTCGCCAGTGCTTACTGCAGGCAGACACCAGCAGTGAGCCTGGAATCTGAGGAGAACACTGAAGAGGGCTGCCTGGGCACCCCCATGTCCTCCACTTCCCAGCTTTCTGCAGGTAACAGCGGTGCCGACTTCTAAGCCATGGAGAGCAGCCTTGCCTCCCTCTCCCTGGCGTGAGGGAGGGTGGGAGGGAGGCCAGGGGTCAGGAACTTGCCCTTCCCCGCCCCCCAGCTTTTTCTGCTTCTGCTTAATCTCAGGCTGGAAGTACAGCTCAGGCTTCATTACTGCTGACATGATCAAGGAACACCTCCCTCCTCCTGGGAAGTCAACGTTCATCCTGGTGTGTGGGCCTCTAGCCCTGATCCAGACAGCTGCTCACCCTAACCTGGAGACACTGGGTTATACCAAGGACAGGATTTTCACCTACTAGCACCTCCCTCACTCTTTGCAAACTTGCCTGGTCTCTTTCATCTGTTTCAAAGTGAGTTCAGTTTCAGCATGTTAAACTGGCATGTGTTCAAAAGTGCCCTGTGATGTATCCTTGGGCACAGTAGCACTCCTCTCTGTTGGGTGAGGGCCTAAGAAGAAGGGTTCAAGGAGCTGGAGATAAAGTGGCTTCTGAGGCCTCCTTGCTTGGGAGGCTTGAAGGAACTCCATTTCAGTATCTTTTTCTCTAGTTTAGTGAAATAAACTTCAGTACAAAGCAGACAGCCCATGAGGTGTGGCTCTGTGGGGGACCGACTAGGCAGTTTGAAGGCCTGTCCTCCATATCAGTTGGCTTTTGTGTGTCCATGGGAGGTCAGAACTAGCAAAAGTGCCAGGGCAGAATTCCAGAAGAATCCAAGTGGGGTCACATCAACTCCCAGTAATCTCTCTTGAACCTCGCTCTCCAGAGTGTTCTGTTTTTAAGCCTACTAGAAGGCTTAGGCACCCTCCACGTGCGCTCTTCCTTCTCTTGTGGGAGGCCCTTGAAATGGGAATGGTGTTGAAAACACACACATCAGGGCAGTAGTAAAGCCATAGGGTAGTTGGGCTTCAAGAATCCTAGACTCCCTGTACCTTGCACAACAAATGGAGGCAAGGGGCACATTTTTTGTGTTTGTTTTCAGCATCCTCTAAATGCCAGGCCCCATTCTGGTATGCCAGGGTAGGGGTGGATATGTACAGAAGCTTCTGAACTTGCAAACAGAACTAGGTCCCAGAAGCTATTCATTAAATCCTTCATACCACTAAACCCGAGTGATACAGGTAACCACTATCGCCTCTGCCGTTCTTGGCCAGGATGATACGCTGCCGCTCTGTGTTACCTGTGAGTAGGTAGAACCGCTTTTACACTTTTGTGGTTTATTTCATATAATTCTCAGAAACCAGGGATTCTGTGGGGATTTTGTTCTGCAAGTTATAGATGAGGAAACTGAGGGTCAGAGATGAAGTTACTGTCCCCAAGTCATTCAGCCGGTAGGTAGCAGACCTGGGCCTGCTTAATTCCAAGTCATTCCCTTTTCACAAAAACTGGCATAGTAGCAGCATTGCTTGGATCTCTCTCTAAACGTGTATGTCTGGGGGGGGGGGGGGGGGGCAGGGTACAGGAGAGAGAGAAGAACATGGCTCTAGAGAACTCTCTGACTTACAGCCGTACAGTGTCCACAGGATGCCAAACCAGGGATGGCCTCACAGAGGGCCAGCAGAGTGGGGGTGCTGGGAGGCGGCTAGCCGCCATCCATCTGCTGGTGAGCTCATCCTCAGTGAATCCCCTACTTGGAGAAAGAGGCTCTGCTGGGCACCGCACACAAAGTAAGACCTTAATCCTCAGATATTTTTCATAAACACAAATCTTACCATGCTTATTCCCTCTCACTGCTTTTCACCCTGGTCCCCACCTGACCGACCGCCCATGTCTCCAGGACAAATTCCAGGAGCCTGGTTTACAAGGCACTTCTTGATCTGGCTACAGTTGACCTCACTAGATTTTTCCCTTCTCCGAGCCTCCCACTCTGACCCTATTCTCTGGCCCCATGCTTCTCAACTCAAGGTGATTTTGCCCCTCCCAGGAACAACTGGCAAAGTCTGGAGACATTTTTGGTTGTCACAGCTAGAGGATGGGTGCTATTGGCATCTAGAGGGAGAGGCCAAAGATGCTGCTAAATGTCCTACAGCCCATGAACAGCCCCCACCACCATAAATTATCCAGCCCAAATGACAACAGTGCTGAGGTTGAGAAACTTCGGTCCAATCACACCACTTTGGGCACTTCCTAGGATGTGCCGGGATGTTTCAGGTCTGCCTCCTGGAGTGCCTTTCCCCCCGGCACCCTTGGGGAACCTGATTCATCTTTCAAATGCAAGTATCACCTCATCACTGAAGCCTTTTCAGTCTCCGCCCCCAGCCCTCCATTAAAAATGACAACTTGCTGTTTTGAGCTGTGGAGACTTCTACGGAGCATCTGTAACGTTCAGCGCACTCTTGTCTCCCCCACTAGACCATCACCAACTGTGTTTCTTGGCATCGTGCCGATATCTCTAGCCCTCCTTAGCCCAGCATGGAACATACTTAACCTGCGCATTTGACGGAGTGAGTGGCTGGGAACATAGCAGCATGGGGACCAGTATTGTGTCTTACTCCTATCTGTATAGGAGCCCACTTGTGGCAGGTGCTTGCTGAGTGTGCATTGAAGGTGCATATGGTATGGGAGAAAGACGACACATTACTTCGAGGTGAGCTCGGGCTCAAGGGCAAATGGCACTGTAGGACACAGACCTGCAAATGAAACACCAGTGAAGGCTTCCTGAGAAGGTATGTCTTTTCTGGGCCTCGACAGACAGGATTTGGCCTTGTGACAGAGACGAGGAGGAAAAGACATCCCATAGTGAGGGAAAAGCAGGAGCACAGGCTGGAGTGCAGGTTCATGAAGCCTGAAGAGTCAGAAAGCCTCAGGTGCTGACTAAAGTTTTGAACTCTACTCTGGTAATTATGGAACTGAGGAGTTCTCAGCAGAAAGCTAACAGGATTAAAACAGTGCTTTGGGAAGGTCAACTTTGGGGATGGGGTACTTTGTCTGGAGGAGACCAGCTGTGGAAATCAGATGAGGCCTAGGGCCAGAGCCTTCACAGGGAGGAAGAGGAAGGGGCTGGTCACTAAGGGGGAAGACTGGTTGAGAGGGGACTGTGTGGGCGAACCTCCCTGAGGGAGGTACCAGGCTTGTCTGGGAGATGGTGAGTTGTGGTGGAAATGTTGACTTGGGTTGCCCAAGGGCCTTCCACAAGGGGGAGCTGTTTGATCATCTGAGGCTGATGCAGGGAAGGCTTTGGAGACTGTTCTCCATGTGTCAGCTATGGGGGAAGGAGAAGGCCCTGAGTGTGTGTTTGCTGGAGACGCCTCTGCTCAGATGCTGGAGGCCTACAGCACTGAGGACCCGGAGACACCCACTGTAGAGGAGGGTAGACTCAGGGCAGCCAGGACAGTGGGAAGGAGTCTCACTGCTCCTTCCCTCCTCTCACCCTAAACACCCTCACCTCAGCCAGGTTCCTGTGCACTTGGGAAATATGTGCTTCTGTATGGAAGCAGCACAGGAGGGGCTCCCTAGTATCATTCCACCCAGTTCAGTCACTACAGAACATTTTCTCAGAACCTTCTTCCAGCAGAGCTTTTATGAACTACTAGCCCTTCCCCTTTGGTGTAAGAGCCTTGCAGCTGTTACCAGGAACAGCACAAGCCATTGAGTCTGTGCTGATGTCACATTGCCCTTCCCACAAGAGTGGTCTGCAATCCACGTATGAAAGTACAAAAGGTATAAAAGCTGTGGTGAGGAGCACAGCACGGTTGAAAACACATAGGGACACTGGGGCCCCCTCCTGGACGTCTGTTCCACAGCCCCGCTTCACTCCTGCCAACACCCATGTCCCACATGCCCTGCCAGCCACAGTCTGGGCTCTGGAGGTGGCTGTGTTCCAGTTCCCCATTGAAGCAAAGGCTCAAGGCCCCCACACGTGCCTGTCTGGGCTCTCAGCCATGAAGAAAGTCATCTCCAGTCCTCACAGTTGGGAGCAACCAGGCGAGAGTCATTCAGCAGCTGGTCCTGGCTCAGCATAGTCTGAAAGGACACAGTCAAAGGGGCAGTTGAACAGGGTTTTGGTCAAGGCTGCCTATGTGGGAAGCCACGTGGGAAGCAGCAGGGCACTGGGTGTGGTCCCATCTGACAGTACCCTGTAAGTTCATGGTGTCCCAGGGACCCCACGTTTTGAGTCAGAATAGACGCTATCAAGATAAGGATAGATTGCTCATAGCTTAGAGGTAAAGTTGCTAAGTCAGGGCCACCAAAGGTCTATTTGAGGTGATAAGGGCAAGGCTGGGTGGACTCATTTCAGTGTGTGAGCCAAGAAAAGAAAATTGAATAAAAGTGATCCTGTTTGGATTAAGGGAGACCCCCCCCTGGTCTTGCCCTTGGATACAGCTTTCTTAATATGCCTCGATAGATCAACAAGCAAAGCACAGTGATGGGGGCCTCAATGGGGGCATTCACTCCAGCCAGTGGGCTTAGTGATGGGGCAGTCCAGGAACTAATGCCCTTGGAAGGTACACCGCCTCAAAAATGTGAACCTTCTCTGTCACTGGCCTTTTACTGCCAGCTCTAGTCTGCCTGTGAGTCTTGCAAGGAGGATATTAGCCCTGCTTTTCAGATAACTAAGCCAGGGCTCAGAGAGAGGACTTGCCCGCATCCCAGGGCAGGGGCTTAAACAAGGTTGGCCTCACTCCAGAGTGGCTCCTCTCCCCCTGAGACCAAGCTGCCCCCCCATGGTATGGTCTGTCCTCATTGGGGAAGCCAGGATGTGTTCACATGCCTGTGATATCCATGGAGTCAGAGGCATAATAGGAAATACGTGTGTCTCATTAACAGAGAGGGCAGAATAGTGTCCCCAGGCCAAAGATGACTAGGCAGGTGACCCAGAGCTGCTGATTTCCTCACCAGCTCTAAGCCTGGGAAGAGGACCTGAGATCTAGCTTCAGCTCAAGCCCCATGACCCCTCCCAATGCCCTTAGCAGCACAAGGCCCAACAATGTGCCAACAGAGGCCTCTGAGCCACTTTCTCTCTCAGGGCTGGCCCCAGCACCAGCACCATCCTTTGCTCTACCCTAGCAGAATTGCTGATGATATAGGCTCTGTAGTAGGGACAGGGGCTGTCCCAGGCCTTGTGCACGACCACACCAAACCAGGGTGCTTCCCTGACACCTGTCCTACTATGGAGAGAGGGTCAGAGTCCTACCGTGAGACGGTGAATGTCTTGGGAGAGGAGCCCTATCTGCGTCACAGTGCCTTCTGAAGGAGCCATCTGTAAAATGGGCAGCAGCCCAGTCAGCACACACAGACTCAGCTTGTCATTTGCAGAGATGGCATGCAAGTTCTGTCCTGCTCAGGCATGCTTCCCTGGAGGAGTGGGCAAGGAATGGGCCAGGCCCTGAAGAATGACAGGTGAAGCACATGCTGCTTCTGCCCCTAGGGGAAAACAGCTTTTTCCCTAGGGGCACAGTATCCCACACTGCCATGCACACACACTCTGGGGGCCCCACTGCAGTACCTACACTAAGGATACACGGGGCAGGGCACAAACAGGCATATCAGAAACAGCCCTTTAGCATGTGTTCAGTGCTCCAGCTATTCCAGGAGTAGAGAGGAAGGGATGAAGGCCTTCAGGATGCTGAATACACTGGCAGTTTCTGGCACCAGCATGACTCCAGACCCTGATACCCTGGTATAGGTATAGGTGGGCATCCTCAGGGAGCTGCTCATGGAGCTTCCTCACTGTCAGGACCTGCCCTCACTCCCCTCCTCAGGTAATGCTGGCCTGCTCCTTCTTCCTTAAACCTATTTAGATTGTGTAGATTTGGAAGCATCCTCTGAGGGCATCAAGTATAACCATTTTACAGGCAGGAAAACTGACACAAAGGCCAAGAGGCCTTGCTTGAGACTGAACAAAGAATTAATGAGATAATTCCATTCAGAGCTGGAAAACCGGAGCATGCATGGATTCTCCCCAGGACACGATAAGAAATAAGGGACACAGCTGCCCTGATGGTGGCTCTACAACAGCAATGCCCAGGTGTCAGCCTTGAGGAGCACCTGTCATGCAGTGGTCCTGGGCACTGGGATCAAACACCGGCCAGCTTGTGTCCACATCTCACTACTGAACTTCAGGGAAGGCCAGGAGGCCATGGCCTGAGGTTACAGGCCACGTTTGAAGCTGCTGGTAGTTTAAGAAGCAAATCTTAGCATGGCCTCCATCTGGGACAGAGTCAGAGAGCCCTCAATGGGGTCATCAGGCCCTGCCCCAGCCGCCAGTTATGATGCTGCTATTATGCTTCGGCAGATGAGGCCCAGGAGGACCCAGTGGAGCCAAAAGCTGCCTTGGGACAAGCAGGAATCTGCTGAGCAGGAGCTCAGACTGCCAAGGCGTGTCTCTCCCTCCCTCCTCGGCCAGACAGGGCCCATCTGGAAGACCCATTATCAGTTAGTCAGCCTCTAAAGCAGGAGGACAGGTCTGTTCCGGCGCTGCCAACAGACCAACCCCCAAGACGGTTATGGGCCAGCTAGTTCAATAACAGAGAAGCTGGCAAAACACATGGTAAGAAGAGGTCTTTCCAGCAAGGCCTCCTTCTTGTCTCCCACCACCCCCTTCACTAGGTGGCTCATGCCGCTGAAATGGAAACCAACTTTGGGGTCTGTACCGCAGATGTGATCTACAGTCAGGATGTGCGCGAGACATGAGGTTACCCTCGGCTTCACAGAGGGAGGTGGAGCCTGAAGTGGTGAGGCCAGAGACCTCTTGTGAAGGACCCGGAGGTCCCTCATTACTCCAAACCCTTGTCCACGACACTTGGCCAATCCTGCGTGTGCAGTGGCTCAGTGCTGTCGGCTCTCAAGCTGCACAGTGAGCAGGACTCCTCTCCAGCTGTGCCCAGCTGTCTTCCCCAACAAGATTAAAGATATGCTGCACTGTTTGCTTTCTACATAAATATTGTTTTTATTACCAGAAAGAAGTGACCACCTCTGTAGTAAGGCACAAGACAGTTACATTGTCACTGCAACAGAAATCCCTGCTGCTGTCCCTTGGGTCTCAGCCAAGACTCTGTGGCCACAGGCCTAAGGCACTTGAGATTGTCCCTTAACTGAAACACAGTGGAGGGGCCTGAGAGCTGAGCCTCTTGGGACCGTCCATGGTCTCTGGACCTGTGTCCAAGTCTGTGTTTCCACTGGTGCTGAAGACGGACATTAAGAATTACTAAAAATGTACGCGCATCTTTAAGTGTTTTTCCTCCTGAGTCCACCTTTGGCAACAGTCCCCAAAGCCTGGCCCCTTGGCAAAAGTGCAACTCCATACCCTGGCCACCCTCAGGGTTCAGAGAGAGACTGGCCCAGGGGTACACAATTGCTGGAATGTTCTCTGCGAGGCATGCACTTGTGCGGGGGGTGAGGTGCAGTTACATGGTGACACACATGGTGTTACTGTGAGCTCTCAGTGTGCACAGAGAGGACAGGTGACAAGGGCATCAGCTAATCTGTCCCACCTGGTCCAGCCCATCCAGTTCAGGGGCATCAAGGGGGCTGAGGCCCCGGTAGCCACTGTAGACCCTGTGACTGTCACCAGTACTGTCACTGGGCTCCATTGGGCAGATGTAGTCCGTCGATTCATCGAACTTCTTTTTTCTTATATTTCCAAAATGTGAAAATCCTAGTTTCCTTGGCTAAAACACAGCAAATGCAAGATCATGAGAAGGAGATTATCAAGCTGGTGTGCAGACATGACTGACAATACATTTAAGAGCAGCCCCATGAGGCAAACTGCTTCTAGAAAACAGAGCTCCTGAAGCAATTTCTATGCTGGGGAAAGACCAACAGATAAATAATCTTGAACAAGGAAAGCTGCTTCTCCAAGACTGTGTCTGAACCTCATGCCCTTCTGTCCCACTGATCATGTTCCTATTTCCCCAAGGGGACGGGGAATTCCTAGAGGATGCCACAGTAGAAGACCTGCCCCACCACAGCTGCTGCCACCACACGGGGGAGCACTCCCTTCCTTCCACTCATAGTGCCTCGTGCCCTCAGGAAGCCACACTGGACAGCCCTAGGTGGCCCTTCCTCCTTGCTGTAACTTCACCCAGCACTGTGTCTGCTTGTCTCCCCCAGACACGCTTCCTGTCCTGCTCGCCTGGGGAAGTCTGCATTCTAGCTGGACCTGAGGCATCACCGTGCTGCTGAGGACAGGGCCAGTCTGGGCTCCAGAGATTCGTCAGTGGGCCTGCAGTCTGGGAAGGCCAGGGTCTGAGGATGGTGTGGCTCAAGCAGATTGAATGGGCTTTGTGGGATTCAGAGACCCCCAGTGAGTGGTGCCTCAGGACCTCTGGACAGCTACAAAGCCACCAGGGCAGCTGGCAAGAGGATCACTGTCTGCGTTGGCAGGACAGCTTTGACAAAGATCCCCCAGGGCAGTGTGGCATGAAGATGGGCCTGATTGAAGAGAAGCAGACTCAAGAATTCATCTGCGTTGTAAGATAAGTCAAGGCAGTATTGGGGTAGAGGACAGACTCCTAGCTGCCTGAGAACAGATGCTTCCTACACATAGTTTCTGTGTAAAGAAACCTGCACTCTCTTAGGCTCAGGAGTGGCAGGGAGCTGGCCTGACAAAGACTAAGAGACAATGAGAACAAGGTCCCAAGGAAGAAGCCAAGAGCCTCCTTGTCCAGGCAGCACACCCTGGTTTGGCTCTAGGTATTGAGTCAGCTGCTGCACAACATGAGCGCCAGAAGGGAGGCCTCTGTGACTACCCCAGAAAGGGTATGGCAACTCACCCGGACTTTGGCTGTGGTGGTCAGTGGTGTGTAAGCTGGTGAGGTCATTTTCTCACGCTTTTCCTGTTCAGCCTCAGGACCAATCAGGGCATTGAATTTGGTGGTTAGGTGGCGCCTGAGGAGCGTCTTTTGTGGTGGGATATTGAGAAGCATAGCCAAGGTGTCCCCAGTGAAGCGTGGCTCCAAGATCTAAGAAGAAACCACAGACAAAGCCACTCAGTGGTGACCTCAGATAGCTCCAGGTAGTGACACTGAGAAATGGGCCCCTGTGGGCCCGGGTATCCCTCCAGGGCAGGGCTGAAGCTCGTCCACTTATACTGTGTCCCACTCCTCTCTCTACCTGGCATAGGGTCTGGCTCTGAGGAGACACTAGCACATTTATTGACTGACTACCTCATTTTCACAGACCAGCAGCGAACTGTGACCTGGTGGATAAGGCTGTCTCCCAGGGTCCACTCTGGAGGACATCCAAGCCACCCCTTCCTCATTTCCCTGCTGACTCTGCCACTTGACAGATCTGAGTGACAGTACAGATCCTATCATGACAAGCAGGAAGTTATATTTTGGTGCCCCCCGGCCCCCACTTCCCCAGCCCTCATGTTCCTCTGGCAGCAGGCGGAGCTGCCTTGTTAAGGGTGGATTCTCATGCAACCCCTTTGTCCTGGAATCCTCTGGGTCTGCTGCCAGGGAAGTCCTTCCAGAAGCCATTGTGTGTCCATGAAGTCTGTTAATTCTTAACCACAAATTATCAAAATACTTTGAGACTTCAATTTATGCAAGGGTTTCAGATGAACTATCAGTGTTTTTTCTAGGATTTATGTCTAGCCCTTAAGACATCAGTTTGCACCAAGACAGATGGGCTAGTCCAAAGAGCCACTCACAATGAGACCTCCGTGGACACCACTCCCACGAAGGTTGGGCGCATACTCCGCCAGGTCCACGGATCGCAACCACTCCATCACCCTGTGGTTGGACCACTGCACAACTTCTGAAGGAGAAAGGTTACTCTGTGAGAGGGAGAAGGAGAGTGTAGATGTTAGGTCTAACAGGCCCTACCATGGTTCTCCGTGGGGACAGCCCCTGTGAATAAGCCTGCCCCAGATGCCTCGCCAGAAGATGACCCTCACGTCAAATGACCCAGGCAGCCAGACCAGCTGCCTGAGAGCCTTCCAAGTTTCCAAGGAAAAGAGCTCTCCAGTGAATCTTACAGGACCCTCTACACTGAGATATCTGATTCCAGAATCCTGTTATTCCCTAATTCTCTGGTTAACTTTGGAACTAATAGTCCCTAAAGGCATACAATCATTCATTCAATGATTCAACAGAACTATAAAGAGGACTATCATTTATGAGCTGAGTGTCTTATAGATAAAAGATCTTCCTGGTGTGGGCAAATATTTTAGGAGGGCATACATTAAGATCCTTGTGCCTAAGTGCCCTCAAGTGGCATCTGGGTCTTGAAAATGCCCAGCACTGTGCCTGATATATAGAAGGCATTCAAAATATATTTGTTGAATAGGGGAAATAAAGGAGATGGAGGGCAGAGATATGAGATTTTAATCCCTCAGGAAGCTAAATTAATCTTACAGCAGGGTTAGACTTAGTTCCTTAGAATATAGGAGATGATGTATGACTGATAACCCTTTAGCTTGAGGGCCCACCAAAAACTCCAGAGTTCCTGGAAAATATCAAGGATCCTCCAGGATCTGGGTTGCCATGTTTACCTACACTATTTCTTCTCTAGCAAAACCTGCTCATGGATCCCCTGTGCACCGGGCACTGGAGGTTGGTTAATTTTATATCTACCAGTAGGGAGAACTACTCCAAAATGTCTGGCTCCGTATGGGCTCCTCCTTCCTCTCCTCTCCTCTGCCTACTTTGACACCCATCTTTCCATTTCGTCTTCCCCCTCCCTCTCCTTTGCACCATTTCCTCCTCTCCTTTCATCACTATGATGGCATTGAAAGACTCGCTGCTATGACCCTCTGAACCACAGCCTGTGTCTGCCAAGGAAGGTGGGGGCTTGGAGGTCTAGTGGCTGTTGTGGGTCATATTGTACAGGGCACAGAGGTGTTTGGGGCACCTGGAAGCACTAGCAAATGAAAGAATCCCAAGCACTGTGGTCTGAAATGCAGCCATTTCATGATGATGTCATCCTTGTTTTCTCACACCCAATCTTACAGGTGTCCTGGCTCAGGGCTACCTGGATGGGTAGTACTGTGCTGCCCTCACCTCATCAGCTGGCCTCCGGTGCAAGCAGTGGGGGTTGAACTTGTTGACATGGAGCACATGAATGGCACATTTGATGCTGAGATGATGTAGTTGGCTGGTGACTTTTAAAAAGAGTAAATCATTCTGGAAGAGGAAAGTTTTGGTTAATGAACCAGAGTTTCCAAAGTGACAAAAGACCCCTGAGGTTCCTTCCCAGACCAAACACAGACAAGTCTACCACATCTCAGGAAGGTGCACATGGACACACCAACAGCTTTTCTTAGCACAGTGGTTTGTACTCTGCTACTTGGGACCTCTTTATGTGGCAAACGATGCTATTTTAAGACCTTAAAAATATGAGGGAGGTGGTGGAATCAAGTTTAAAGTAACCACTATAGGGACACCTGAGCTGAATGCCCACAGGGACAAGTGAAATATTGAAAGGAGAAATCCTCACCACAGTTAAGTATTGCAGCATTCGTCCATCAACTCTGGATTCATGAAATTGGTCTTTGTACTGGGGTAAGCCAATATCATCGAGCCAACCTACAAAAACAGGAAGAAACAAGTGTGTTAAGATTCATGAGAATGGGAGAATGTGGATGCCAAAAAAAAAGAAGGCATCAAAATATCATTTTGAAGCTCCAGCTGTATTCCCCATAAGGTTTAATAATCCATCTGCCTTTCCCAAGAAGACAGCTGTCTTTGAAGTACTCATTCACAGGGAAACTCTGTCTACCCTGAGGAGCTGCCAGAAACCTAACATATGCCTGTCCTTACGTGTCACCCAAATGTGGTCTAGCAGTGCAGACTTCTCCTCCTGCTTGGTGTTGATGGCTTTCACTGCTAAAACCAGCTTCTTCCTGTGAAGAGGGTGCTTGATTCCTAGCTCCTGAAATTGGAATATGAAGACAGATGTGAAATTTTGGAAATCAATTTGGCCCCCACAGGATGCCATGTCTGAGTGTAGACATTCCACCTGGGTGGAGTGTGGCAAGGGACCTCTGCACAGCCCCCAGGGATGAACTTGGAGTGACAGAGGGAATCTCTCGGGCTCCTCCATCCACTGTGTGTGTTGGGCAGGGGGTGGAGGAGCAGGGGGCCTCACCTCCCCAGGCATTGGTTTCGGGAGAAATGGGAGCTTTCTCACCCAGGGCTCAGCCCTTACCTTTTCCATATCCTGAGGGGTAGCTGTCAGTAAAATGTGGCCAGAAGTCACCCACTGCCTGGCAAAGATCACATACTGACCCAGGCCGAAGTCCTCCAGCCATGCGCACACCCGCTCTGTGCTCCACTGGGCGAAGGGGGCATTGGCGTCACTGGGAAGCAGGAGAACAGCATGTCCCTGTTAGTGGGAGGGGCTGAGGCTCGATCTGAACATAACAGATCCTCACAAAAAAGGGAAGTACATTTCAACAAACAACCCCCATCCTGGGATCTTGTTGAGCAAAATTCTGCTACAACACAATCAGTTGAGGTTTGACTCCATTTGATTCTGGAGTTTCCTGTGATAACGCCTGGCCTCAATTTCAAATCTGCAGCTGCTGAGAGCATGGGGCAGCTATATGATCCACGTGAGGCTGTGTTTATGTGTGCTGTCAGTCCATGTGCACGTGCACATGTGCCACAAGCCCTGAGTCCTGGCCCATCAGGATGAAGATCCACAACTGAATCATGTTTTCAACAGGATTCAACACCATTTTTAGGAAAACACTTAGAAAATAGGAAAAGGTGTCAGTTCTCTAACATGTAAAAATAAATAAATAAAACCACCAATTAACATCAGCTAATACCTTATTTATTAATGAAATACTAGGGGCATTCACATTAAAGTCAATAAAAAGACAGTATTTTTTACCAGTACTAATAATACTGGTCTGAGAGTTGTAGCCAATATAAGAAGAGATGAAATAACAAAAGAAGTATAGCGATTAGAAAGGGAGAAATAAAAGAAAGCCATTCTTTTCAGATGATATGACTGCCAACCTAGGAAACCCAAGAGAACTCAGTAAGGTAGCTACTGATATAGTACTCACACACATAATATTTATGACATACACTAATCTACAACTTTCTTTCTTTCTTTCCTTTTTTGGTGAGGAAGATTGGCCCTGAGCTAACATCTGTGCCAATCTTCCCCTTTTTGCTTGAGGAAGATTGTCGCTGAGCTAACATCTGTGCCAGTCTTCCTCTATTTTGCATGTGGGTTACCACCACAGCATGGTTTGCTGAGCAGTGTCTAGGTCTGCGCCCAGGATCTGAACCTGTGAACCCTGGGCCACTGAAGTGGAGCACGTGAACTTAACCACTATATCACCAGGCCGGTCCCACAAATCAATAACTTTCTATATACCATCAATGCAGAGATACTAGCTTTTCTTAAAATAACTTAAAAATCCCACTCATAGCAACCAAAATTATAAAATATCTAGGAGCTGCATTACATTACAAGGACTGTGTGGGTCTTGTGTAACTGTGTGTGGGGATTGGGGGGCGGGGCATGGTAACTGTAATGCTTAACTGAGTGACATAAAGAAAGACATGAATAAGTGAAGAGCTAGATCACGTTCCTAGACAGGATGACTGGGTATCACAAAGCCATCAATTCTTAAAGACATCAATTTTTCATTTAAAGTGTGAATATACTGGCACACTTAAAATCCCAATAGAGCCTTTGGGGGGGGAGTGATAAACCAACTTTATATTCATTTTTTAAAATAAACAGGGATTTATGGAATACAGAAGACTATTAGAATACTACTAATATAGAAGATATTTCAAAAGATTCCTTCCAGGAAAGTACCCCTAAAATGCTAGTTAAAAAAATTTTTTTTTGAATGCCTAGTTGAGTTGTTCTTTAAGTGAAGAAATTCCTTAACGGGCCAGAATGACAAGAAAGCATCCTTCTAGAACAGATGCTACAGATGACCTGTACCCTGGAGTAGGTGCTGGTCACTCATTGCCTGGAGTGAGGGTTTTCATGAGCCACGAATAGGTGTAGATACAGGTTTTGTGAGACCTAGAACTTATAAAATCTGGGGAGCCCTCTTTAAGAAAAATATAAAACTTAAATATAAAATTAGGAACAAAGTGAATATTTAAAATGAAAAAACAAATCTCAAAAAATTACAAATTGGATCAAATGGAAAAACATGATGAAATCCAGAAAAATGATATATTTATTAATTAACTCCTAGATATATCTCTAACTAGTTTTTTACCTTCATATTTTGGGTGCATACTCTTTCATTCTTTTTCATATGTCAACAACACTATAATATTTTCTATGAGAACAGGAGGTTACGTCTTTCTTCTAGCATGATAGATCAATATTTATTTGTTATTATGATAGTTTTTAAAAATTTTTCCATAATTTATAATTGGTATTGTCAAGTGAATTTTTAGAATCATCAAATTTAGGAAAACCTCTATCAAGTGTCTTTTAGATTTGAGCTGTAAAATTACATAGCATTCAAGTTTTCTAGTGCTCTTGGAAAATCTTAAATATTCTCTCAACCGATAACATTTATTTGATGTCCCTGTGGCTGTTGCATATTATGAGTTTCATGTGATGTTTGTTGATGTCAGTCTATTGTGCAAAATCAGCAAGAAATTTTAATCTTTTTTCAAATGTATTCATATGATTCACTCTATATGGACAACAATCTAGGAATCTATTCACTATTTTTGTTTGGAATTGATCTCTTGTTCTTAGTGAATTACTGCTTGTGGTATGATCTGTAATTTTTTTGTTTATATATTTTTTCTTAATGGCAGAATAATTTCTCTTAATTTTGATACTCATTTTCTCACTGTTATTTCATATTCTATTAGATTTGTTTCATTCATTTTCTGATTTCTGGGAATTAGGAAAGACAAACTATCATAGGGATAGTTCAGTTCTGAAAGGGAAATGTATTTTTGAGATAATTTGAAAACCTCTGTCCTGTAGACCTTTTCAAAACATCCCAGAGCTCTGATGCTCATCTTCAGCATCTTCCTATCTCCTACTTTGTGAACTACCTTCACCCTCCTAAGCCAGTGCTGTTCACACAGCATCAGACCCAGCTTCTCCATCGCCTCAGGTTCTCTCTGTGACAGGGTCTCCCATACTCGCAGCCAGAGCCATGGCTGAACACACTATTAAGTAATTTAGAGATGAAAGAGAAGGTACCTTTCATGTACAGCCAAACCACTTGTTTTATTGACATGAACCAAAAGATCTTTCCAAATTTCAGTTAAAATGTGGCAACTGAGATTTATCAAATACACCTTTCCCGTGGTAGAGGGAGAATATATGGTGGATTTATAATTGTATACACTTCATTAGTTAGTGTATTTCTGACAAGGGAAAACTTCTGTTTTGATTAAGCATCCAAGAGAACCAAATCTGCTTAGGATTTTACAGATCTGAAGACTGGAAAGAATTTCCACAGACTAGCTTCTGGTTTGTACATTTCAAATGTTGTTTCTTTTCCACTACCCCATACTGCTGATACTGAGTGCCAGGGGACACGTTCATACTGGGACATGATCTCAGACTTTGCCTCTTTGTATCACAATGCTGGGCAAAGTGGCACATTGGGAAATACATGTAATCCTGGAAGCCATTTTTACATAAGACAGCTAGTTAACTAAACCTAAGTAAACTTAACTAAAGATGAAGTGGCTGCAAACCACATACACATATCCTACTAAACCAAAGCTAAATGGATCCCCAACTCAATTTCTCCTTAGCCAGATCCTAAAAATACCATGGCCACTCCAACATCACATGACAGAAGAGAAGGTGTAGACCAAGGGAAAGTTGGAGTAAAGAGTCAGCAGGCTTAAGACTGGTTGTGTTATTTAACCAACTCTTATGGGATGCAGTAAAAGTGGTTCTAAGAGGGAAATTCATAGCAATATAGGCCCACCTCAACAAACATGAAAAATCTCAAATAAGTAATCTTAAACTATACCTAAGAGAACGAGAAAAAGAAGAGCAAGCCCAAAGTCAGCGGAAGGAGAAAAATAATAAAAATTAGAGCAGAAATAAATGAAATAGAGACTAAAAAAAGCAGTAGAAAGGATCAATGAAACTAACAGCTGGTTCTTTGAGAAGATAAACAAAATAAACAAACCCTCAGCCAGACTCACTAAGAAAAAAAGAGAGAAGGCTCAAATAAATAAAATTAGAAATAAAGAGGAGAAATTACAACAGATACCACAGAAATAGGATTATAAGAGAATACTTTGAAAAACTATATGCCAACAAATTAGATAACCTAGAAGAAATGGATAAATTCTTAGACTTATACAACCTCCCAAAACTGAATCAAGAAGAAATAGCGAATCTGAATAAACTAATCACAAGGAAAGGGATTGAAACAGTAATCAACAACCTACTAAAAAATACAAGTCCAGGACCAGATGGCTTCTCTGGAGATTTCTATCAAACATTCAAAGAAGATTTAATACCTATCCTTCTCAAACTGTTCCAAAAAATTGAAGAAAGCATAATGCTTCCTAATTCATTCTATGAGGCCAACATCAGCCTGATACCAAAACCAGACAAAGACAACACAAAGAAGGAAAATTACAGACCAGTATTGCTGATGAAAATAATAGATGCAAAAATCCTTAACAAAATATTGGCAAACCAACTACAGCAATGCATTAAAAGGATCATACACCATGATTAAGTGGGATTTATAACAGGGATGCAAGGATGGTTCAACATCAAAAAATCAATCAATGTGATACACCACATTAACAAAATGAGGAATAAAAAATCACATGATCATTTCGATAGTTACAGAGAAAGCATCTGACAAGATCCAACACCCATTTATGATAAAAACTCTGAATAAAATAGGTATAGAAGGAAAGGACCTCAACATAAAATATCTAGGAATAAATGTAATCAAGGATGTGAAAGACCTATACACTGAAAACTATGAGACAGTGAAAGAAATCGAAGAAGACAGAAAAAAACAGAAAGATATTCTATGCACATGGATTCGAAGACTAAACATAGTTAAAATGTCTATACTACCTAAAGCAATCTACAGATTCAATGCAATCCCAATCAGAGTCCCAATGACATTCTTCACGGACATAGAACAAAGAATCCAAAATTTATATGGAACAACAAAAGACTATGAATAGCCAAAGCAATCCTGTGAAAAAAGAACAAAGCTGGAGGCATCACAATCCCTGACTTCAAAATATACAACAAAGCTATAGTAATCAGAACAGCATGGTACTGGCACAAAAACAGGCACACAGATCAATGGAACAGAATGGAAAGCCCAGAAAGGAAACCACACATCTATGGAGAGCTAATCTTTGACAAAGGAATCAAGAACATACAATGGAGAAGAAAACTCTCTTCAATAAATGGTGTTGGGAAAACTGGATAGCCACATGTAAAAGAAGGAACGTAGACCATTAACTTACACCATATACAAAAAGTAACTCAAAATAGATTACAGACTTGAATGTAAGACCTAAAACCATAAAACTCCTAGAAGAAAATATAAGTAGTACATTCTTTGACATCGGTCTTAGTAGCATCTTTTCAAATACCGTGTCTACTCAGACATGGAAAACAAAAGAAAAAACAAACAAATGGGACTACATCAGGCTAAAAAGCTTCTGCAAGGCAAAGGAAACCATGAACAAAATGAAAAGACAACCCACCAACTGGGAGAAAATATCTACAAATCATATATCCAACAAGGAGTTATTCTCCATAATATATATAAAGAACTCACACAACTGAACAACAACAACAAAAACAACCCAATCAAAAAATGGGCAGAGGATATGAACACACATTTTTCCCAAGAAGATATATAGATGGCCAATAGGCACATGCACAGATGTTCAACATCACTAATTATTAGGGAAATGCAAATCAAAACTATAATGAGATATCACCTTACACCTGTCAGAATGGCTGTAATTAACAAGACAAAAAACAGCTGTTGGAGAGGATGTGGAGAAAAGAGAATGCTCATACACTGCTGGTGGGAATGCAAACTGGCGCAGCCACTATGGAAACAGTATGGAGAGTTCTCAAAAAACTAAAAATAGAAATACCATATGATCCAGCTATCCCACTACTGGGTATTTATCCAAAGAATTTGAAATCAACAATTCAAAGAGATTTATGCACCCCTATGTTCGTTACAGCATTATTCACAGTAGCCAAGATGTGGAAGCAACCCAAGTGCCCTTCTACAGATGAATGGATAAAGAAGATGTGGTATATATATATATATATATATATATATACAATGGAATACTACTCAGCCATAAAAAAGACAAAATTGTCCCATTTGCAGCAACATGGATGGACCTTGAGGGTCTGATGTTAAGTGAAATAAGCAAGACAGGGAAAGACAAATACGGTATGATTTCACTGATATGTGCAAGATAAACAAACACATGGATAAAGAGAACAGATTAGTGGTTACCAGAGGGGAAAGGGCTTGGGGGTGAGCAAGAGAGGTAAAGGGCCACATATGTATGGTAACAGGTAAAAATTAGACTTTGGTGATGAGCACAATGCAGTCTATACAGAAATTAATAAACAATAATGTACACCTGAAATTATGTGATGTTATAAAGCCTTATGACCTCAATAAAATAATTGAAAATAAAGAAACAAAAAATACCTTACTTATGAAAAATTTTCAAAACACATGCCTTGTCAACACATTGATTGGACCCTCTCTGGACCCTGGAAGGGGCCCATGCAAGTAAGGGACCTTGCAGCTTAAGCTTCCTTACATTCATGATAAATGTGATGCTGACCATGAATATGGGAGAAAGGCAATAAAAAGGGGCCAGAGGCAGGGAAGCAGTCTGATTGGAGACTCTCAGAAAGCCCCCAAGGGAAATACACTCAGGAGACCAACTCTGACAATCCCTCCAACAAAGATGGGATCCCATCATGTGGCTTTAGTGTCTGCCTGATTTAAAGATTACATCCACTGCTTTTTCTTGAAACAAACAGAACTCCCATTACATATCAAAATAAATCCCCAAATAGATGATTTTAAAAGTTAAAACAGGGCCCTGCCCCATGACGTAGTGTTTAAGTCCAGTGTGCTCTGCTTTGGTGGCCCAGGTTCACAGGTTCGGATCCTGGGTGTGGACCTACACCATTTCTCAAGCCATGCTGTGGTGGCACCCCACATACAAAATAGAGGAAAATGGGTACAGATGTGAGCTCAGGGATAATCTTCCTCAGCAAAAAAAGAGGAAATTTGGCAACAAATGTTAGCTCCGAGTGAATCTTCCTCACCAAAAGCAAAAAAAAGTTTAAAACATTATTTTTTTAAACTCACAGTTCAAAATTGTAGTTTAAAAAGATCATTGAAAACTTGTAAAACAAAATAATGAAAGAAATTACACAGGAAAAGTTGATGAATGTCATTATACATAAATCTAAAAATTCCATATATCAAAGTAAAACTGCAACTTAAAATTTTAATAACTTGTCACAATTATTAGACATGGCTTCATATCTTAATATATAGAGAACAGATAGAAACTTTTAAGAAAGACATTAAATAACTAAATAAAGATGGGCAAAAATGAAGACAATTCACAAAAGAAGAAATAAAATGACAAACATATGTAAACTAAATTAACAATAAAAATGTAGTTTTTGAAGGTCTATAAAACTGAGGAAGTTTAAACAAAGAAAACCTATAAAGACTTAATGCTAAGAACAAGGTTGTGGGTGTAACAGGCACTCGCTGTACAGCAGTGCTGACTGGAATATAAATCAGTAAAACCTTACGTGGGGGAAAAAAGACAATAAAATTCATTTGTCTATAACCTGAGAGTTCGTTCCTACAAAATGTCATTATCAAATGTTAAATTTAAAAAACAACTGTTTCATTGGAAAAAAGAGGATTGGGCCTGGAGAATTTCAATAACAAAGTACTTTTGCTATAGGAATATTGGTGACAATATTTTCTTAAGGCTATATCTGAATATCTATAAATTATAAACACCAGAGGACATCAGCATATAATTATGTCAAATTTCTGCTTAAGAGTATATAAAGGCCTTTCTTTTCCACAAGCAAACTCATTTTGTTACCACAAGCACTGTTGTGATAAACATTACAATCTCCTCAGGACTTCTTCATTTTCATCTCTTTATCATCCATTGTCATGGGTAACAAAGCACAAAGATGTCTAAACAAAGTAGCCCTGTGGCTGTAACTGCAGTTTTTCCATCTGGCAGAGAAAGTTGCTGATGTCGGCTACCCGGTGCCAGAATGACTGGCAGAATGTAAAGGGCTCCCTAACCATGCAGTCCTGCTCTGAGAAAAAAGGCCCAAGGGTCTTAGAAAGGTTCTTCTATACTGACCAATCTTTCCCCTTCAAGAATCAGTCCCAAAGAAGTAGCCAGAATCGGAACAAAAATTAATTATTCAAGCTTTATTTTTTCATTTCGGAAAAATCAGAAACATTAATGTCGAAATTCTGAAAACTGCTAAGTAAATTTGAACAGTGCTATCATAATATATAGGTCAGCTTTCTCTGGCTCACTTTCTAATGGCTCTGAGTTGGTCTCTGCCTTCTCAGGCCTTGTCCTTAGATTCTCTTGCCTCTGAAAGCTGACAGTTACTGAGCAGTTCCATTTGTGCTGAGGAGAATGAACACTGACTCCTTGATCCCCGGGGAGCAGGTGCAGGTACAGGTCTACACATCCTCACCTTTCTCTGCAAGGTATCTGGAGGATAGATCTGGGGACACCCATCAAAGCACAGACGGATCTAGAAAGGCTGTGTGTGTGTGTGTGTGTACACGGGAGCACCTGGCAAAGCCTAGAAACCTGAGGGCGGCAGGGTGGGGAAGGGGGGCGTGCATCCACGTGCTCTCTTCCACGGTGCAGGTCTGTGAACAACAGATGCACCAGGGACACACTCTTCTTCCTTCGTTGGGATCTAGACCGTATTGTTTCTGAGAATATCTGAGTTGTGCAAATCTTGCTCAGCAATTACCTGCACTTGGCACTGGTGTATGGCAATCTCAAAGGGATGAAATTTAAGAGAATGAAACCTTACTTTTCACTGTTTGGTTAGATTTAAAATGTCACAATCCAACCCTGAGGAAGGCCCCCAGAAGCCTGATCTTGGCTGAGCGACTGAGACTTTAGGAGATATTCTGCTGGAGATGATGTGCGGGAGGGATCATCCGAAGGGACCAGAGGACATGGAAAGGGAGTTCTCCAAAACACAGAAGTAAAGATTCGCCTCGGGCAGGTCTGAAGGGAGACGCTCTTCTCAGAACAGGGAGATCTAAGGAAAGGGGTTGAAACTAGGAACTGGATGGAGGGTGCCCGTCATGGCAATCTCTGGAAAAGTTTAATTCTTTTATCCTTTTTCATTAGGACATGATGAGACTGTCATGAGAAACTTCCCATTTTCATCCCTTTGCACCCTCTTCAGTCAACACACTTCAGGAAAGTTTGGTACAATGTATTATGAGGTACAACAGTAGGTGCTGCCTGCTCCAGCGACACCTTCTGTGGAGGTCTGTGTTGAGGAGGGCACTGACGCAGAGGCAGGAGAGAGGATGCTCTTTCCCAAATATACTGGAGGAAGGGGAACCTTGAATGGCTGACAGCTGCCGTTGGGGTTACACATGCAGTAGTTCATATAATCTTCATAAGAACTTTTACAACGTACTTGTTTTTGACCCCCTACTCCACAAATGAGGAAACTGGGGCATAGAGAACTAATGTAGCTTGGGTAACTTGGCTTAGGGCTCACTGCTAGGAAGTGGGTGAGACCTTAAGAACAGGTCTGTCATTCCAGAATCTGTGTTCTCAGTGGCTGCACCAGAGCTTCTCAATCCAGCATGCAAAGGCACTGCTGAGAATGATAGAGATGTGCAGAGCTGCTGAGGTCCTCAGAGAAGGCAGAGGGTCCACCTCCACCCCAGCCACCTCTGCTGTAGGGAGCCTCTTGTCTTTTCCTCAGTGTACCTACAAACACGATGGTACCTACTCATGTCAAACGGGAAAGGTTGAGAAGCTCTGCACTAGGGGCTCCTGCTTTCCATCTCTGGATGCTAGTACCCACTCCACCCTGGCCAGGATTTCATATAGATCTTTGTAGATGGACTGGAAGGAGCCTTACCTTTTCTGACCCTTGGAGTCTCTGGTCCTAGAGAGTCGCGGCCCTGCGGTTGCCCGGAGGCCACCTCGTCGAAACTCTGCCATCCCGGGTGCATCAGTGTTGAAATTTCCTGACTGAGTTCTTCGGATTCTGTGTGGAGAGGCATCCATGGAGACTGTCAGGGGACAGTCTGCAAGCACGAAGTCACTGCACCCCCTCCTACACAGGGCTACGCAAGACAGACCTAGAACTCTTGATGGCTCTGCCTCCTAGTGCCTCCCCAGAGGTCAAGGATCATGACCTGAGACAAGCTCCTTGGCCAGATCCAAGCCTCAGAGGCCAGATCCTGCCTCTAGGATTTTGCCTACTCCCCATGGGCATCAAGGTTAAGGCTGATGCCTGGTAGGAGGCCCCAGTCTTCAAAGATTTCTCAAGACACAGACTGACCCCTAAGAAGGAAGAACTTGGTCTCATCCATGTGTCTGTCCTAAAGCACATGTGGTGTAAGCTGCAGAGAATGTGTTCAGGGTCTGAGGGATGGGTGGGATGGATGCCTGGAATGAATGACATGTAAGGCAAGAGGCTATATTTAATAGATGCCTTTCATAGTTCTCCTTCTCTGGGCCCTAAAAAATAACTTGAATTCTTCTCTCTAAACATGACAACTTTGTTTTCACTGCTGTCCCAACATTTAATTGAACAAGGGTTTACGCAGACTCTTTGGCCAGTCAAGAAGAAGAGTAATTCCCAGGAATATAATTATGATCATCACCACCAACTTACTTTCCCCAGAATTTCTTGATGCCTTTGGGACTCCGTTTACCATCTGGTGTCAGGGGAGACTGGGGGCCCGACTCAGTACCAGATGACGTGGATGAGAGGTCATTGGCCATGGCAGTGTCGTCCCAACCACTTTCTGTGTCTCCTGAGATTGAAAGAATGTAATGATGTGTGAATGAGAGGAAGGGACACACCCTCTAGAAACCTTCTCCCCGAAGCCTAGGCCATCTTCCAGGGAGAGTTGGGAGGAGTCTGCCCAGCTCTGCCTTTAGGGCAGAACTTTACACCAAGACCTCAGTAGAGGCTCATGCACTGTCCAGGTTCTGGCTCTGAGGAATCAGTGAGCTTAAGGTTTCAAATCTTGGTGAGCTAATGTTTTCGAATTCTAAGGGTTTTGGGTCCCAGTACTGGTAGGTAACTCCAACAAGGAGCTTGCTCTCTTTTCCCCAGGGGAGATGCGGACATGCAGGCAGGAGGGGGACCTGCTGACTGTTCGGGAGGGGAGGGTGTCAGGGTAGGGAAGCAGGGGCTTTCTCACTCTCCACCTCACCTGGAAGGGTACAGTACCTAATACAGGGGCACTGACACTCCGGCCGCGATCTCCAGCCAACCAAGAAGCAGAGAAGCCACATGAAGAAGCAAGAGAGGCCAAAGTCCAGCCCACCAGAGTTATAGGGAAGCAAAGAAATAAACAAAAGAGTCATCGAGCAAGAGAGAAAAACTCAAACAGAAAGAAAAAAAAATCCCACGAGGAAGGATAGAGGGAAAGGTGACTGAGCTCGGCCCACAGGGTCAGCGCAGTGAGGAGGCCTCATGTGAGGGGACCAAATGCTCCTGGTGCCACTTCCTGGCAGGCTGAGGGATCCACATGCAGGGAGAGGGAGGGAGAGTAGCAGGGACTGAATATACTGGGCCACACGCAGCTCTTGTGCGGGTGCTGGGCTCACTTAGATCAGACTAGAATAGTCTGAAGCTGCTGCAAGTGCATAGTCTGAGTGTCACGAGGACATTCTCCATACTCATCCAAGGGCTTATCTGGAGTTCCTGCAGCCAAAGGCAGAACTGGCCAAGGGAAGAAGCCAACACCTGGGCTGGGACAGGGAAGAGCCACGGATGAGAAGTCAGGGGTAGGAAGAGCTTTGCCTGGACCAGAACATTCCTTCCTGGGCCACACTGGTCTGCTGCTGTTCAGAAAAGATAGCCTATGATACATGAAAAGCAGCAAAACCCTCCATGGTTTCAGGTCCTAAACACCAAAAGGATCCCTGTGGACTGACATCCTTGCCCACTGGCCACTGCCTCCATTTCTCTAAGGAAATGCTCTCCCTTGGAAGAGTGCATAATATCATCCTATTGGTAATAGGGAGGCTGCAGAGAGGAAGGCAGAGACAGGAGAGAGAGGATCAGGACAACAGAGGAAGGAAGAGTGAGGGACAGGAAGCAGGGAACAGGGTGTCTAAAGAGGAGGGAAAAGAGGAATGATGGGAAGGCAGGAAGGGGTCAAGAAAGGAGAAATTGAAAAAGAAGGAAAAATAGAGTGGACTACTTGCAGCTGGAAAAAAATGAGGGTGGGCACACACCCTAGTTTTCTGGGGCTCTAAAGCGTTTACTGAAGGAAACAGAGCACCAGTCAGTGAGCCATCATCTCTGAAAGGGGGACCTCCCTGAGGGACGACTTGTCCCATCTACCCCACCCCCACCATTCTCCAATTGTGGGCTCAGTGGTGGGCACAGGGATCTTGTGCAACAATCGGAAATGCTAAGGCTGCTGCTCCGGGGCTGCCAGCCCAGGGGCCTGGACACTCACTCAGCTTCGGCAGGCTGCTCCCTGCCGGGTCAGGCTGGGAGGCAGTAGAAGTAGATTTGGCAGCCTCTCCATTGGGCGTGGCTCCTGAAAGCTTCCCAGGTAATGTGGGGTATTTTTGCTCTACCAGGAAAGGACTGTCCTATGGGAAGAGGAGAGAGAGAGATGCTGAATTAGCCGTCAGTCTCAGACCCATCCTAGTTAGGAAATCTTTGGATGCAGGAAGCACTCCCTGTTCTCCAAGAGCCATTTTTCACTCAGGCCGACTCAAAGACCCCTCAAAGATCATTTAGTCTAGGACAGGAAAGGGGACCAGAGTTCCGAGAAAGGAAGAAACTTCCCCAAGGCCACACGGTGAGATAGGGACAGAGTCAAGCCTAAATCCAGAGCTGCCTGCAACTAGCTCTAAGCAGGAAGTGAGGCATCTTGCAAAGGAAGACACTGCCATTTAGCCTGCTGCTCAGAAGCCCAATGAACTGACAGCCATGAACTACCCTTTGAGTTCTTTGAATATATAAATCAGAATTCTAATCAAACTATACCTATTGCTTCATTACATATTTATATTATATAATATTACACATTATATATTAATTTTATTTATGGATTATGATAATAGTTATTTTGAAAAACATCAGGTTAAGGCAAATTCAGAAGATATGCGCACTCTTGGGGAGATGACAACAGGAAACAGGCCAGAGAGCTACATGCTCACACAGAGGTCCCTTAGGAACTTGGGATCAGAGTTTGCAGTGCAAGGGGCCCTGTGCTCAGACCCTGGACGTGAAAGGGTCCCAAAGAAAGAAGTCCATGTAAAGGGGAAGAGGAACTGCACTTACTCGGTCAAGAAGGATATAATGGCCCCTCAACCCCAGTGGAATGCATTTGAGTGAAAATAAGAGAGAAATTGAAGTAACATTACCGAGGGAATCAACTGTGGATCACTTGATTGGACCCAGAGGAAAAGTAACACGAAAGACAAAACCAATTTCAAAACTGACAAGTCAAAAAAGTCATAGGAGGTTTCAGTGACTGAGGTATCTTTTGAAGTCTCATTTAGTAAAGAGCCCAGTGCCCAATAAATTTCTGAATTCAGTTTGTTTATAAATGCCTGTCCTAGAAATTGTTTGAAATCCAACTCATTCGCTGAACACGGAGTACTAACCCCCTCTTAAGCTCAGAAAGGAGAGACATGGGAAAAGTAGACTAAATTCTCAAGGAATTCTGAAAAAACTGGCTAGTGAAGTAGAAATAATCAGATCCTTGAAAGATGGAGACTACACAGTTTTTAAGTTCATGATGACTCATGAGGTCAAGATTGGACCTGATCAGACATGTGGCTAAGAATGCCAAATGCTAGTCCATGCACCAGCTGCTTCATAATCACCTGGGACACTTACAAAAACCATATAAATTCCCAGGTTCCACCTGATCCTACAAATCAGCCCCCCTGGGAGTCTGTATTTTTATCAAGCATTTCAGATTACTCTGATGCACAGTCAGACCCAGGAATCACTGACTGTAGGGAAGGCAGCATTCAAAAAAGCTGCAGGACTGAAGGGCATGACTCCACATTCGATGTTATACAGGAAGTACGGCAGAGAGGAAGGGCTCTCAAAAACAGATTTCCGGTTGAGTCATCCCACATGCCCACCTAAGACAGGGCAGAGACCACCAAGGCCACCGAAGTGGGCTGCCCTGGAAGCTCGCTGAGGAGCTGAGATGTAAAGAGGGCAGTACCTAATCCAAGGATGGGCTTCAAAAGGTGGCCCAGACCTGTAAGAAAGACAGAACAGAAAAACAGAAGGAACTGAGGGCAACAGAAAGGGCTCTTCGCTCTGTTCAGCCCAGAAGAAAAGCTGGAAAGGAAGGACTCACTGCCGGAGAAGGTCGTGCAATGTCAGGACGTGACACAGAGGAATCAGAAATGCTTGGATCCAGGCCTGCTTCTGCTTTCCCAAGAAGAATAAGCCTGGTTATAGGGAAATGGAAACCCCAGCCAGAGAGCAGCATGTAACTGATGACCCAGCTGCCCTAACTTAGCACAGAGAGAGTCAGCACAACAGAGTAGGAACAGCACAGGCTGTGCATCAGACCGATTGAGGCAAAACTCTTTCTCTTTAGCCTCTCAGAACCTCTGTATTATTGTTTCTAAATAGGGAACAATAATTCCTGCCTCAGGCCTAACACACGAGGACAGCACATAAATAGAGGCACAAAAAATATCCTGTGCCCAGGGCCTGGAGTGACAGCAATGACTACAAGAGCAGTCCCCAGATGAAGGAAGGCACAGGTCAGACCCCATCTAGAATGTCACATTCAAGTGTGGTCCAGGGCACAAGTTAGAGGAGACATTGAGAAACCAGTGCTGATCCTAAGGACCCTGGATAGAAACTGTAAAGGCTTGTGATCTGTGCACATGAGAAGAGGATGTTTAACTCAGAGAGGGCCAGAGAAACTTAAATTCTAGAGCTGGGAGGAGCAGGGCAGACTGACTTATTGCATGGGCTCCCGAGGGAGAGCCAGGATCAGCAGATGTACATTTTAGGGAAGTCCAGAGACGTATCGAATAGACAGAGGTGGAAAAGAATACAGGGGGTATCTTACAATGGAACGAGCTCTCAGGCCCACAAAGCAAGGGCCGGACACCAACGTTAGGGACGCTGCAGAAAGATTCTTGCACCTGTGGCTGAGTGCACTCCCGTGTTTTTTAACCACAACACATCAGCACAGAAAGGATGAGAGCTGTCATATTCCTCTAATTGTATGCTGAGATCATAATATCCCCCTTCCCAGCAATCAGATCTACACTGCCTTGTTAAAGATGAATTTCTCTGAGCCTATAAAATGGAGGAGATAAGAATAAATCCTACCCCACAGATAATGGAGGTGAAAGCACATTACACAGCTGGGTGCACATGTGAAGAAAATGGGAGAAGAAGTTTTGTCTTTCCTCTTGCTGTCTTACCCCCTACAGTTAACGTATTTTAAAGGTACAAAAGCTGTAACTCATCAAATGAAAACACTCTAGCAAACAATGCAACCACAAATACGTGACAGGGACACGCAGGTAATATACCTTGGGTTCTACCACTGGGGAGAGTTGGTTCCCATCGACAGACTGTGGAATGGCAAGAAGGATGTCAATTATGTGGAGAGAAAGAGACCTGTGTTAGTCACAAACAACAACTCAGGACCCCCTGCCTGCTTAAATCTACAAGGCTCATCCCCTCCCTCCCCATCTTTATGCCAGGGAACCAATATCCATGAAGGAAACACAGCCCACATCATGGACGGATGCCCAGGGCAGCTGCCAGCAGTCTAATGGGGGGAGCAAGAGGCACGTGACGATGGGAGCAAAGACACTGAATGGGCCCGTGGCTCTGCCGGCTCCAGCCTTTATGGTGTTCCATTGTATCATGAGGGCTGGTGCACTGCTAGAGACCAGAGACTGTGCCGCAGGTCTCAGTGAAGGGGCTCTGTCAGGGCGGGACTCCTTGGTCTCCAACGACCTCGCTCAAGACCCTGCGACCCTCCCTCCAGCACGGGGGTATTGACTGCTCTTGTAGTCATTGCTGTCACTCCAGGCCATGGGCACAGGATATTTTTTGTGCCTCTATTTATGTGCTGTCTTCGTGTGTTAGGCCTGCGGCAGCCATTGATCAATGGCTACCCCCTATAAGTGGCGACAAAGCCCTCCTCATATCTTTCTAGACTCTCAAAAAAGCTTCCTCTCTCCATCCTGTAAATCATTCCATAACTCGCTCCTGTGATCATCTCCTGTATCCACATTACTTCCTCATTCAAAATCTCTGCAAGGCTTCCCAGTGCTCTGGGGATACAGGGCCGGTATTCAAGACCCTCTCAGGCTTGAACTGATTCCTGGCTCTGAACTTACCTCTTCCTGCTCCCCACCACTTCCCAAACCTGCCTGTGCCTGCCTCACCATCTTCTCTTGCCAGCTCCAGGCAGCATTTCCTGACTTGCCCTGCTCTGGGATGCCTTGGGCTGCACCTGACTGGTTTTCTCAAAATCTTCATGTAATTCCTGCCTCCCCATCAACTTTATAAAACCCTCTACAAAGTAGGGAGCAGGACCTCTCCTGTATATCCCAGCACTGCTGGGCACAAAGAAGTAACTCGGTAATCTTTACGGATAGACATGGGCTGACCTTATCCACAGATTCACTTCTCAGGTCTTCTAGACTACAAGAGAGTTTTTTCTGAGCCCTGGAAAAACACAAAAGAAAGTGAAGAAACAGTTACTAGAAAGGAGGTATATGGTATCTATCGTTCATGCAGAGTTTATTCCAAATGTTTAACCAGGAGTCTCTTAAGTGGGCTTAGGGTCAAGGTCAGGAAAAAAACCACACTCTCCTCATAACTGTTACACATGAGATGAGGCTTGCGCATCTTGGGGGAATAGTCTGGTCTGACAATGTGTTGGCGAGGGCATGAGAGCATCACTTAATTCCAAATCAGAAGTCCTTGGCATTCCTTGAAAATCTAGAATACACTCAATTCGAGCCTCAGTGGGAGCTGACTGTTGTGTGGTCGTAAAAGAAGACTCGCAGTCAAAAGAGAGGAAAGGTGCCAACACTGCCTTGTCTGTGAGCCTAAGAGTAATCCAGGGAGGAGGGAGCTGCGCCACCTCAGAGTGGAGACGAGCACATCAGCCTCCACAGCTCCAAAGCATCACCTGCGAGGATTCTCCAACCCTCTGCTCTGGCTCTGTACGCCCTGACTAATCTGCTCAGAGGGATTTACTTTCTCATGGGCTGTTTTGCAGAGAAGGGCACCAATTAGATAGAGAACAGGCAATATCACCAGTGGTCACAAGGGTTACCTTGCGATAAGTCTCCTTGGCAGTGATATTTCTCAGTTTATACGAATAAATCAGTATCTGGTAGTACATTAGTCTCTTGTGAGTCTGGTCAGTATGAGTTACTCAATGTTGACTTCCTCCTGAGTGAACGCGTAAACCAAATTTCTTATTCTACAAAATTAACTGGGCAAGTGTTCTCTTGTACACTGCCATACTTCTCTAGGGCTAAAGGCTCAGGGGAACAATGGCTCTCTGGAAAGTGGGGTTCTGAGAGTGTAGGAGCTCTAGAGACTCAGCACTATTCTGGGGAAGCTTCCATCATGCTTATGACCATCTTTTTCAGACACCCTGGCTGAAAGGCAGCCTGTTCCTGGCGGTGGAGCCTCCATATCTCCATTACAGGGGGCCTACCTTGGAAATGAGTTTGAAAATACTGACATAGGGAACTAGAAATAGGTTCATTTTAGAGGGAACCAGTGGCAGCCAAATGACTCCATAGGCCGGCCCATTATAAGTTCATTGCCGTGTGAAGCCTCCCCAACACAAATGGACCAACTTCCCTGTAGGAGAGATGACTCCCCTTAGATGGCCTGGATTGTCACAGGGCTAGAATCACCCTGAGACCAGGAAGCCTCCTTCCAGAGAGGCTGAGAGAAACAACAGACACACGGCACAGGATGCTCTCAGCTCCAAGGAGCCACTGGAGGGCACAGACACGTTGCAGCCACCTCTACTTTGAGGCTCCAACCTCTGGCTAGATCTCTTCTCAGTGACTATGACCCAGACCTTCAGCCTGGGTCCCTGGAAGGGACTCTGCGGCCAGGGAAGGTAGGCATGGTTCATGAGTGCTCCATGGTTTGGGCCCCACTGTGGTCACTGCTGGGGCCTGGAGTGATGCCCTGACAATGGAAGGGTGGGTGTGCGCAGGACATGGTGGCCATGCTCACCACACACGGCCAGTCCCTGCCATGTCAGGACCCCGAGAGGAGCCTGAGGGCACAGTGGCTCCAGGGAAATGCTCGGGCCTCCTACCTGGTTTCCAGTGATTTCTGCGGTAGTGGAGGTGGCCCCACTGTGGGAGAACTACATCTCGGAGGCATCTGCACCAGAAACAAAGGAGTCACTGTAGAAGACGGTTACTGTGTGGAGACCCCCCACATCCTTTCCCCTTCTTTGGACGATTCCTCTTGAGGAGTTACATTTCTGCCCCTGGGTACAGTCACGGTGGCTATGTCAATACAGGTGGTTTGCTCTTTCAAGATGCCAAGGAGGTGGGCATAGTGAACAACCTGGGCCAACCTGTCTCTCCTTCTTGGGCCTATGTTCACATCCTGGAAGTAGAGCCCTGAGACCGGAGTCCCTGGGGCTCTGGCCGCCCCTACCCTTTCTGAGCTTGGTTCTTCAGCTTGCCTTTCATTCAGTGAGCAACTGCACACACTTTCAAAAACCTTCTTTTTTAGCGTAGGTTAGCCAGAGTAGTTTGCAATGAGCAACACTGCGATTGACATAGTCACTCAACAAACAGGAGTAAAATCTACTGCCTGCCAGGTTCTGTGCTAGGTCTGGAGCAAGCACTTCCCACACCAGGGAGGCAGATAAATTAATTAGGATAAAAGATCAATGTAACATGTGCTATGGCACTGATACCTAGAACATAATATGGGGATACAGGGGAGAGAGAATACTTCTCATTGGTGGGAAGGTTAGGAAGGCTTCAGAGGGGAGAGCACTCGAGCTGAATCTTGAGGAATGAGAAGGGCTTGGCAAAAAGGCAAGAAAGGCAAGAGCATTACAGGCGGAGTGAACACGAGCTAATGGTGGTATATAAGGACACAGTCTGGTGTCTTCAGCGCTGCACTAACTGCAAAGACCACCTCTTTTCTCTAGAGCCCAGTACCTTTTTGGGCCACTACAGGAAGAACCCTGGCATTATAATACAGTTGTTAAAAGCCTGGGCTTTTTGGTCAGATAGACCTGTGTTGAATTCCAGGTTCTGCTATCCACTTGCTACGTGACCAAGAGCAGATTACTTACCCTCTCTGAGCCTCAGCTTCACCACAATAAAATAAGGATCCCAATGGGGTGTCATGAGGTGTAAACGAAGTGAGCTATGAACAGTGCTCATCACAGCGCCCACGCAGAGGTACCGAGCGTCAGTTACTGCTATTTTATTATTGTGAGCAATCTGGAATGCTTGTTCTGATGTGATAACGGGGTCACTTGGTGACACTTTTTCTCTCCCCTTAATTAAAAAGGTTGAGCTGGACCACAAAGATCCTTTTCAGTTTGACCATTCTGGAGTTTCACAAACCTTTTAGATTCTGGGCTGAAGCCCCTTCTCCACGTTAGATCTGTATCTATGAGTTTATTTGCTATTAGTATCTAGCCTATGTCCAGAGAGATGCAAATAATAGGATCAAATTTTAAACAAGCAAAAGAGAAAGAAAATCTGTATGCTGGTTACAGCGGCTGGAGGGGATGTCTGAGAACTAGGCGTGGACCACTTCAAGAGCCGCAGTGCTCTCTCTAATTGAGGAAGACACACTCATTCATTCAGCAAATATTTGTTGAATTCTACTGGGAATCAGGCATTATTGCAGACCCTGCAGAAATAGTGGTAAAAAAACGAACACCACCTTTGGTCTGTGCTTACCTTCCAGAGAGGAAAGACAAAAAAAAAAAAATAAGCAACTGTATTAAAAAAGAAAATTCCTATCCTTGAAAGGCCAGTATCCACTATGCTGTCCTTGTCGACCAGATGACAGGCCCTTTCCACCTCAATTCTCTCCCCAAGGCCTCTGGGGCAACTCTATTGATTTAACTTTTCACCTGTCAAGATTTATACCTGACAGGTACCTGCGAGATTCTCCCTCAGCCTCAGCATAAGCTCCTAGGGCCTCCTGAAACCCCACAGCATGGATGGAAACAGCACCTCTGGCTTAAATAAGTCTTCAGGGCCTTTATTTGCAGTGTTCCACTTTCTGAAACTTCCTTCCAGTTCTTCCTCATTGATTGAGAGAGTTCTTTCTGAAGGCCCTGAAAGCATCAATGCAGAGGATGATCACCACCATATGATTTGTTTAGAAACCTGTAATTGTACCACAAAACCCTAACATTGTTTCCCAAAAAAACACAAAAGGGACATTAAGAGTGTAATTCGGAACATTTTTCAGGGCAGTGGAGCAGGGACTGCCTTAAGGGTCATCTCAAGGTGAAAGCTCATGTGGAACAGAGAGACGGTACCCCCTAGTATTCCTCTCCAACCTTCTCATTCCTTGGCCACAGGCAATCAGGCTCCAACTTGACCCAAAGGATTAGAGAAAACATTGCTGCAATGTGGGTGTGTGAGGCCAGAAGTGGCCCTGGGTGCCGACCAGTCAGTCATAACCCAGGCTGGGACTCCGCTTCTCCCCAAGATGAGGCAGAAACTCAGCCAGAAGCCAGAAATCAGAGATTGCTGAATACCCTCAAAGCAGCCCTCTCCCATGTAACATCTGCTTCCCGGAATCTGTGATGAGAGCCTAGGTCAATGGCCTGAACAAGGCAGGCAGCCTGGCATATGCCCCACCAGGCCCATAAGACTAACGCTGCATGCGTGTTGCATCCAGTCTGGGCAGCAGACATAAACACATACAGTTCTCCCTGCCCTGTGACTTCCTGTGGGGACCCAGGTACCCAGAGACTCCAAGAAGATCCCAAAGCACTTGGAACCTACTGGGGGAGCTTGTAGATTCTCTGGGAGGCAGACAAGATCTAATCCCCAATGAGGGTACTGAACTGATTTGCAATCCAGGTTTGACCACACTGACTGAATCTGAGGGCTTTCCTGGGAAGATACAGAGAAAATCTTCAAGGGTAGGGATTCCCAAGGGCTCAAGTTGAAGGCTTTATTTTCTTGGTGATCTGGATAGTCCCTGGGAGTTCTGAACTGCCTGCCATTTAAAATTTTTGGAAATCAACAGCTGCCAATTTGCCACTATCCAGAACAGTCTAACCAGCTCCATTCTCCAGCAGAGAATCTTCTCCAAACGAAGATGAAGAATCTTCTGGCAGGACTGCCCCTAGATTTAATACAGCAAATGGAATGAATGTCTTTGGGAGAAAATGGTAGGCTCCCCCTTGCTCTTACCTTGAGTTACCATCACAATCTCCTTCACCCTTCGGTACTGGTTTAACAGCCCTGTAAGTTCCTCTATCCGACGGTCCTGTCACAGTGCGAGAAGCATATGTCAACACCACCACTGCCACCTCAGGTGATTTCATTTTGGGGCCCAGGCTATGTTCTGGGCACAGTGAGAAGAAATGCTGTGTGGAACAATGGAGTGTTCCAAAAGGAAACACAGTGTCCAGGCCCCTTCCTGGAGCCTGGGTTCTCAGTGGTCTGCTTCCTAGGCAGCTGCAGGCAGCACTCTTGCATCTACCTGAAGGCTATCAGTCCAGCTCTCAGCCATAAAACAATCCCTGCTGGACGTTGCCTTCAAGGGGCTTACACATTTCCAGAAGGAGGAAACTCACTGTCTCCCTACGCTCCTGAGGTAGCCATTGAAATTTGCCTCCTGATCTGGGCGTTGCCCTCTGGAGCTACACTCATAAAAAGACTCAGATAAAGCTGTTGTACATATTGCAATATCCTCACCTGTTCCTTAGGAGTCTGAGGTTCCTTCTACAACAGAGGAAATTCCTAGAGGGGATTATTTCCTTTAGCAAAGGCCTAGGGACTTGGGAGGCCACACAGATTTTCACGTTAGACAAAGTTAGGTGTGAATCTTGGCCCTGTCATCTACTGTCACCCAACCTTGGGCAAAATTACTTAAGCACTTTGAGTCTCAGTTTCCCCAATTAAAATGCAGGGTTGTGATCCTCACAGTTGATATGAGGTGCTCTATAGTCACAGAGGCAGCTGTTTTATGATTATGCAGGAAGAATGTCAATTATGCAAAGAATATATGAAGACACAGTAAACTGAAACCCTGCATGCTGCCCAGTGTCCCTACGATGGGTCTATCACTAGATCGTGCACTTGGGAGATTGGTGGACTGTTCTTGAGTTTTTCCAGGAGTCTAAGCAGCAGCTATGACATTGGCAGTAACCACAGTGGTATTTTTTTCCTCACACCAGCACAGACGGGCACAGCCTTAATTTGCCTTTGGGAGATTCCATTTAGGCAAAGTTCCCAGGCATCAAAGCCAAGAACAAGTGGCTGAGCCAAGTCTCTGGTAGACAAAGGCTGTTCTTCTGACACATCCCTGAGCCACTGGCCTGATGGGCATGGCCCTGTCCAAAATATCAGAGACAAGCAGGGACCAAACAGAGCCAAGGATGTCGGCAGGGAAAGGACAGGGCTGCCCAATGACCGTCTTACCTTATCTTCATTGGCAACAAGCAAAGTTTCCATTCCCATTTTCAGACGTTGAATTTCTTGGTCTAAAAGAATTTAGGTGTAGAAAGAATCACTTACATAAATGCAGACAACTATCCCCACATGCTAAGATGTGAAGACTTTCCATGTGAATAAATTGACATGGTCTCCTTTATGTCTTTAAAGAACCCATGATGGTGTCTGACATAGAGTCAGTCTCATGAAATATTTGTTGGAATACCCAATGAAGGGACCTAATATTTTGCCTTCTCTTTATAGACATTTGTGGGAAAAATCAAAATGCCATTTGCTCAAAAGTGACACAGAAAAACCCCCAAATATTTCACAACCAACAGCTCACATGAAAACAAACATTCATCCTTTATAACTTGAGTAGGCATATACCTGGGCTGCTAACTAGTTTTAGGGAAAATCATAAAGTCCCATGGATTGTAGCAGAGGAGAATTTAAAATAAGGGGAAAAAAGTCTACAGCTGAACACAGACTGGAAAAGTGACTATGTAAAAGGGTTGGATGCTTGGCCTAATTTAGAGGTATAGTCAGAATTGACTAACAAATCTTTAGATGCATCTATAAATATATTAAAACAAGCCCTACGGTTAAGGAAAACAATCTTATTTCATCATAAACCTAAAGAACTTCCCTATGGGATGAGGGATCTGTGTCAGTCTGTGGTGAACAACACATGGCATTCTCTCACTTTAGACTCAACAAGGACTCTCTTGACTTCTTCCCAAACTAGTCTAGTGAGTCAGGTCAAAGGCCAATGCTGAAAGGAGCTGGAGGTCATTCTACCAAATATTTGTAGGTCTAGAAATTGGCACATAGTTAAGTTTTCCCAAAAGGACCTACACCCATCCCCAAATTGGGTATTGCAAAAAGAGAATAAGATGCCTCGATAAAAAAGTACAGGAGAAAAGGGAACAGAAGTATAGGCACCCCATTTCCTTTTCAGATGCTTGCCACATCCAACAAGAATAGGAAGAACAGATTTATAGGCTTTGTGTGAATAGTTGTAGGGATTCATTTTCAGAGGAAAGCAAGGATCAGCTCTGCAGCCCAGTTTGGGGTTAGGGGAAAGCCGTAAGCTCCAGATGAAGACTGGCAAACCTTGATGCTTTGGGCAAGACCCAACTGAGCAGCAAATGACAAAAAAAAAAAAAACCCAAACAAACAAAAAACAGCTCAAGAGATGTCTGATGATAGAATGGCATAGAGCCTGGAAGGCTTAGACTGTAAGGAAGCATGGGGTGCTGTGGGAAGTCTGCCTGGCCCAGAAGTCATGGCCTGGAGTGCTCTCTGGCACAGAGAGGCTAGAGTATCTTAGGGAGACCCAACTTCCACATTAGGCCCTGGAAGGTAGATGACACACTCAATGACCTAGAAAGACACTGAGAAAGGCTGAGCGATGGATGAGAATATTGGTCACTAATTTCCATCTCCAGCTTAAGCCATTGTTTCATGGCTATATGGTTTGCCATCTGAGTCAGGGATCCAAGCTAAGCAGTGCTGAAGCGAAGGCGAGACTCAGTAGTGGGGCCAACCCACAAGGCTACATAATCTCCCCCAGCTCTGCAGCCTGGTGGTAAGAGGAGAAGTTAGAAGGTGTGTCATCATTTTGTATACAAGGCAAATAGCTGTAAATATTAAATATGTGTTAAGAGTATTTGAGGATTTATCCTCTATTTTTAATCAGCAAGACTGGAACTCCTCAAGGACCATTCACTATTTTTTCATGTATTCAATAAATACTTCTTAGGAGCCTATCATGTGCCAAACACTGTGCTAGGCTCTGCGGATATGGTCTTAAACAAGACAGACACAGTTCCTGACCCAGAGTGAGGTCAGCAGTCTGTTCAAAGAGATCTCCCCAAATATAACACAGATAAATTATAAAAAGTGCTATGAAGGAAACAAAGAGTGCTCAGTTAGAGAAAAATAGGATTGGGGGCACCTACTTGAGGTAGGGTAGCCAGGAAAGGTCTTTCTGAGAGGTAACATTTAAGTTGAGATTCAAAGAATGAGAAATAACTGACTTGTTTCTGTAACCTTAGGGCCTTATACGAGAATCAGGCAGGGATCCATTAAATGACTGAATGAATTGCCACAGCCTCCCCTTTAGTGATGACACAAAAACAAATCCTTTCAATCAAGTGAAAGAGTAAAAACTCCAGAGGTGGCTGCACAGAGTTTCAATGATCAGACTGCATCTGAGAAAAGCCTTCGGAGCTGTCTTCTGGACAGGGCAGGGGTTCATGGCAATGATTCCGCAATAGAGCTGTGCTTTATGGGCCATTCACGCACACACATGCATGCATCCATTCACTTGGACACGTTCACATGCATACACATGTACATGCACATTAGCATGCCTACTCACACCGGCATACACATACTCAATCATAGACACACAGAAGAGAGGGCCCAGGGGCCACTACATTCTGTCACGGTGTCAAGCTAGGTACCTTTTTCTGCATGGTTGCTGTGGAGAGCTGCAGTCCGGGAGAGCTGGCTGTGCAGACGCTCAATTTCTGCATCCTTCAGGGCCACCTGCTCTTGAAGCTGGGCTACCTCAGCCTGGAAGAACAACAGAGGATCCCTACTAACAGACCATGATAAAGTGCTTCAAATCAGAGCCCAGGACCAATGAGTCCTAGGACATGTTAGGAAGTTAGCAGCAGAGGTGCCAGAGGTCAGCAGTCAGAGGTGCTCACTACCCTCTCCACAAGGTGGAGCTCTGCCGAATGAACTCACTCTTCCTGGCCAATCTGGACCTGCCCATGGCGCTGGCCATCCACCTGCTTTTTCTCCTGCATCCTCTTACTTGACCAGGCTATTTCCCTGCCCTGATCTCTGAAGCCCAAACACCACTGAGATCCGAGGAGCTGGAATTGTGTGCTCCTCACACAATGGGAGGGCTGCCCTTGATCCAAAGATGGATATTCTCTTTCTGGGCATGGTCTTCCTTCTCCCAAGATATTCCTGCAATGGCATGTGTGCACACTTGTAACAAGCGTCTGTATCTTTCATTTTTCCACCCCACACAGGAAACACAGTGGAAATCAAATCACCACCAATAAACAGAGTGAGCCAAGAGTCCCCTGCCTCAAACACTCTCCCACCCTTTATGCATAGTCACTGCCTCTGCCCAACCTCCAGGGACCTGTGAACCCTCACCCACATGTAATTACATGCAAACATTCAGATGGGTTGAGCATACATACTTTTATAAATAAAGCATGTAAATACAGCCACAGAAGTGCATACACACATTCATATATGTACACACATGGGGAGCTGCATTGGGTGGTTCCCACATCTCTACTAAGTACAACAGTTAAATTTCACACATAACAGGCATGGTTGTCCATCCCTTCCCATAGTCATTAGAAGATCAGAACTGTGGAGGTGCCATCCCAAAAGGCACACTGGCTTTGGGGTCAAACTTGGATTCTCTCATTTCCCAGTTGGGTGACCTTGGGAAAGTGAATTAACACTTCTGAGTCTTGGATCATGTATAAAATGGGAAAAATAGCATTTACCTCATGGCGCTGTAGTGAGGATTAAATAAGATAATGATCACAAACAACTTAGCCTAGTGTTTGCTAGGTAGTAAGTGCTCAATAAATGGTACTACTACTGCTGCTCTCATCTACTCCTTCTTCCCTTATAGATAATGAGCTAGTCCTCTGAGCAACAAAGCAGACTAAGAAAGGGGGTGAGAACTGACCCCCAGCCAGTCAACCCCTTCCCCGTGTGGTAGCCCAATCTTGTCCCTCCTTCATCTCTCAGGGTTATGCAACGGGCTTGTCCTTTCCCACTGAGGCCCGAGTTAATCTCTGAACAACTCCAAGTAAGCAAATGAGCACAGGCCCTGCTGTTGGCTCCTCCACCAAACAGGCCTTGCATTCAGTTTTAGGACACATTGACGGAGCACCCACTCTCCATCGGCCCCTGTGCTCACTGCTTTCTTGCATCAAACCTCAATCCTCATAGGAAACTATGGGAGGAAGCAACATCCCTGCATGTCACCGGGGAGAAAACAGGAGTGGTGCAGGACTCAAGTCCAAGTCACAGACCCTTTCAGTGCCCAGGCCAGGATGCAAACCCGCCTGCTCCAAAGCCAGGGCTCCACTCACCCTACCCCTTCTGCATCTGAGTTCAGAGCTCAGATGACAGCCACTCTTATAGGGCTTGGGCTCCCTGAGCCCACCTCGAGGGTTTCTGAATAAACTTTCCCTGACATCCCCCAAAATGGAACAGAAATGACCACGTAAAGAAAAAAAAGATGGCAAGGGGTGGGGTTTCCTTACTCCAAAGTTCCCTGTGAGCCACTGCCTCTCTGCCCTGGTTTCCACCCACAAAGGCAAGAGCGCCAAGCCCAGCTGTGCCAAATTGCTTGCTGAGACTCGTAGGCATGCAGCAGCTTTTCATAGCTCACTCTGGGCCTCAGTGCCCATGGGCTGACGATTAATGGCGTCAGTGGCTTCTGAGGTGCTTGGCCTTGGGACTCTCAATCCAAATGCCTTTCATTTCTACAAGGGCCAGACTATTCTTGGAAGATATTCTCTTAAACTTTCTTGCACCTTCCACACCCATTTCTCCCTTTCTTTGCAGACAGGGTGAGAGCTGGTCTCTGTTAGGAGCCTGGATGCCTGATGCTCATCCGCAGTGGATGCCAGTGATGCAGGCCTACGGAGGCGGAGCACAGAGCATGGCATGATGAGGTCTCTCTTCTCCCAGGCCTGCCTCTGGGTGAGGTCATCTATTTAAAATCCTACAGGCCAAGTGGCAAGGCCCAACCTTGTGTGTGCCAATTTCCACAGAACAGGCCAGAAATGACAGGTGTTCTGTTATCCTTAGAGTGGGAGCTGTCCCCATAGCTGGGAAGTCCACCACAGCCCAGAGGCTCTCTACCTGACCATGAGGGCAATGTGTGCAACTGCCAAGGCCACTGAGGCTAGGGCTGGGTGGCAAGAGATCTGAGACAAAGACATGGAGACTGGTGTCAGGCAGAGGTGGGCACTCTGGCTGCTGGGCCTCATTAAACCCAGGGACCACAACCCACTGTCGCTGCACCAGAAGATCAGCCACCTTTAGGGACCCAGAAGCTTTACACAGAAAACTAAAGAACTTTCAAACAGTACAGGTTTTTACTGCAGGGAATCAGGATGAGGTGGGGGAAAAAAATCATGAGTTTTAGAATGACACAGATCCAGATCTGAATCTCACCAGGGCCACTCTGAGCCTCAGTTTCCTTACCAGTAAAATGAGGATAATAAACCAATAAGCCTTGCTAGGTAGTTTTATGCATCAAATGGGAAGATGTGTGCAAAGGGGTTGATACACTCTGGCACATAGGAGGTGCTCCACACCTGGCGGTTATTAAATAACCCGCCATATCTCGAAGATCTACATGCCAAGGCAAAGAGCTTAGGTGATTTAAAAAGAAAAGAGTTGTTTGCTTTTATAGGAGAAGGTGTATCTTAAACTTCAGGGGTTTCACCAAGACAGGACTCGCTTGAGTGGAGCACTCTGATAGAAGGTTCTGAGCTATGTGAGGAAAACAGTGCTCCTAATGGTGACTGTGAAGCATAGAATGTATAAGGGTACAGGTAAACAAAAACGGGGCTGTGGATAAATGTGTTTGGATTGCCTACGATTGGTGCTGACTGGCTGTAAGACCTTGGGAAAGTTACTTAACTGCTCTGTGCTTCAGTTTCCTCATCTGTAAAATGGTTAAGAAAATTATTTTATATTTATGTATTATTATATAGATATAAACATCATGTTCAGAATTTTCTTTTAGTAGTGTGATTTAAAACTGTATATAAATTATCAACACTGGAAATTAAGAGAGAGAGAGGGAGTGAGAGAGACTGACACCACCCCCCCCCCCCCCCCCCCCCCGCCTCAATGAAATGCCTGGAAGGAAATATTAATAGTGGTAGCTCCTGGGTGGTATATGAGTGATTTTTATTCCTTTAATATTTTTATGGTTTAAAAATTCTCTATAATGAGTATTAACTTTTTATGATTATAAAAACAATAACTTGCAGAAAAAATAAAACTAAAAGTACAAACTAGAAGTTAATAAAACTCCAATAAGAAGTATTTTTAAAAAAAACTCTAGGAAGCGAAAATGAGGGGCTGGCCCCGTGGCTGAGCGGTTAAGTTCGTGCGCTCCGCTGCAGGCGGCCCGGTGTTTCGTTGGTTCGGATCCTGGGCGCGGACATGGCACTGCTCATCGAGCCACACTGAGGCAGCGTCCCACATGCCACAGCTAGAAGGACCCACAACAAAAAATATACAACTATGTACCGGGGAGCTTTGGGGAGAAAAAGGAAAAAATAAAATCTTTAAAAAAAAAAATTTTAAAAAAAATTAAAAAAAAAAACTCTAAGAAGCGAAAATGAAAATGCCTACAGGGGCCACCAGGTAGCACCCATGGGTGGCGCTGCAGAGACCTTAGTGAAATGGCAGGTGTGCACCCCACCCAGAGGCAGCCCTGCCCAGGCTCCCTCAAGCTGAAATGCTGCTCCAGGATTGTTAGAGCTTCCTTCCCCACCCTACTTCCCCCGACCCCACCCCACCCCCCAGGGCAGCCTAACTCTATTTTAATGTGAAATTCTCTAAAGCTTAAGTGACAGCTAATTTGACACTTTTAAATACAATGTTCTGGCCAAAACAATAAATGTGTGGGCTGAATCATCTCATCTATTAGAGGAAATGAAGAAAGAAACAAAGGAGGGAGGGAAGATATTTATTGCACAAAAGAATTTATCGCTGGCATCCTTTAAATAGCAAGCTCCCCAGTTCCACAGAAAACATGATTTGGTTAAAAAATATTCAAAATATATATCATTTTTTAGAAATACATTCATTGCTAAAAATAAAGCATGCGTATTTTTAAAAATGGATTATTAGAGGGACTGCTAAATGTAAAGTGATGCAGCCAATATAACACTGGCATTCTTCTGCCTTAGGACTCAGCACTCACTCACAGAGCCCCTTCTTGGCCCAACATGGGCCTGGTGGTGCCATGGGACACAGCAAGAGGAAAGACACTCGGTTACTTCAGCAGCACATAATCTCACGGGCTTTCCCCATGAGAAGAGCCCTCCTGGATCAAATCTGTCTGCTGCACCATCTGCCCACTGTTGCGAGTGCACGCAGTAGGGTCAATTTGCAATTCTCAAGCTTAGGCTACTGCAAACCCAGAGCTTGATCACAGACTCTCCCCAACGGACATCAACACCGCTCCGTAAACAACAGAACAGATTTTTACCTTAGTGGCCTTCAGCTTCCACTCATACTGATTCCGTTCATTTTCCAACTCTTCCACCTTGATTTTGAGGTGCCTGAGCTCTTGCAGTAACTCCTACAGGGATGAGAGAGAAAAACGAAGTTCTGATGGTTAAAGAGCAGCACATTCCCTGGATCTACAGCCCTGGTTAAGCTCATGCAGCACAGAAGATGCCAGAGGCGGGAGCAACCACATCACGCTCCACAATGCAGCACAAATCTTGAAACATGGTTCTCATTTCAGGAAAAGCTGTGTGGCCGTTAAAAAACAAAGCCAGGGAGTTTCAGACATAAGAAAGAGAAAACTTTTTCTTATTTTTAGAACCTGTTCTGCCCGCCCATCTCTGACATCTGCCTCCTCTGCAGGGTGTGCCCAAATCATGCACATATGTGTAGGGGGCAGGACAGACAAGACTTGGGATCTAGAGGAACAGAGATGCTGAAAGGAGGCAGTTTCTTACAAAGCAGCAGAAGAGGCTAGTTGGGAGCATCTCTCTGTGCTGGGGGTCAAGGAACCTAAAGAGGGTCCATGATCCTGGAAAGCTTCACAGAGGAAGTGACAGCCAGCAGGAAAGAAAGAAAACAGGAAGGGAAGAAATGCCAAGTATCAAATACAGAGGCCAGTCTGGGAGTTCCATTCAGGGGAGGGGGTTGGTTTGAAGTAAGGAGGGAGGGAGCAGGCATCCAGGGAGATGGCAGAGGCAGGGGCCAAAGGGAATAGGCTGTCGGGCTGGATCAGAGGATGAATGGCATGTGGTGGGATATGCGGCTGGGAGGAAGAGGGGCCCTACTGAAAAGGCTTTTAGAGGAGAACATCAGGAGTTCTGCTGCCATTCTTTGGACGGTAGGGAGCACTGAAGGTTGCTGAGTTGGGAAGTGATATTTAAACAACTTGCCCAGGGTGGAGCTGGAATTCAGGCCCATTTCTTCTGACTCCAGGGCCCCTGCTTTCTAAACCACCCCTTCAGTAAAGACAAAACCACTAAGCACCCTTGTCCCAAACCAAGATTCCTTTAATGGACAATTGGTCTTGTTAACTGGTTCCTACCAGAAAAGAATTAGCATAAAAGTGATTACTTCCATAGACTTTCTGAACTCTAGACTCATATAACAAACTCCCTACTTAAGATCTCCACGTGGATGGCACATAGGCATCTCACAACTGTCATGGCCAGTGCAACTCTTAATTCCCCTTCTTAGACATCCCTGTTCCACTAAGTGGCATCTCCATCCGCCTCATCACCTGTGCCAGAAACCTGGGATCCACCGCTGACATCTCCTTCTCTTTCCCCTACATACACAATTCATCCCCAAGCCTTGTTAATTCTACCTCCAAGGAAATAACTTGAATCTCCATTTCTCTCCAACTCTACCACCACTTCTCTGATCTAGCAGTTAGTGTTGATAGCCTGGATGGTCTCTTCATTGGATGCTCCTTTATCGTCTTGCCCTTTTTGAATCCACTGACAACCACTGCATCCAGGGGACAATACAATTAAAACACATCTGATCCCAGCACTTCCCTGCTCCTCAAAGCTCATAAACTTGAACTCAGGACCAACACAGCCTGGGCTGACTCAGGCCCTGCCTGCCTCTTTTTTTTTTTTTTTTGAGGAAGATTAGCCCTGAGCTAACTGCTGCCAATCCTCCTCTTTTTGCTGAGGAAGCCTGGCCCTGAGCTAACGTCCATGCCCATCTTCCTCTACTTTATATGTGGGATGCCTACCACAGCATGGCATGCCGAGCGGTGCCATGTCCGCACCCGGGATCCGAACTAGTGAACCCCGGGCCGCCGAGAAGCGGAACGTGCGCACTTAACCGCTAGGCCACCAGGCCGGCCCCAGTGCCTGCCTCTTGTATTACTCTCTCCCCCTGGTTATGCTCGAGCCACACCGCATACTTTTTAGGCCTTTACACTTGCCACTCCCTCTGTCTGGAACCATCTGCAGGTTTATTCCTGCCCATCCTTCAGGCCTCCCCTGAGCAAAGCTATCCCCACCTCCACACTCCACCAAGCTCCCCTGCTATACTCTCTCGTGGCATCCTGTGTATCTCCTACATCATTTGCAATTAAACGTTAACTAGTATGACTGCCAGTGGCTAGTTCTCCTCCTATATTGTAAATTCCATGAGGAGTTTTGCTAACTCCAAGTCCGTTTTGCTAACTTCTAGCTAGTAGGTCTGCATTATTTCTTGATGAATGCACACATGAAATTCAGGTCATCATTTAACATGCCTGGAGTCTTTGCATTCTGAGACAATCCACCAGGAAGTTACGTTGCTTACAACTGAATTTTGTAAGGTGATATATTAATATTTTCTTACAGCTGAGGTCAGTATTTGTTGATGCCCTTTTAAAAAAATGTCTTCTAGGGGCTGGCCCCGTGGCCGAGTAGTTAAGTTCGCTTGCTCTGCTGCAGGCGGCCCAGTGTTTCGTTGGTTCGAATCCTGGGTGCGGACATGGCACTGCTCATCAAACCACGCTGAGGCAGCATCCCACATGCCACAACTAGAAGGACCCACAACAAAGAATATAGAACTATGTACCGGGGAGCTTTGGGGAGAAAAAATAAAATCTTTAAAAAAAAAAAAATGTCTTCTAAGCTAAGGTTATTGCATCCAAGATCCGCAGCATTAGACTCTAAGGCCTGTTGTGACCTGCAGCAGATCCAAGATCACTTTCTGAGAACATTTCTGGCCCTGCCTAAGGGAGCGCCAGGTCTGCTGAGGGCAGGACCGGAAATGTGCAGGTTATTGCCCAAGGGGCTGCCACTATGGGGACACAGAGCCTGATGATCTCCAGGGTCTTGTGACCTCTTTGGCACGTTCTCCTCCTAAGCTGTTTGTTGTCCATCATCAGCTCTAAAAACTGGTGTAAATTTTCACTTTTAGCAGTCTTTCTAGGTTACCCCACTCAACATGGGGCACACTCCAGCACCCCCTCAGGAGTTTCCTATCCAAATCTACGCTTACATCTTGACTCTCACTTATTCCCCTTATCCTTTAACGTAGACAGAAATTTTCCCCACTGAGCCCCTCCCCTAATGCCTAAGTCTGGGTAGAGATCTTCAACATGTTCTATAGTTGAGTTTGGATCATGGTAACTTCCGACAGAACCAAGGCAGACCCTCTGCAGTGCTCATGGCTACCATGACATTGACCTTCCCTTGGGCTTCTAAGTCCTTTTTGATGGCGGGCCTTGGAGGCGCAGGCTCATGTCTGTGTAGCTACCATCACCAGGCCTCAACCAGGTCACACAGGACCCAGTCACACCAGTGTGAGGGGACAAGTCCAGAATCCTAGTCAGATATAGCCCACAAGGCCCAGAGGTCATGAAATCCCTCTAGTATGTTTATGTAGGGGAATTTTTCATGGAAATTCAGAAGATGACTTAATTGTCACAGCAAATGGAAACTTGTGTTCTATTCTCTCACCAGAAATAAACCTCTTTAAAAATAAATTTGAAAGAATTCTTTCATGATGCTATTTTTTTCTTTAAAAAAAAAATCACATGACATGAAACTTCATTTAATCTCCCAGCTCAGGGAGAAGAATCAGTGTCTGAATTGTACATAGGATGGGGAATTCTGAGGCTTCCTTTTGTATAAATGCCCATCACTCAGGGCACCTGACAACCTCACTCCCAGCCCAGAGTGAGATGAGAGCTGCCGCCTGTCCGAGTGTTGGCCTTATTTGCTCAGACTTGGCTCGTGAGGGTCAGAGAGCTCAGCTCACGTCCTGAGAGGGTGAGTCCCAAGCTGTGCCCAGAGGTAACAACAGATCCATGTTAAGCCACGGCACTCTGTTCTGGTTAGGAGAAACCCCAGCCCCTCCACCAGTTAAATGCCCCACACACATGCTCTGATATACTTAAGTGTGGCTCCTACAGGTGACCCCTCCCCACAGGCATTGTCCTGGCTGCAGGGCTGGGGCTCGGCCGCACCATCACCGGCCACCACCTCCTCAGGGTTGTCCCTACTGAGTAAGAAGCGCTCTTGAATCTGCCTGTGGATGTCCAGCTGCAGCCTACACATCTGCTCCTGCAGCTCACTGATCACATTCAGAACCGACTGTAGGAAGGAGAGAAAGGAGAAAAAAAGCATTCAGGGTCAGTCAGCTCTCCGACACAGAACTCCTTAGGAGAGTAGCATGGAGGGGAGGAAGTGTGCAGAGAATGAGCGACAGGTGGCACCCCACAGTCACTGTCCATGACCACCTGGTTTCTTCACAGGAAACAAAAGCCATGGCATTTTTCCTGAGGCCTGCCCCATCCATAGGCCTGTCTTGTAGTTTGAACAAACCCCCAGCAGCTCCTTTATGCCATCCTGGGGGATCGTTCCTCATGTCAATCTCTGAGGCATGGAGTCTAGCAATAGCAGAGATGGGTGCACAGATGGACACATCCCCTCTACACATACGCCCACGCTACACATGCCAACTCCACCCTAAACATGTCAACACCCATGCACAGGTGACATACACCACGCTCATGCATGCTAATATATCCCCAACCCCAAACTCTCCCTCACACCCTATAACAAACCTGACTCCTTCACTTCCCCCTCCAAACCTGACTTCTTTGTAGCCTCAAGAACATTTTGACCTTTTATGGCAACTTTGAAAAATAACTGCAACTCTTGGAATTCATACTTCCTCAATTCTGAGTTCCTTTCACTAGCAGCTCTACTGGGCTTTCCTTTGTCTACTCCATAGACACTTAGTGTCCCTCTGCAGAGACCCAATGGCTTTCACTGGTGAGTGAGGAGAGACACACAAATAACCACAACAAGGTGGAAGTGCTACAGCCAAGAATACCACAGTGCTCTCAGGGAGCAGTGAGTGACATTCTGCCTGGGTCAAGAGGAAGGGAGGGGGTGAGTCTAAGTGATGTCAAGTAGGCACATTCTAGACCCCCTGCCTGGGTGTGGGAATAAAGGAGATGAAGAGTCATGGGCCTGGGTAACAGGGTACATGATGGTGCTACTCATGGCAGCAAGGAACCTCAGAGGCTGGGGAAGACCATGGGCAGCCTGTGCGGCAGTGATATGACTTTAAGGGGGCAGTTGGCAATAGAGCAGAACAGAGCCATGGCTGGGTGGGGTGGCAGCCAATTAAACTCTTTAGCCCCTCCCTGCCCACCTTTACTGATACTCTAAGCCCTGCATCTGAGACTGAGAGGTCTGCCCACTGGTACCATGGGAACCACCCAGGCATGCTAGAAAGAGGTTTTCTACCCCCAATAGTGACAGTGCTGTCTAAAAGAAGAAAAGGTCCTACCCCATGTCTTGATGTTTTGTGAACCTCCTTTTCCAATGTAGAAGGGAAATTGAGAGTCTGCATGGCAGCTTGGGGCTAAAAGGGCACTGGGATAAGGCCCGCATGCCAGTCTGCTCTCCTTTCTGGTGACACCATTCAGAGTGGGATAGCCGCGATGCAGTCATTGCTGTCATTAGCAGGTCCCTGGCCTTTCAGCCACTCTCCCCTTGAGCTGGCTCACTTGAGTTAGCCCACAGACAGCCCCAGGTTGTCTTCCCCCAGGGTCATCTGCTAACAAGGTATTTCTCTACTGAGACCAGAGGATTGGTTTGAGAAATCAAGGTGATTCTTGTGAGCCTGAGTAAGTGCCCTGGACCTCAGATCTTCACCCAGCTGCACTGCTCCTGGTCCTGAACCCTGATGGGACACTGACCAATGGACTGGGACCATACCGGTCCTCTGGGTTCTCACCAGCAGTCCCAGTACAGACCCTGGGCTCTGACTTGGCCTTTGCTGTGTCCCTCTGGGTTGTGAATCCCTGGCTGGCTTAGCTCAGATGCTGACAAGGGTAAAGGGCTCCTGCCTGACTGGCCCCAGGCACTAGGAGTCACAGCCTAGCTCTATCTCTGCTGCTCCTGGACTTGGCCATCACTGGGGGATGCCACATGAGAAAAAGACCAACTACATTTAGTTTGTTCATGCTTTTTCTTCTGAGAAGACTCAAAGTCTTTTAGTGCTTTAATTGTTTAGCAAGTAGGTCCCTAGGAATACTGACGAGGACTGAGAAGCTGGAGAAGAAGGAATTAAAGAGGGAGGAGAGAGCTGGAATCAGCAGCCTCAGGTGGAGGGATCAGCTAAGCACAGAAGTGAAAGCAAATTGCGGTCCAGGTAGGTTTCTAGATGAGAAACAGGAAGTTGAGGGAGATCCTCCCTAATGGGCTTGATCTTCTATGTAAGGGAAGAGACAAGGTTGCCTGGGAAAATGACACACCAGTGAGGCAAAAGCAGGTACAGATTTAGAATAGTGACTGTGAGCCATGACTGATGGTAAGACATGAAAAGAGGAAAGTTAGGGGTGGAGAAAAGCAATATGAAGGGGAGGGGAGGATGCAGCCTAGGCTGGAAGTCAATTAGAACAAAGGTAATTTTTTTTTTTACATCTAACCTTCCAACCAAGAACCTGGGGCAAAAGGACGGTGGATTAATCAAGGATGGAGTCAAAAGCAATTCCTCAAGGTAACAACTGACCATCATCTCCCCAAAGAGGGAGACGGCCTGTTAGAGGCATCTAAGCTATAATGGGCGACAGCATGATACAGGGAAAAGCGCATAGGCTTCAGACTCGTCCAGCTGCTGGGTTTCATTCCAGTCCTTCAATTTTTCGTATGTGACTTTGGACAAATTATGAAACTTTTTCAAACTTGATTTTCAAATTAGTAGAATGAGGGTCTCACTACCTCACAGGGTTCTTGGGAGGATTAAATCAAGCGAGACTCAGGTAAAGCCCCTGGTGGGGTGCCTGGCACACAGGAGGCATCCCATAATGTGAGTTCACTTTCCTGTACTGCTTCTCCTTTTGCCATCAAGTGTTTGCTTCATAAGAAATAAAAGAAACTGGAAGAACCACAGAAAACATCTGAAGGTCACGCGGCACAGTTAAGGCCTATGTGACGTTGATCACTGACAACAAAAGCCCAGCCTCTCCGCACAGCCCTGGCATGCTCTTATTGGTTGCTCTTTTCCAGAATCTCTAGTCTCTCCAAGCCCACTGGCCCTGCCTGTCTTCAGGCCTGCTCTTCTCTTCTATATAAGTTTCTAGAACTTCACTGCCCTCTCCCTTCTTTGTTCCCTCCATCCTTAAACCTCTCAAATGAAGAGTCTAGATCTGCCATCCCTGATTTTCACCACCTCGTTCCCTGCCCTCGATCTCCAGGAAGAAAGCTCTGTCTCCACCACACGAGGGTACCATTCCTCCTCTGTGCCCCGCCCCTGGCCAAATCACAGGTAAGTTCTCTGTCTGCAAGCTGCTTGGCTGCTTCTGGAAGTGTTTCATTCCTCACCTTCAGCAATTTTGCACTACTCAGGTTCTTCTGATCGCTCTTTCACTCTTTCTGATCTCCTGTGTATCACTCCAGTCTGTGTAGGTTTCTATCCATTCCAATGTCAACTGATCCATATAGTTTTTCTTTGGCTTCCTGTTATCACAACGTCAAAGCCTTCTATATCAGCATCCAAATTAGGGACTAACTATGCTAAACAGGCAGGAGGGCTAAGAGCAGATTACTGCTGCCTTCTACAAAAAAATCTTCCTAGAGTTAGTCCTTAGGAACTATTCTTTATCATTTAGGTACCGATATACCTATTTTAGCATTCATCCTATATTCCTCCATCTTATCCACAAGACTATCCAAGCAACATTTTTACAATGCCTCACTAAAGTGCAGGTTTACCAGTCTACCATGACGAGATGTGTTCCTGGCCAAACCAATGAGGTCAACGTGATATAACTCACTCTTAATGGACATGGATCCCTACTTTGCCTTCCTGCTTCTCACAAACCATCACAGGGCTGACCCCAAACTCAACAGACTAAATATTATAGAATCCATCTTTCTTTCCCATTCTGGAAAAAAAAAAAAAAAAGAAGAAAATGGTTCACTTTCCAGTTTTCTAGCAACTCACTTGCTAGAATTTTCCTGATTCATTAAAATTCACTTACAGCAAGCAGTTTGGAGACTGCTGTCCTAACTTCTTTGCGCCTATCAGAGGCATCAGTGGAATTGAGCCCATTCTTTCTTTGATCTTCTTATTGAGAACGTAACTTTTTTAAAAAGTCTTTCTATTGTCCTTAGTGTGTCCTTTTGTTTGGGGTTTGCCCTTCCTGATGCTGTTCATGCAGGTGCATTTTTATTTGTTCTTTCTATCTTTTGTACAAGCCCCTTTGAAAACTAGTTTCTCTCAAGGTACCTCTAAGCTCTTCCTTTTTACTGGTATTATTCGTGAAACTGTACAGTCAGACATATTGTTAAGTATAGTTCAATATTCATGAGTCATCTTCTATTTTATTTCTGAACTTTCAAAGTCATGATTTACCAAAGTCTACAGTGCATGTCTATGAACTCTCCCCTCCCTCACTTTCATGAACTCTCAAACAACAATAACCACCCTCTTCAAGGGACCCATCACTTTTACTTCATAAACCAGTTTCTCCCTTTGCTTCAACATTAGAGCTACAGTGGCATTTTTCTCAGTTTCTTTCTCTACCCTCTCGCTAGAAGCTATAACAAGTGGGGAGTGGGGTGGGGGAGATTTTTAGGAGCTATCCAAATTGCTGCTCCCCTCTCTTGCTGCCCCTTGTCTGCCCCAGTCAATCTGGGGACCTGTATCAGGAGCTCATCTATTTTCCTCCTCTGCTCAGTGTGACTATGTGGTGCATCCCAACATTTCGGGGACACTCTCCTCTAATTCTCCCTATACATGTGGTGATGGTATTTTCCAGTCTGTCTATCCTCAGGCTCAGCATTTCAACTTACTTTTGTAATTCTTTTTCTCCAGGGCTAGCCCATCTCCCCTCTTAACAGGGCTGTTTCTCTTATGGGCAGAGCCTTTTGCAGCTGTGTTCCTTTCTTGGGTGCCACACCATGAAGTCCAGGTGACATTTATGAAGTTCTAATTGCTGTTCTGTGTTGTAATCTCAGCCTGCTTTGTTTATTACTCCTGTTTTGCCGACCTTCAAAGTTCTTTTTTGTGGTTCTTTGCTATGTGAAACTTCTGGGCATCTCCCATAGTCACAGTCTTTCCCACCCCACATACCTGTTAAAATTGTTCACAATTTTACTTAGTTCTTTCTCTCCCTCTTCCTTCATGCTCAGTTTGACACTGTCCTTGCACTCTTACACATTGCGGGTGAGACTATAATCTCTATATTCCATAGGACAATTTGGAAATATCTATCAAAATTTCAAGTGCATGTACCCTTGATCCATCAATTCCACTTCAATATCCTCACACATGTACAAGATTATTCAAGCAGCATTATTTGTAATAGTAAACACTTGGAAACAACTTAAATGCCCATCAAAAGAGGACTGGTTAAATAAGGGCATAGTCAGAGAGTGGAATAATACGCAGACATAAATACAAATGAGGAGGCTTTTTTAATGTAATTGGTATGAAACAAATTCCAAGACTACTAAGTTGAAAAAAAGAAAAGGTCTAGAATAGTGTGCATTTGTGCAAAAATGGGGGAAAGAATACTTATGTGTGTGTATGTGCGCACGCACGTGCATGTGTCTCCACATAAAATTTGCTTGTCCGTGCATAAGATACCTCTAGAAGGATACAAAAACTGATAACATTCGATTGCTGGCTGGGGGACAGGCGTGGAAGGAGACTCTGCTGTACACACCTTTTAGAACTCTTGATTTTTGAATTGTTGAAGTATACTTCCTATGCTAATAAAAATGAATAAATAAAATAAAATAAGAACACAAAATATAAAAACTCCCCTTGTCAGGCCAGCTCTCCTCTGAGCAAATACAATCTTTCCAGCCCTTGGTCTCTACTCCAAGTTTATCGTTCTGGTCGCCCCAGTTCAGAAATCAGAATCTCTCCCTTCCAATTCTTCCCTAACAATTGGAAGAAAGAAGGGATGATAACACTACCCGAGCTCTAAGACATTTTCTACCAGAAAATCCTAAAGATTCTTTCTGGTTCTCTTCATGTTTGTGTATTTCCCTGATCAATTAGGCTGATTTCACTTCCCAGCACATGCTGGATCGTTGCTCTCTCTTTACAGGCTGCTCTGGTGCTACGTGCGTGCGTGCAGAACCCTTTGGATCTCACAAAGGGATCCTGTCACAGGCTTTGCTGCATTCCCGGCGCTCAGGGAAGCCAGACTCCCTTCACCAAGGAAGAGCCCTCCTAGGGACACACCTTTGATATGGCACACCACTCAGAAGTTTTCCTTTGCCTCTGGATCTCTTTCTTTCATGTTCTATCCTCCTAATTCTGGTATTTACTTTCCATGTCAGTCACTCTTCTGCAGTCCTGCTTTTCAGTAGTAAACCTAAGTGAACCACTCTTGGGTCCCCTGAAATGACCCAGAACCACTGCAAAACGCTCACGAGAGAAAGGTAAATAGGAAATCCAGTATTCACCATATCTCATTTGGGTGCCACTAACTGACTCCTGAGCAAGGCTGGCTGTCAGGATTGTCTCTATTTGACAAGAAATCTGCACGTTAAAGTCCTCAGGTTTATAGACAACCATCCATAATCACTTCTACAACTTAGAACAAGCAGCAGGAGATTGGCTTAGCCTGAGATCAGAACCAGACAGAAAGAGCAGTCTGCATGCTCTTAACAGCATCCTTTTTTTATTGAAACATAAAATGGAATTTGAGGATAAAGCCTGAGCTACACGGAGGAAGTTTATTTCAGATTTGCCTACCTTAAAAAAAAACCAAAACAGGTCCTGCCTTTTCCAAACCACAAGGAATCAGGCCTCAGGCTAAACACATTCACTAGAAAAACCAGGGGCAGTGTAGAGGCAGCATTCCCTTTATCCATGGAGCTACAACCTCTAGTGACCTTAGCTAGCTAAATGTCTCCCTCAAAATAAACATCTCTGTGCACGTGACAAAAGTGCAGCTTAAGCAGCACTCTGCGTGGTTTTAAGCCTCTGCTGCTCCAGATAGTTACAAACGGTGGTGGAGGTTCTGGGCATACCAGCAAAGATTATGTTCAATTACAAGCATGAGAAATTTGTTTCAGGTCATGTGGCTGTTCACTGATTATCACAGGTTTGAACAGCCTAAAACATTCCTCTGCATGGAAACCTAATGTTTGTATTAGCAACTGGGAAGGGCTGTTATCTGGTAGGACTGAGGCTAGCAGCTCAGGGTCCATGTTGCCTCATGCATGAACAGCCTAATGGAAAACAAAAACCAAAAACTCAGATTGAAAAACAATCCTTCAGAAAAGACAGAAATAAAGCAAACAGCAAAATGACTGCTTTAGCTATACTTGGCCCAGAAGTGGGAGCTGTCCTTCCTTCTCATCTTTCCTAGAAAGAAACTGAGCTGCCCCAGCTTGGTACTAACGCTGCTCTCTTCCACAGATGGATTGACTTTCACACTCACACACCCCCATGTGTGGTCCATGCTCCCTATAGTGACTGATTCAGAACCAGGCACATGACCCAAATTGGCCCAATCAGACACAACCCTGGGGATTTTTCTGGAATCTTTGAGAAAGAGAACCTCTATCTCTCTGCAAGGGTTGCCAGGCTGGTAAAATCTAAAGCTAATGGCCATCTCTGTCACCAAAGGGGAGAACCTTCCTGAGAATAAGTCTAAAACAGAACCAAGTGATACACTGAGGCTGATTTCTAATGACATCGTGAGGTCACCTGGATCTAGTAATACTGGACTTTCAAAATCCTGGATTATTCAAGTTGTGTGATCTAATAACCCTCGCTCCTTTTTTCTTTTAATTTAAGTGGTTTTGTGTTGTCACTATCACTTTAAGCCTTCTCAGAGTTTACTGAATTCTGCCCACAAAGCCTTAATGTATGTTCACATGTAATCACACATCTTAAAACATTGGTAAAGTAACTCTAAACCTGGAGAAAATTCAATTGCTTCTTTCTCAACATTTAATAAGTAGAGTCTATTCAACTAACACTTCACACAGATAAGTTTTCAGTCTGCATGACCTTTGCTATATGCAAATAATGTATGTAAGTCTACATTTCCATTTCCAGCATGCTTAACAAGAAAGTATTACTATCTCCATTTTACAGAAGAAGAAACAGAGGTCTGGGAGGTTAAATTACTTGCCTAAGATCACAAAGCTACTGGGTAGCTGAGCTTGGATTACAGCCAGGAAATCTGATTCAAGAGCCTGAACTCTAAATAACTAGATGATATTGTCCTCTGTTTAATGGAGATACTTTCTTTTGGCAACGATACTTCTCACTAATGAACATGTTCTCAAAAGTAATGCAAGGCAGATGGCCTACACATTAAAAATGCCTCAATCACCAGTGTTTACCCAGTAAACACAGAAATATGATAGGTTTCAGTACACAACGTTAGCACTTAATAGAAAGAAACAATACCCATCTTTAGATTTTGAAGATGCCTAAATGGAGGAAGGGAATGAAGATAAACCAAGTACCTACTAAATGCAGATACTATGATAGGGACTTAACTTTTGAATTTTATTTGGACTCTACCACACAGTTACCCATTTTATAGAGAAAGAAATTGAAGTCCAAAGAGATTAAGTAGCTAACTTGTTGAAGTTCAAAGAGCTATTAAGCAGTTAAGTCAATAATTGAGCAAAGCTGTTTGTCACCCTAAAGCCTATCTTCTTTCCACATCTCACATGGCCAGGTGCGAATACAGGGACTTGTAGGTAGAGGCACACGGAAGGTGGCTATCTAAGGTTAAAGCAGGGAGTTCTCTCTCAAATAAGGGACCTCTGAGCCTAAAATTCATCCAAATATTTATCCAAAAAAGAAGTCTGGCATGCTCTAGACAGATAGAAGGGCATATGGAACCTGAAAACAAAAACGATATAGGAAAACATTCTCTTAGAGAAGGCCTGTGCATGGGCTCAACCATATGGCCTATCAGGAGAAAAGAAACACATCATCTAAGGGTTCCATCTGGGTCAACGAAATGCATATCAAAGAATGTCTCCAAACTCCTTGGATATAGTGACAGTGGCCTGTTGGGCAGCTGACTTCATCCAAGTACACCGTCCTTACCTTGGCTCTCACGGAAGACATCTTGTGTCCCTCCACATCTTGTCTGATGCTTCCCCCACTACTGCTTCTCTTTCTATCCTTGTCAGCAGCTTGAGGAAGGATAAAGCTTTAGAGCCAAAACTGGGTGGTTTGGGTATTGCTGAAATCTGCAGCCACAGCAAAACCTGATAACTTGGTATTAACAGATCATTGCGTCTCTACTACATGTTTCTGGCACCCAGCAGTTGCCAGGCTTAGCGTTGACCAGATGGCCCGCGTCCACATTAGGGGAGTGTCGCCTGGTCTGAGCTTAGGATAGTATGGGTCCCTGGAGAATTTGGTACATCACACTCACCTCTGCCTTTCTCTGCTTCTCCTCCTGCTCTCTCTGTTCCTTCTCCATGCCAACTAGCTTGAGCTTCAGCTCAGACACTTCAGTCATCAGATCAAGCTTCTGGGTCTCAAGAGATGTACGACTTAGCAGCTCCTGCAAGCAAAAAACAGATATCAAAGTGATAAACCTCCATGGCAACAAGGACAAGGCTAGCTCCAGCCACACAGCATAAGGCAATCTCTAAGTTGTGTGTTGGACAACACAGAGTTGAGATTGCTGCATATGAGCCACAAGTCTATTAGGGACAGGCCTGGGCTGATACTGGGTCACTCATGGGTAGCACAGCCCCTGCTACTATCCACTGTGCTCTGAGAGACAATGGGAGCTACATTTCTCAAAAAACACATTTGTCCATAGAAACCTTTATTCTTTATTTCCTAGCAGAGAAAAATGGAAGGGTCTACTCAAAGAGCTAAATTTCTCCATCTCTATTTTTAAGGCAAAGCAGCAGGTGCTCTCCACCAGAACAAACAAAAAAACAAGCTTATGTTAACAGCATATTATGTTAACATAACATAATATATATCTTATATTACATGTTATGTTAACAATATATTTTTCAAAACCAAAATTTCCATATCACCTCCTGGGCTCAATCAGTGCTCAGCCCAGTCTTCAACACATCCCAGTGTAAGACCTCACTGCAATGAACCCAGAAGGGAGCTGCAGCATATAGTAGATATGCAATGAGTATTTACTGAATGATTATATTAGAATTCTGTTTATGTGATATGGATCTTTCCCGGCCACTATGGGATGTAAGCAAGAAATTATTCTTTCCTTACTGTGAGGACAGACCAGGAGAGGTCATTAGTAGTCCTGCCACCACTTGAACAGTAGTAGACCACAACCTGCCATTAATATATACACTTAGACAAAAAATAAAGGTGAAAGGCAAAACACCTGCTCAGAGCTACCAGGAATTATGAAAGACCTCAGAAACCAGGAGCATTTCCCAAAGTCCAGGGGCAACGTTTCTCCATTGGCAAAAGGCAATGTTCCATGAGCTCCAAAATCCTGACACATGGTAGACACTGGATACACAGGTCCTAGCAAAGAGACTATAATATGGCAACTGGGAGAGTAATCAGGCAAATGAGCAGACAGAAAAGATACAATATCCTGCCATGGTCTGAACATTCTGTACCATCTTGGGCAACCCAACCCTAGCACAAGAGTGGTGATCTCAACATTCTGACCCAATAGCTGTGATTTCACATATTCTGAGCAGTCTTCAGATCATAAACCAAACCAAGTAGGACAGAGATTTTAACTTGGAATACATGATTCCCCAGGCCAAAGACCCTCAGTACCTCAGAAATCCAGGCCACACACCGTCCATCTGCTAATCTGAGGGGATGAGTATCTAGAAGTCACCAGTTCAGCAAAATGAGCTCACTGAGCACTGGGCTGAGGAGGACAGCTCTTCCTGGGCCAGGCAGACTTGAAGCTGGCATAAAGAGCAGAGGCAGCAGCATTGCCAGCCAGAACCGTGGGCTACTTGGTCACGAGGAGTCAGCCAGATAAGTGTGTCCAATATAATGGAGAGGGGAGGACATCAATTCACCGAGCGCCTCCTCAGTGCCAGACACTGTGGGGTATTTTACCTACATCCTGTCAATAAACCCACTCAGTGATTTGATAGGAAATAGTTCTTCTCGATTTTACAAATGAGGAAACAGACACAGAGATTAGCCTGTCTTGGCCACGGACACATGTCAGTCAACAGCAGAGTTAGTTTTCAAACCAAGCTTTGTTTGATTCCAAAACTCATTTCTGTCTAATGCATCACATTGTTTTCCAAACAGAGGAAGAAGTCCCAACTTTAAGGGTAATCAAAAATACACGCCAAGAAAAGCCAATGAACAAATACTCACTGGGCCCAGGAAATAGCCACTCAAATGATCAAGATTTTGTTGAGCACATACTATCTACTAGGGCCTGGTCCTAAGGCTATGCAGATTATAAAAGACCCTAAAAGGTTCTTCCTTGGGTGAAGAAGATAATTTCTGGGTCTTGAGTATCTTAAGATATAATCCCTGATACCACCCACTCATTCCCACCGCCTTCTTCCTCTTCCCCACCTTCCTCTCTGCCTCCACCACTTCATTTTATGTTTATCTCTCCATCCTTTCATCTACCTGCTTTGTTCCAAAAATGATCTGAGGAGGCAGTTTGCAAAATAGACAATTCAAGTTAAAAAACAAATCATAAAAACTAAAGCAGGTAGGAAAAGAAGTTGAAGCCAAAGTTCAGTTGGTATAAAACTCACACCCTAAAGTTCTATACACAGCTAGAGATAGACTACAATGTGTATGCGAGCTTCCCAGCCACCAGTGCAAAGGGAAAAAGGAGCAATTCTACAAATCAAGGTCCATGAGATAATAACAATTGCTTTGGAGTACTGAGAACTGAGAAGATATGCTTGCATGAGACTTCAATCATTTATTCAACAAATATGTTTTAAATATCTACCAGATGCCAAGGCCTAGGGATATGACAGTCAAAAACACAGCCCCTGTTGAGTGCCTGAGTATCTTAAGACAATATTCATGCAGTTTGTCTACAGACCAGCATTTAAGTCACTGCCTTCATGGGGTTCAAAAAAGCCTCAGAATCTATCCCTCCTGAAAGCTAAGAATCTACTCAACTTCCACTATTGCCAAAACCCCTCTAGCTGCTTTAACTGCTGGGCTATAATTGATCACACCATCTTGCAGCTGACCAGGATAATATTCTACTTGGTTGCACTAAAGTTCCAATAGCCATTCCAATTGGTCATGCCAGGGTTCCAGTTGGTTACACTAATATTCCAAGTGGACATTCCAGTTGGACACACCAAAGTTTTAAGCTTAATTTCATATAGTCCACCGATAACAAAACTTTTACGTACTTTCTCCTAGCTTATATCTATTAGCATGTGCCTTTCATTTCATTATCATTACCCCTCATCCTTCTCATTAATAAGTACTGTCCTACTCCCTGAACTCAAAACCAGCCATCAACAAGATTACCCCAGTCCAGTTCTACTTTCCCATCCCCAGGCCTGGCATGGCCTCCAGCCAGTATTATGTACTGTAACCTCTATCATATGTGTCCTAGTGGGATTTAACTACCCTACATTCTCAACTGCTCCTTCTACTTCCAGCATAAACTGAATTTTGACTTTTGTATGATACAACACATCCTTCTCAGTCATCTCAAGTGGAGATCACTCTGCTCCAACAACCCAACTTACTCCAACAACAACTTACTACAGAACACCTTTCTCCCTGTTTCAAGATTGCTTCCAGACCATTATTTGTCCCTATTGATCGTCTACGTCTGCCCTCCTCATTCAGTTATATCACACTCTCCCCGAATATCCAGAACCCAAGACAGTCTCCCACTTTCCTTGAGGCTTTTGTCTTTTGGTCAACAGATTCTCTTCTTATTTTGGGTGCATTCCATCTCCTCAGTAGCTTCAACATCCTTGTTAATCAATGTTTCACTCAGTATCCACTCTGGCTTCATGTTTCTTGACCTCACCACCAACAGGCTTTGCTTCTACTTCATTTCAGCTTCTTCACAGAATGGCCATAACGTGGCCCTCATCTTTATCCAGAATGCATTTGCTCTTCTAAAATCTTCCACTCAAATTCTCTCCTCTGGCCACAATCCTCTCACTTTTCAACTGTCCCGTTTACTCACTCAAATAATCTTTAATTTTTTCTTCTGTGGTCACTAGTTACTTAATAAACCCCTATTTTCCTAGTTTATCAACTTCCTTTAAGCAATATTTGCCTCCTTATCCACTCAATACCTCGAGGTTAGTCATTTCAATTGTATCATATCTGCATCAGAAAATCCCTCATCCAACTCATCCCTGCCCTAGACCTAAAGTGCATTTGTTTTACCAGAGCCCAATCCATGCCAAACCTCAGTCTTTTCCCTATGTTTCTACTCCCCATGGCCCGAGAATTGCTGGTAAAAGTCACTTAATGATGCCAATTGGTTTCCATACAAATTTACACTATCTAGTTACAGCTGATCTTCTAATACCGCCTGGCAAAACTTGCATCCATCTCTGGCTGGTTCCTTTCAGAGATTGTTCCAAATCTTTTCCATACTCCTCAAGTCTTAAATGCCACCCTATCCCTCTGCTCTCCTCAAATAACCTCACCGATTTACTGAAAAGATTTCTTTAAATCATCTGACCATTACTTGAAATTATATCCTTTCTATTTCATAGTTTTCCGGAATTGTCTCTCATTAATATCTCTGAAATCCACATCCGAGAGAAAGCAAGCCCACGTCTCCTTCCCAAGGTCAGTCTGGCACAACTGCACATGGCCACCTTCTCTGTCAGGTTCTTTCCCCTTTAAGAACTGTTGCCTAGCCTATTGCCTAGCCCAGTAAGTTTCCAGGTTGCACATAAAAAGCATACGTTAGAGAACACAGTGATTCTAGAGTTTGCTCCTGAATTGCCCCATCTGACTCACCTTCCTGTTGTTGACCATTTCTGTCTCTAGACTCTTCACGCCATCCTCACACAGCTTGATGAAACCTCAGGTTACCTCCCTGGTTAACCATTAGCGTTTGGCTTTGTTCTCTGAGTTCTGGTCCTGTTTCTCCCACTAACTGGTAACTCAATGACGCTTACTCACATGGTCCTAGGCTTTCCCTCACCTCTGTCCCGCCTTTGAGGAAGTTCCCACCGAGTCTGTGCTGCTTCAGGGGAGGACCATTAATCATCCACTCTGACAGGCATTTAATCTCTCCCTCACCATCAGCTCCCATTCCTCAGGCTATAAACATGATCAAATTTCTGACATTCTAAAGAACCTTCCCTCCTGACTTTGCCTATGCCTCAAATGACCACCGTCAACTCTCTGTGCTCTCACTAGGCAACTGCATGCTCT